>NC_138206.1:41998903-42526403 GCF_964194415.1 Vipera berus | reverse complement strand
TAAATTATAATATTTTGTTTAGATTTATCACGGTCTTTTTCCCAAGAAGTAAGTCTTTCTCTTTTTATTTCATGGTTGCAGTCACCATCCTTGCTGATAAGTTTTGCCCTAGTGCTATACGGCAAATTGTTCAACCTTGAGTTCGTATTTTAAGCATTAAGTTAAATTCTCAAAGCCATCCCAGAACTATAAAATTCCACTAACATGGGAGAATATAGAATTAAACCTTCCAGCTGACCTTATTAAAAAGCTGAGAAATGTAATGAAAGGCAAAACAATGTAACCTTGACACAAACGCACACTTTACTATTAATATGATTAGAACATAGTTTAATAAAATAAAATAAAAAGATGAACTGCCTGACTATGAAAGTGAAGTTGGTATTTTATGCCTTACATTATACTGTATATTGTATTGTCATGTTGTGTTCTGGAGGCTGTCCAGAGTCATGATGAATATTTTGAGAGTTATCAGTGGTTGCAAAGCACTCCAAAGTCACTTGGTCTGATTTTCTGCTTCAGAGTGAATGGTAGATTCTATTAGTAAATCTACTTTAATAGAGTGATTTAAACAAAGCTTCATCAAGTCAAAGTATCTCTTCAAAGCTCTCTATAACCATACTAACTATATTTATAAAGAACAAAGCCAGTTTTCTTTATCATTTTTCCAAAAAGGCATTGTTCTGCTTTCCTTCCTGATAATTATCCTTTCAAATCAGGCAGCAAACTTGTAATCCTCAAGATATTCTTGAATCCCAGCCTATCATTCATACCATACATGAATAATTGTCTGTGATGATATGTACAGTAGATATTCAGAAATATTTGGAAGGCTGCCCAGTCCTATTTTATACAATGTTTTTTTAATGTTGTAACTATTTTGAAAGCATTCTGTAATGCCAATTAATATTTTCTTATTCATTTTTCTTTACTTATTTATTTTATGGGAACCTTTTAAACACTCTATTACTACCAATAGCATCCAGAACTGAATGTAAAGAACCTTATTTTCATCACTTTATTCATATTTCATCTAAAAAAGATTCCTACCAATATTCTGAGTACTGGTCTAAGTGCTGCATAAAAAGCAGTGAGGAAAGTTAGATTTTAATTTCCCTAGTAGCTGTGCATGTCTCATTTTACAGAAAGGTAGAAATCATCTGGAACTTATTTTGAAGATAATGTCTTACGTTCAAGAAAGAAACCCTAGGTAGTGTCATTGTTTAAGAAGAAAAATGAGCCAGCTGTTAGGGAACAATAATTTTGAGAATGAATTGAATGGTGCCCTACAACTTCCTTTTTCCTCCCCTTCCCCATTGTGTGGGAGTGATCTGCAGTATTGTAAATTTTGTAAATGCAGCAAGTAGGAGCTTTAACAAGGCTTAATTGCTTCATAATTAATTCCTGTGAGAGTCTGCTCAAGCTTTTTTCTAGAATAGATAATGAATAAGCTGTAATATTTGACCAGGCAATGAGAATTAAAGATTCCTTTTTGAAACATAGTCATGTCAGCTACAGTAACAGCTGTCTCTCCATTAAGAATTGGTAAAATGCATATAATTTAGGAGTCTGCAAAACTTTAAAGGGTTTCTTCTCCTTTGATTTCATAAAAATGCTTCATAAAACAATATAATCCTGTTTCTAAAAGCTAAGTGAAGGTATGTTATTACTGGGGTCACCTTCATAATTTCAGATTGAACTGGAAGTGCTGAAAGGTTGATCTATATGTTGGATGTGCAGAAGAAGGTTCAAGAAGCAATACAAAGCATCTGAGTGAAATGAGACATCATCAGAATGTCTCATTGAGGCAAAGTACATTAGACTGACACAGACCAAATATATTTTATTCAGTTTATATGCAAAAATATAAAAATAAAAAAGAACTTGACTTACAGTTAGGCGTTGCAGCATAATGGGTGCAGGAAGACAAGTCTCTGTCTTCCACACTCAATTTCACCCTGCTGGGGACCCTAAAAAGGATCAAAAGTCACCCTGAAGAGGTGACAAAGAGGGGACCCTTGTTGATCACGGGGGGGGGGCTTCCGTTTGATCTGAGAAAGCCCTCCAAACCGGCAGGGGAAAGACTGGCCACATTTGTGTGGCCAGTTAGCAACTGATGACAACTAAAGAAAATAAGCACTATTGAGCAACTTTTGAGCAACATGGATGGAACTCTCTTTATGACTTTAAGACTTTTTCCTGTAAAAAACTGCCCAAAGCAAACAATCCCCCCCCCCGATGAGAGAGGGAAGGGGAATTTCTGCCCCGTTCCCTCAGGAAAAGAAAAGCAGCAAGCTAATTGCTTGGGGGGAAACAGAAAATTATATGATTAATTTGGAATCAATACAGATATATAGCTTTGAAATTTGGGGACTAAAAGTGCTTTTGAGACTTTTTTAGAAAAAAGACTTGAAAAACTTGCAATATAAGTTTGGATTTAAAAAGCTGAAAGCCGGTGTCAACGAAATCTAGTGGCAAACCATGGCACTACAATCTATTATGCTTAAAGGAAACTTGGCTTGAAGCCCAGACTCAGATAAGACTTTTGTTGTCCTTGGAAACTTTCACTTTTGTAGAGTGCAGCTGGGAAAAGAGAAAAATAAACTTTTTGGGCTGCTTATCTGTCTGGCAGAGACGATAAATTATTTTGAAACTGGCCTGCCTGGATTATGAATACAAATACTAACTGACTTTTAGAGTTGTGTCATGGAGCTATTTCCCTGTAGAAGAAACATGCATTTCTGATTGACATGATGGAATACTTTGGATTATAAACTTTTGATTGATGAACTTTTAATTGCTTTTTTTCTCTCTGGACAGAAGAGATATGTTTTTAGTGGACAGAAAAACTTGCTTATATTTCTTTAGGGGAGGCTTAAGGATGGACTGATAGACTGGCTCAATAATTTGGAGTTCAAATGACAATTGACTGAAACTTTTTAAATCCCTAAATAGATTAGACTATAAAGATCATATACAAAAACAAAATGGATGTTCCATATTCAGCCTAACCATCCCTAACACTTTTCTTCAAAGCCCCCAGCTTGACATACCAACAAGAAAATGTTGATGAATCTCAGAAAGAAATTCTTTCTGTGTTGAAATCTATACAAGAGTCAATTGCCTTAGCTCACTCTGAGACTAAAAATAACACAAATAAAATAAAATAAAATAAACAATTTTCTAATCTAAACCTAAAAATTCAGAAAATGACTACAAAGAAGGAACTAGTAACCCAGAAAACAGAAGGACAATTAGAGAAAGCAGATCCAAAGATGTAGGACCTAAAGGAAGGAATTAAGAGACAGACTCAGACAAATGAAGAATTAGAAGTTGCAGTGATAATACCGGAAATGGAAAATATATCTTACTTGTCAAGTTCTCAGAACACATTTGAGGATAAGGAAGAAGAGCTGATTGAACAGAAGATAAAGCCGTTAGGAGAATTGTGGAAAAGTGGAGAAGAAGGGAAGCTGCTTAATGAATATAAATGGGCTAAGCGTTCCTCCAAAAATACTTCAGTCAAATTGTCTTTCTTATTCCAAACAATATACACAAAAATAGAGGTAAAACTACTTGATGATTCAAATGCATTGACTTGGAAAGTTAGTTGGCAAAGGAAGAAAGCTAGAATAATACTGAAGAAAATAGAGATTTTGACCCATTAGATGGGATATTATATTATTATTATGGCTAAGGGAATAGATAATTGTTAGAAATAAAAACATTATTATAACTAGAAAGATAGGATCTGCAACTAGAATACTATATTTTGGTATGAGAAGGGAAATATGAAAATGCTAAGAGAGTCTGAATAAGGGAAGCTTTTGGTTACCCAAATATAATTTATTATGAGAAAACAATAAGCGACAGAGACACTTTGAACATGGATGGTGAGTTCATGTTCAAAGGAAATAACCAAACAATAGAGTCCAAGGGATATAAAAACCCATGCCCCACATGAGCTCAGTCCTTTTTTCTGGATCCAACTTCCTGTCTGGCTTTCCTCTGCAATAAATTGTAACCCTCTTCCCAAAGCAGTCACCATGTTATTTATCCCCGGCTTGGATGGAACTATGATGAAGACTTTTCTTCCAACAATTTGAAATCAAACTTTTAAAAAAGCGAGAAAAACAGGAAATTGATTGAACAAATGGATTTTAAGTGCAAATGCAGTTGAGATATGTTTTGGTTAGAAAAGATATTTTAAACTGACACTACTGATATTATGTATAATATTAGAAAAAGGTGGTAAAGATGTTGATATTCAACTGTATATGTATTAACAGCAATAAGAATTGTATTTGCCTAGTGTGAAAAAATGTATACCACTGAAAGAAGAGAGGAAGCACTAGATGGTGTAGTATTGGATCTAGATTGAGGAAGTTAATATGTACCACTGAATTACTAATGGACCCAGACAATACGTTGTTTGTTAAGTACTTATGATTGCAAAACTAGAAAATCAATAAAATATATTTATAAAAAATAATTTAAAAATTAAAAAGAACTTAAATAATCAAGTTTGCTCTGAATAAGTGAGGGAAAATACTCATAAGAAACATTTTGATTTTCTCTGTATGTTGTGAAATATACACAACATTTCTTCAAGAGTTGCACTGCTTATCAGTTGGCTTCAAAATACAAATCAAAATACTAACTGATATTTTAAAGACCTTAATAGCTTAGGATCCAGATATCTTTGGGACTACCTTCTCCCAACGGTTTTTGCCAATCTGGTTTGTTCATATAGAAGCAAGTCTTCCAATCCCTCCCTTCAGGGATTACCTCTACCAGCAGCCACTGTTATAATTCACTTGGGGAGGTCTAGACTGGAGGTTGCAAAAAGGTAAATGAAATTGGCTCTGCCCATGTCACCTAAGCCATCTAGTGGAGGTGATCATATCTATCAATAAAGAGGGCCTGATGCAAGGAATATCTTATGTTACATTTTATCAAGGAATGAATGAACCTTTATTGTCAAAGTACAACCATGTATACATTGAGATTGGCTGAGCCTCCCTTTGTGCCCCCCCACAAATCACAATGAAAACAAATGCTCCATCTTATTACACCATGTTACACCTCTCTCTATATATTGGTATATGGATGACAGTGTTAATGCTACATGCTATCTTTGAAATTTGCCAGCAAATTTGGAAAACTCAACAGTGGCCACAGGATTGGAAAAGATCAGTTTGCATTCCAATTCCAAAGAAAGGCAGTGCCAAAGAATGTTCAAACTATCGCACCATTGCACTCATTTCTCATGCTAGTAAAGTTATGCTTAAAATTCTACAAGCTAGACTCCAGCAGTATGTGGATCAAGAACTACCAGAAGTACAGGCAGGATTTCGAAGAGGCAGAGGAACTAGAGATCAAATTGCTAACATACGCTGGATCATGGAGAAAGCTAGAGAGTTCCAGAAAAACATCTACTTCTGCTTCATTGACTATGCTAAAGCCTTTGATTGTGTGGATCATAACAAACTGTGGCAAGTCCTTAAAGAGATGGGCATACCAGACCATCTTATTTGTCTCTTGAGAAACCTATATGCAGGCCAAGAAGCAACAGTGAGAACTGGACACGGAACCACTGATTGGTTCAAAATTGGGAAAGGAGTCCGGCAAGGCTGTATACTGTCGCCTTGCCTATTTAACTTATATGCAGAGCACATCATGAGAAAGGCAGGGCTAGATGAATCAAAAGTTGGAATTAAAATTGCCGGAAGAAACATCAACAACCTAAGATATGCAGATGATACCACTCTAATGGCAGAAAGTGAAGAGGAACTAAAGAGCCTCTTGTTGCGAGTGAAGAAGGAGAGTGCAAAACTTGGGTTGAAACTAAACATTAAGAAAACCAAGATCATGGCATCTGGCCCTCTCAATTCCTGGCAAATAGATGCGGAAGAAATGGAGGTAGTGACAGATTTTATTTTCCTGGGCTCCAAGATCACTGCAGATGGGGACTGTAGCCAAGAAATTAAAAGACGCTTGCTCCTGGGGAGGAAAGCCATGGCAAATCTAGACAGCACACTAAAAAGCAGAGACATCACCCTGTCAACAAAAGTGCGTATAGTCAAGGCTATGGTCTTCCCAGTTGCAATGTATGGCAGTGAAAGTTGGACCATAAGAAAGGCTGAGCGCCAAAGAATTGAAGCCTTTGAACTACTGTATGGTGCTGGAGAAGACTCCTGCGAGTCCCTTGGACTGCAAGGTGATCAAACCGGTCAGTCCTAGAGGAGATCAACCCTGACTGCACTTTAGAAGGCCAGATCTTGAAGCTAAAACTCAAATATTTTGGCCACCTAATGAGAAGGAAAGACTCACTGGAGAAGAGCCTAATGCTGGGAAAGATTGAGGGCAATAGAAGAATGGAACGACAGAGAATGAGGTGGCTGGATGGAGTCACTGAAGCAGTAGGCGTGAGCTTAAATGGACTCCAGAAGATGGTAGAGGACAGGAAGGCCTGGAGGAACATTGTCCATAGGGTCGCGATGGGTCGGACACGACTTCGCAACTAACAACAACAATCTTTGAAATGTTTTGTGCATCTATTAAGGTAAAGGTAAAGGTTCCCCTGCACATGCGTGCTAGTCGTTTCAAACTCTAGGGGCCGGTGCTCATCTCTGTTTCAAAGCCAAAGAGCCAGCGTTTGTCCAAGGACGTCTCCGTGGTTATGTGGCCAGCATGACTAGACGCCAAAGGTGCACGGAACGCTGTTACCTTCCCACCGTAGTGGTCTCTATTTTTCTACTTGCATTTTTACGTGCTTTCAAACTGCTAGGTTGGCAGAAGCTGGGACGAGTAACAGGCACTCACTCTGTTACGCGGCACTCGGGATTCGACCCGCCAAACTGCCAACATTCTATTCTATTCTATTCTATTCTATTCTATTCTATTCTATTCTATTCTATTCTATTCTATTCTATTCTATTCTATTCTATTCTATTCTATTCTATTCTATTCTATTCTATTCTATTCTATTCTATTCTGTGCTTGTATATATTTCTATCCATTTTAATGTTTTAAAGGTAGTTTATAATATAGCATTCACATACGGGGAAAACACATTAAGATGGCAGTTTTTCTAATACAAACCTGCAGCATTTACTTTGTTCATGGAAAATATTACCATTCAAAACTTCAAATTTACTGTTGGTTTTTGACAGGTAAGGTAAAACTAGGGGCAATGGGGAATCTGGGTGCTTTATTTTCCTACCTAATGCATGCTTAAAAAATGCTGCAGGAGAGTAACGGTTTGTTAGTGCTATGATGTATCCAATATAAATAAGCTTCAGTTAAATGCTTCCCATTCTTTTTGTAAAATAGAAGAAAATCAAGATCTAATTAAACGGTGGAGCTGCTCATCTCCAGATATTTAAAATATATATTTTAATGAATACTCTATGGCAAAGGTAGTGCACCGCAGCTCAGAAATCTTGAATGTATGTATCATTTAGCCTATAGAATAAAAGCATTCAGAATTTTAATACAAAGGGTCTAAGCAGGAATTAATTATCAAGGTCCAACATAATCTGACACTTTGAAAAGTTGTCTATTTCTTTTACTGAGAAGGTGGTTTACTTGAAGAGCCATTAATTGTATTATGTGTTTAATAACAAGCTAAAAATATTAAAATATTTTGTGACTAAGCCAGCTGCGATACAGAATCATTCTAGCATTTAGTAAGCAACCTACATGACACAGCTTAAAGCACTTTTCAGATATTTGTGGGTGGGGGAAAGAAAGTTAATGGTGTTATTTGCACATTATTATCAAGAGTCTGTGTATTATGACAAATAGATCTAATACTGAAACTTTGGCATCTGCTGCCTAAGTGGACTCTTTACTTTAATTGTCTCTTTTGAGATTTCTTCAGCACTAATGATGAACATTGCATTGCTACCTGGTGTGAGTGTGGCACTGCTCAGAAAATGTTCACATAAAAGTATGTCAAATATTTCATTTGCCAAGTGGGAGCTCACTTTGCATTTATATTCAGAACAGTGGTGATCTTGCCTCTACACAGACAATTAAGTCACATAGTGAGAATGATGTCTGGGATGGAATTTTCTGCTGTGACATATTGGAAGGATACTAGCATGAAAAAAATTCATCTGTCCTAATGCTCTGAGCAACAAACTGATTTCCTCTTATAGGTATTCTGGGATATGAACAATAAAAGAAATATGTTTTTTTCAGCAGAGCTGAGAACTTTATTCAGCTTACTAAAATCTCTGCTTTTACTCTTGATTCTTTATTTTTGCTTCATTCTCATTCTAAGTCTTTTCATTGGTCGTTCCTGCCTACTGTGTCAAACTAATAGTACCACCAGAAATTTTTAATAAGATTCATTTAAATCAGGGTTCCCCAAAGTGGAAAATATCATCTTCCAATGATCAATTGGCTATCCAAGAAGTCATTGTAATTGTTGTTATAGTTTGTTGCCAGATGTTCAGACTGGATTTGGCACTTTTATCCACCTATGGAGTCCTTCCCAAAGACCTGAGATAGGGAGATGTGGATGTTTGATGGTGTTAAAGGTATCATTGCTGAATGTGTTTCAGGTAAATCTGCCTACTGTAATTGACTGGTGGTGAATTTGTCAATGCTGATGATGCTCAAGTGTTTCTCCAGTTGTTTTGGGATTGCAACAAAGGCAATTTGGTACCAATTTGATACCACCTTTGCTTTCTTTTGCCACAGTCATTCTATTTCTATTTGCAGGTCTTTGAATTTGTTATCTTCTCCAGTTCTTTCTCTTCTATTCTTCTGTCTCCAGATATTACCATGTCACTATATAGATATTTTTTGTCTTTCATATCAACAATTGTTAAATCTGACATGATACAGCAGGTGCTCATATATTTGAATTCTTAAGTCCCAGAACACCTCTGCTTCTTCACTTCTCTATTTTATGGCCCAACCAGACAAATAGTATTTGTTGCAGATCTTCTAATGTACCATTGTTGCTAATTTGACATGCCATTGTTTGTAGTCAGTCTGTGCAATCTTCTTGAAGCATCTAATCAGGTGATTAACTGTTTGTTCAGCTTCTTTGCAGAGGCAGCACTTGCTGTCTATTACTGTCTTCTCAATTCTGGCCTTGTATCATTTGTTCTTAAGGCTGGTCTTGTGCAGCCAGAACTAGCTTCAATGTCTGCTTCTTCCACTTACCTGCTTTTAGCCACTGTTAGTATCAGCTTTACTTGTTTTTTTTTAATGTCCTGGCCATGTAATCCTTTTCTTCCCATGCCTCTTTTCTGTTCTTCATTTGGTCCTTCTTGTGAGCCATTTTGGCCTCTCAGTATTAAGTAAGCCTTCCTATTTACTAGCTTCAGTACATCTTCTTCACTATCCTTCGGATATTCTTCCAATGCCTTTTTTCTTCTTCAACCATCTGATGTACTTGTAAAATTTCATGCTTTCTCATTTGACATATTCATTTCTAACCCTTTTCTTCACATCAGTGTTATTGATGTTGGAGCTTGAAGGATGATCAGGTATTTATAGTGATTATGTTCATCCAGACTCTTGATGTTATTTCCAAAAGACATCTTGATTCCATCTGTTTTTTACTATTTTTCGTCTATTGATAGCAAGCACGGCACATTTGTACAGTCCAAACTCCATTGCAGTATCTTGACTGCATATGTGGATAGTGTTTAGCAGTGATTCTGTTTCAGGTGGTATTTTTCTATACAGCTTCAGATCATCCATGTAAGGAAGGAGGGATAATCTGGCAGATTTTTTTGATATTGGCTAGCCATGGCCTGAGTTACTCAGTATTGCTGACAGACGAATCAGTGTGATGACAAACAGTAATGGTGAAAATGAGTCTCTTTGAAAGATTACCGTATATACTTGAGTATAAGCCGACTCGAGTATAAGCCGAGACCCCCAATTTCACCCCCAAAAACTGGGAAAAGTTGTTGAGTCGAGTATAAGCCGATCCGCCGTTCTGCATGCCTCGGAGGCTGGATCCGCGCTCTGCAAGCCTCTGGGATCCTGGGAGGCCTAATGCAAGCACCAGCCCGCCTGCCTCAGGTCTCCCCCACCCCCAGATACTGGGCTTCAGCACAGCTGGCTGTCTTGCCAAAGAGAAACATCTGGGAAGGAAAACCCTGTCTTACCTCTTTCCCAATTCTGCCTCTGCCCTTCCTCCTACCAAGGTGTTCTGGGACTAGTTCCCTAGCCTTTTGGAGCTTTTGGTGTTCGCCCATCAGCTGTCTACGGGGAGGCAACAAAGCTGCCTCTCTAGGCTTTGAGAAAAGGCCCCTTGCACAAAAGGCAGCTTCAGGACGAGCTTCCAAAAACCCTTTCCTTCCTTAACGCCCTCCCCACCTTCCCCCAGAAAGCCATATTTCTTTTTTTTTTTATTGAAAATTTTTATTGAAGTTACAATATTATCCCCTCCCCAACCCACCCCAGAACCCCTCCCCCTCCCCCATATTTCTTCAATAACAAAAACATAAAAAGCTGGTTGGGATGTACTCGCTGATTTCGCCCCCCCTTTTTTTAGATGCTAAAACTAAACTCTCCCTCTGCCTTCCAACCAATATCCCTTTTTAAAATCTTACCTTGGCTCCAGATGGAAGAGTAGAGGAACTAAGCTAGTAAGGAGAGAATTTTTTTCTGCAACTTTTTACTCCTGAAGTAGTAGTAGTAGTAATAGTAGTAGTAGGAATAATAATAATAAATCCCTAAAAGTTGTGCCAGAAAATGGAGGACGCTGGGTCTTTGCAAGTTTTAGCTGTCTGTCAGACTGCCTGAAAAGGGCGGCCTTCAGGCAGCCAGGCGGACAGCTAAAGCTTGCAAAGACCCAGCGTCCTCCATTTTCTGGCATAACCTTCGGAGATTACTTAAAAAAAAAAAAAAAAAAACCTTCAGAGGAAAAAAAGCTGCAGAAACATTTTGTCTCCTTGCTGGCTTGGTTCATCTACTCTTCAGCCAGGAGGGAGTCCAAGGCCTAGAGAAGGAGAGCTTTGCAGCATCCCTATGGACAGCTGATGGGCAGACAGCTGAAAGAAGCAGGCAGGCAGGGCGCGGAGGAACGGAGACCTGCAGGTCTTGGACGGCGGTGGCTTGGGAGAGGTGCGCGCGATCCCGGAAGCACCAAAGCCTCGGCCGCGCACAAGTCCTCGGTAAGTTTTTTTGTTGACTGGAGTATAAGCCGAAGTGGAATTTTTCAGCCCAAAAAGTGGGCTGAAAAATTCGGCTTATACTCAAGTATATACGGTACTTTCTTGATATTAACCACTCCCAATCTATCACCATTGACCAGCAGCTGTGTGTTCCATTGTGCCACTGATCTTTGTATAAAATGTTTGATGTTTCTACTGACTGCTGTTATTTCTAGGCATTTGATTATCCAATCATGTTACAGGGAGTTGAATGTCTTCTTGTAATCAATTTGTGGTACTTTCATGCTACATTGGTCTTCCTTCTCTTGGGGTTTCCCAGAATCATATTTCACTTAAGAGTTGATCTTTTGTTCCTCTTCTGTTTGAACCATTTCCTTTCTGCGCAGGTGGAAAGAGCTTGTTTTCAATTGGATGATATTGGACTGCATCAGCTGCTACCCCAGCAATTTGAAAGTTATTGGAAAGCAGCTAATTAATCTATAGTTTCCTGGTGTTGCCCCTTTTGCTGCATCTTTTATTATCACGTAGGGCAGACATGTCAAACACAAGGCCCGGGGGCCGGATCCGGCCCGCAAAGTGGTTTCATGTGGCCCACGAAGCCATCCTGGAAACAGTGAGGGAACGGCCCCCACTGCCTTGGCTCTGACCCAGGGACCCTCCTTCTGCCAGAACCCCCAGATCTGTCCCACTCCTGCCCAGGCCCCCAAAGGCACCCTTGATGCCAATGATGTAGAGCTGGCCATGCCCACCCAGTAGGCCATACACACTCCAGCCATGCCCACCCAGTAGGCCACACCCACACTGGCCATACCCACCCGGCCCCCCGAGGGCAACCACAATGCTGATGTGGCCCTCAATGAAATTGAGTTTGACACCCCTGACGTAGGGCTTATCAGATGTTAACCCCTCTTCAATTATGTTGGTTAAAGTGCTTGATAATGCATGGATGTAGATTAGTCAGATGTTTCTACCAAAACCCATGCAATTCATTTTCACCTGGTGCTGATCAATTCTTGATCTTCCTTGACCTTTCTCCACTATTTCTGATGTTATTACAAGTTCTTTAATTTCATATTCATATTCATATTCAATGTAGCATTCATCTCCTTTAACCTGTTTTGTTGTTATATTTCTTTGGGCTATCCCATATCTTTGTACAAAACTGTACTATTTCTTCTTTGTCAGGTGCTGACTGATTCACTCAGTCTCTCCATTGATGGAATGGTAGAAATGTCTCTGATTGGATTGAAATTGGAGATTGTGCCTATAATATGCAATTCAAATTCATATTTACTGATCTTCTTGGCTAGAGCTGTTATTTATTGTTGAATTACTTCCTTGATCTTTTTCTCTTTCTTTTGTTTCATGTTATTTGCATCTGATCTCAGTTTGCTAATCTTATTTTCCAGCCTGGTCTTCCATTTTGGTAGTGGATTGTTTGGCTTTTTCCCCATCTTCATTGATTTTGCACCTCAGGTGTTCAGTGATAACTGCATGTATACTGTACCTTAGTTGATTTGTTTCTTGCAGTGAACTGATGCTTATTTTTGATATTGCACTATTAGCATCTTTTAATGCTTGTGCTAGTGGTTTATTTGGAACAAGCTTCAACACAGGAAACTTTATTATGCTGTTTTTGTGCTTTTTTAGATGCTCACTTATTCTTTGTTTTAATTCTTCTACTTGTTTAAATGTAGAACTTTGTTATTTCTAAGGCAGAGAAGAGGGTGCCTGGTTTCCAAATGAAAACAATTCTATAGTTGTGCTGGCTTCCTCTACTGCCAACTCTTTCTGTTTTGCCTCTATAGTCTGAGTTAGGTTTTGATTTATTTGCCCTGGGTAGACTTTTGCATTTCTTTCAGTTCTGCTTCTGTGAATATTTTATTTCTCATTATAAGTCAATATTGATCTGCTAGCTTCTGTTCTGTTGTTTCTAATTCTGATGTTCTTTCCAAAATTGGAGGATTTGTTTCAAATATCCTCTTCTTGTTGGACTTGCTATGTAATAACTGATCATTATTACTCTGTTTCCAAATACTGTATATTTCCTTTCAGTAGTTCTGCAGCTGCTAGTCCTGGTTGCTGAGCCAACAGTCCTCAACCCTCTAGCACAGTTTTTACCAGATGTCCAAGAATTGTAATACCTAGTGCAGTCCTTGCTGACCTGGGCAACAACCAAGCTGGTATGGTTTCTATAATTTATATCTCATCATATTTTTAAAAAAAACAATCTTTGTCTGACTCCTCCGATGAGACCTTTTCAATATGTTTGAATCCCTAGCATGGCTCTCATCTTCCACAACCACATCAAGGTAGTGCCTCACTGGAGGATTGTTGTTGTTGTTGTTGTTGTTAGTAGTAGTATTAGTAGTAGTTAAAGTAATATTTATTAAATTATTTTCATATGTTAAATGTTTCAGGTGGATGAACAATCTGAAAATCATGGAGAATTAAGTAGCTGAAGAGTTTGAGGGGTTTCTGATTTAAATATTTACATCTTCATCATCATTTTCAAGGAGTACACATCCTCAAGAGTTGCATTATAAAGATATATTAAACAAATTGTATGAAACATGAATATCAACAATAATTATAAATGACAACCGGTCTAATGTTCTTTAGTGCAGATAGACTTCAACTTATGACCATAATGGACTCTTTCCATTAAAGTTCCATGTCATGATGGCCATTAAATGAAGATCTCACATAATGACCCTATCCCTGCTCTTACTGTAATCAATAAATGAACATGCTGGTTATTAATTGGCTACCTCATGGATGCCAGAGGCCCTTGGAGGCCTAGCACAGGCATAGGACTATCTACCCTGGATCTTCCAAAGTTTTTCCCACCCTTATGGCAACCAGTGCTTTGCACTATTTTTCAGAGTCCCCCAGGCCTCAGCTAACTCTAAAGCTAGCAACTCAGCCATGGAAGGGAGCCTAAAGGAGATAGTATGTGGGGAGTTTGCTTGTTTGTTGTGAATAACCCCAAAAGGGGTTTGTGGTCAGTGTAGACATATTTCTTAACTCCAGCCACTATGGCCAAGGCTTCTTTATCAATCTGTGCATAATTGTGCTCAGCAGAAGATAAAGTCCTAGAATAAAACACAATAGGAACCTGTTTCCCATTCTTCTCTATGTGGCTTAAGACTGCCCCCACCCCATAGGGAGATGCATCACATGCAAGACATACAGGTTTAGACACAATGTAAAGAAGGGCTTTGAGATCCTGGAAACTTTTTTCATGTAAGTTAGTCCATTTCCAAGGGGCTTTTTTATCAAGTAGCCTGTGGAGGGGCTCTTGAGGTAGCAGCCTTATGAGGTAGGAATGTGTGATAAAAATTCAGGAGGCCCAAAAATGTTTGCAGCTCTCCTTTTGATTTTGGCCTAGGAGCCATTTTGTTGGCCTTCACATTTGAATCAGTGGGTTGAATTCCACTAGCATTGATACGAAACCCTAAGAATTCCATTTATGAGACCCCAATACTACATTTGTTTTTCTATAATTTGAGGCCTGCATCGCGGAGCCTTTGCAAAACAGCCCTGAGCCTATTGGCCAACACTTCTGAGGATTCCCCAGCAATGAGAACATCATCAAAATAGGGGCAGACACCCTGAATACCCTTAAGTGTGCGTTCCATAATCCCTTGGAAAATACCCAGTGCAACACTGACTCCAAACTGCAAGTGTTTGACTTTGAATGCCCCTCTGTGAGTTACTATTGTTTGTGCTGCGGCTGTGGCCTTGTCAACCGACAATTGCTGATACACCTGCACAAAATCAAGTTTAGCAAAAATGGTTCCCCCTTGCAAGGAGGCTAGAATATGGTTGACTACAGGGACCAGGTACGCATATTGATTGAGGGCCTTATTTAATGTGCATTTATAGTCTGCGCAAATGCAAACTTCCCCATTGGACTTTAGTGGGATGACAATAGGAGTTTCCCACTCCCCCCCCATCAACAGGCTGTAATACGCCCTGTTCTACCAACTTATCGATTTTGGAATCGATTTTGTGCTTTAGGGCAAAGGGGACCTTGCGAGGCTTAACCCTAATCGGTACAATGTTAGGATCTAATTTAAAAGAAATTGGTGGGCCAGTATAAGTTCCCAGCTTTGACTCAAAAACATCCACATATTCCTCGCAAACAGTCATGAGGTCTGCTGTCTGTGTCTGGTTAATGCCTGTAATTTGAATGCCCAAAGCCTCAAACCAATCAAGTCCAATAAGAGTTGTTCTTTGGCCCTCTACTATTATGACATCCAGGTGCCCCAAAAAACCTTTAAATTTTACCAATAAGGTGGCTTCACCCTTAACTTTAACATGAGCATTCTGAAAATCTGTTAAAATAATATCTGAGGGCCTTAGTTTAGCCCAATGTTTACTGCGTCTGCACACAAAGTTGAACATGTCATGCGAGATGATCAATACCGCAGAGCCAGAGTCCAACTCCATCTTACATGGAACTCCTTGTAGCTCTACCGAAAGCTTGAGTTTAGGCTTAAGGGGGCGACGAGCCCCAGTGCGGCAAACACTTCTCCGGCTTCCGAAGAACCCCACACTAACTGGACCCTGGGCCCCAGTACCTCTCCTAGTCGGTTCCTTCAACTGGTGTTTGGGTGGCCTGTCTCTCTGGCAGGCTCTGCACACCACCACGATATGGCTGGTCCTTCCGCAAGCTCTAGACGTGGCCGAACAAAATCTGCAATTGGCGCAGAAATGGTTGCCTCTGCACCGCTTACATCTAGGTAAGAGAACTGCCTTGTAATTTTTCTCTCATTGGTGGTTGCTGTGTTTTTGCATGTTTGGCTGTCTTTGGAGCTTGTTTATTTCGGGTTTTTCATCTTCTGACAATTCTCCAATGCATTTGGCGACCTTGAGATGGACAGAATCTTCTACTTTTGAAGATTTGGTGGGCTGCACTGTTTGCACTGCACCTCTGGCTGCTTCGTGAGCCATGACCTCATCCTGTGCCTCAGCGAATGTGAGATTGGGTCTGGCAAACAGTCTCTGCTGTAGGGTTCTGTCTCTAAGGCCACAGACGAGTTGGTCTCTCAGTGCATAACATGACACCCAAGAAGAAGGGTGTCATGTTATTCACCAAAGCATCAGGGCAGGAGGCAGGACAAGAAACAATGGTTGGAAACTGATAAAAGAGAGAAGCAACCTGGAATTAAGGAGAAACTTCCTGACAGTGAGGACAATTAACCAGTGGAACAGTTTGCCCCCAGAAATCATGGGCACTCCATCACTGGAGATTTTTAAGAAGAGACTGGACAGTCACTTGTCTGAGATGGCATAGGTTCTCCTGCTTGAGCAGGGGGGCTGGACTAGAAGACCTCCAAGGTCTCTTCCAGCTCTATTCCATTCCATTCCATTCCTATTCTATTCTATTCTGTTCTGTTCTGTTCTGTTCTGTTCCGTTCCGTTCCGTTCCGTTCCATTCCGTTCCGTTCTATTCTACATTTTACCAAAAGGATACTCCATTCTTAAAGCAAAGAACAGAGTTAATTCTCAGATAAAAAGCCCAGGAATATATCAGAGATTCTCCAAATATTGCACAACTCTCTGACATCCCTTCAAGTAGCAAATGTGTATTTCCAACACTTGATCAAATTGTTCAACTTCACGAAGAAGCATAATGGCTCCAGCAAACAAAGTGATAAATGCTTCGGTATTCCACAATCCACATTCTGTGACAAGGAAGAAACACAGCTGGGGATTCTATTTTTTTGCTGTGTTCATTCCCACACAAGCTGGGTGAGTTGGCACACTCTGTGTCTGAATTCTCTTGCTTGAATGAAGATCTCTTTGAATAAATGAATGAAGAATGCCAGCTCCAAGATATATTTCATTCAATATATGCCAGCACATTTTCTACAACCACAGTGACTAAATACCATTTTGATTAGAGTTGTGCAATGCTTTGAAATTGATTTCAAATAGTCCTTCAGTGCATGTACGAATAAAATACAGCAAGTCACATATTTTTCAAGATTGTGAGACACTCCATACAATCAGATACATATCTCTTAACTGAAATCTATGACTTATGCAGCTCCAATATTTATAAAATGAACAAGGTAGCTAATGTGCTGAAAATATTGAAATTTCTGGTTCTTCCCTTATAATGTTTCTGCAGTTTAGTTGATTACAGACGATGGTATAAGATATTTAAAAAGTTACCATGTTAAGAGAAATCACAGAATGTAAGAAATCAAAACTAAAGGCAGATAAATAGTCAAATTGTAGGATGTGTAATTGCTCCCTCAGGCCTGCTGCTTTCAGGCTGCAGTTTAACAGAAGAACATAAATAGAACAGAAAGCTTATAAGTGCCTTTATTAAAAAAATATACATTTATTTAGTTTCAAAGTCAGATATTAAAATACAAACTAACATAAAAGGGAAAGGGGAAAGATAATAGAACAAATTAAAACTGACCAAAAAAATACAACAAATTTATAACAAAGATGATCTCTGATTTTATTTTAGTCCAGAGATAATAACAATACCACCCTGTCTAATTTTAAATACTTATCAATATTGTAAAATATTAATAAACAATCTAAAATACCAATTTTTAAAAATTATTCTTGTCTTAATTTTAGTCTAACATAGGTGTGTCAAACTCAATTTCATTGAGGGCCACATCAGCATTGTGGTTGCCCTCGGGGGGGGTTGGGTGTGTGTGGCTGGGATGGGTGTGGCCTGCTGGGTGGGTGTGGCTGGGGTGGGTGTAACATACTGGGTGGGCATGGCCAGCTTGACATCACTTGCTTCAGGGGTTCCTGGGTAGGACTGGGGCAGATCTGAGGGTCTTTGGCAGAGGAGGATGGGACCGGGGCGAGTGCTGGGACATGGTCCCTCCCACCCTCCCTCCCTTCCATCCTCTGTTCCTTCCTTCCTCCCTCCCACCCTCCATTCCTTCCTCCCTGTTCCTTCCTTCCTCCCTCCCCTTTTCCCTCCCTTCCTCCCACTCTCCCTTCCTTCCTCCCTCCCTTCCTTCCTTTGCCTTCTCATCTCTTTCCTTCCCCCGCACTTAGGAAGGGGTGATGGAGGGGGAGAAATTGCCAGCACTAATATGCTGCTGCTGGCCATTCCTATACCATGTGGGTGGGTGGGGATGGTCCCATTAAATGTGATGCCTCGTGGCTGCAAGGCTGGAGGTGCTGGTGTGGGGGGTGCTGATCTACAACCTGGTTGCATCCATCAAAGCCAGAATGCACTCAGCCTAAGATCCACTAGAACCAGCAACGAGCTGCCCCACCACCTCTGTCCTGCCTCCTGGGTCTGCTCACAGGAGACGGCCAGTGCTGGCATCCTGGCAGAAGTCAGCCTGCATGACAAGACAGCCAGCAGGGATGCTGGACTCCACTTGCGTGCACACGCAGGGGGCAGGGCGGGGCTGTTCCGTGGATTTAATGCTGAGCACGTTCTGTCTTTGATGGATGCAACCAGGTTGTAGATCATCGCCTGGTCATCCTGGGCTGGACTGAGGTGCAGCGGGCCAGTCCTTCACTCTTTCCAGAGCAGGTCCCTGGGCTGGATGGAACCACATGTCGGGCCACATCTGGCCTGCGGGCCTTGTGTTTGACATGTCTGGTAACAGATTAAAAAAGTGTTACATGTGAATAACCTTATATTTAAAAAGCTGTGATATTTCTCTAATCTATATCAAACTGTCAAATCCCAAAGACAAAAGTTGTTTTTTTTCCCCCTTATACTGTAAGAAATCTAGCAATGATGGCCAACCTGCAAGAAATTTAGTCAAGTTAATGTCTCTAAGCAAAGCAGTAAATTTTGCCATCTCAACTAGATCTGTTACTTTAAAAATCCATTCTTCTACTGTGGTTATATTCCTCTTTCCATCTTTGAGTATATAGCAACCTTGCTATTGACGTCATATATAAAACACAAAAGTCCTTTTTTTTCACCTGTTTGTCTGCCATCCCTAAAAGAAAGGCTTTAAGTTTCAGTTTTACACCCAGTTTCTGAACTCACATAAATATTTGATTTCAAAATTTCTTAGCTTTCCTATATGTCCACCAAAGATGACAAAAAGTATCTTCAGACCGATTACATTTCCAACAGTTGTTTGAAACTTCCTTATACATCTTTGATATTTTTTCAGGAGTTAAATAGTATTGATACATGATTTTATATAACTTTTCTTTCAAATTATAATTTCATGTAGATTTCAAACCTCAAGATATTTTCCTATTGATTAAGCATAACCTTCTAAGCAAAGTTTTAGTCCATTTATCCGTATATTCCTTCACATATTCATCTTCAAGATTAAATTCAACAACATTTTATAAAATGAGATGTTTATCATTAGTACATTAGTACATAATTGTTCTTCAAACTCCATTTTTTTAATTTTTTAAAAACTTATAATCTACTTAGAAATAGGGCCAGTTTTCTGTTGTGTACTGTGCAATTCCCAGCCCATTATATGTGAATGTATGCATGTATTAATGTATTAATTCACTAAAATAAGTAAAAAGAATATATACACATTCAAGCATAAAACAAAGACTAAATATACATAAAACATAGAAAAACATTAAAAAAAACTTCCTCCACATAACCAAAAGTGGGCTCCATCACCCACTGGAGTCCCAGGCTCATGAAGAATGGTTGGATGGAGCTGAAATCAGTAAGTCGAAAAGTCTGCATTCACCAAAATGCATTTCTTTTCTGAAATATCCAGAGATACATTTTGAAAAGTATCATAACAGGTTAAAACTTTTTACGGGCAGTAAGAATAACAAAAAAAAATGACAAAAACACTTCTTTCAAGTCTGTTGAAATGTGTACAATAGAATAGAATAAGTGCATCAGATACTAAAGAAACGCTAACACATATCAACTAAAAAAAATTGTGAATTCATGTTTTGGTTCTGTTGTCTTCAAATGATATCTTTTGCAGCAGGAAACTATGACAAACAGAGTAGAAAGAGTGATTTGAAATTTGAGAGTTTGAGAGTAATGAACTATATTATGAAGATACCACGGAAAACTGGTGTAATGTCAGATGAATTGAAAAGGCTGAATGCCTGTATCTTCACAAAGGGAAGTAAAAAAGGCACCAGAGAACTAGAGACGATTCTTACATAAACACTTGAGAATATGCTACAAGAGATCATAAAGAAATAAGAATGTAAGAACCTCAAAAACAACACAGATATATTTTTGAATCAATAATTTTCTTCATTAGTTGGGGTTATGTTGTATAAATATTATGTCTTGACTATAAAACTGTAAAAATTACAATTCAATAATAATAGGTTGCAATAGATAACAATAAAATTTAACAAGATTCTTAACTTAACAAACAGAAATAATAGGAACAGATATAGTATTGGTGAATCTTGTTTTACAATAATATTTGTGAAAAGATCTGGAATAGTATCTGACTGCAAATTGATTATTATTTATTTTATTATTATATTTCTGTTAGATGATTCATTCTCTGATATAATTTAAGATATATTTTAATGTTAAATGACAGTGCTCTGTAACCCAGGAACTGAATATATTATTAAAAGGCACATCACAGAAAAGAATGTCAACATTTATAGAAATGTAATTTTAAAAACATTTTAGTATTGGTCCATATATTTGTGATATATTAAAGCTTCTTTATGTAACATTTCTACAACATAAAATATTACATAGAGGAATGATACCAATTAATTTGTTTGTTTGTTGCTGCCTTCAAGTCAGTGTTAACACCAAGCAATATCCTGGACTAATCTCTCCAGTTTTCTTGGTAAGATTTCAGAAGTGGTTGGCCATTGCCTGCATTCTAAGGCTGAGACAGAGTGACAGGGTGAAGTTCACCCAGATGGCTTTCTATCAAAGCAAGGATTAGAACTCAATGAATCCTGATTTCAAGCCCATTTCCATAATTCCTACATTAACTGCAGAAAACTGACTCTTTGTAAAACATCTCTATAGACAAATAAAAATCACATTGCAGTATAATATGTCTCTCTTGAAGAATCCAGGTCATATAAAAATTCTGCTGGAAAAATCTTTAATTACATCATTAATTAATTACATCTGGGAATAATGAGGTTCAGTTGGATAATGATGATGATGATGATGATGGAAGGGACCTTGGAGGTCATCAAGTCCAACCCCCTGCTCAGGCAGGAAACCCTATACCATTTCAGACAAATAGCTTTCTAGTCTCTTCTTAAAAACTTCTAGTGTTGGAGCATTCACAGCTTCTGGAGGCAGGTTATTCCACTGATTAATTGTTCTGTCATGAAATTTCTCCTTAGTTCTAGGTTGCTTCTCTCTTTGGTTAGTTTCCATCCATTGTTTCTTGTCTTGCCTTCAGGTGCTTTGGAGAATAGCTTGACTCCCTCTTCTTTGTGGCAGCCCCTGAGATATTGGAACACTGCTATCATGTTACCCCTCATCTTTCTCTTCATTAATCTAGACATAACCAATTTCAGCATTACTGGTTATGAGTTGTACTTTGTGTTTAATGTGATATTTCCTCTATGTTCCCAGTCAAAGACTACACAGAAAAAAATCCTTCGACCATCATACACAATTAGCAGCTTGTAGTTAAGGATATAAATTACCAATTGTCTTCAAAGATATATATCAGATTTCAGATTTTGGTCTGGGACCTGCTTCTTTCATGTCACACTTATGAAAATATAGATGTCAAAAGGAGATTGCTGAGAATCACAGAATAGATTATGTCACATTTCGGGACAATTTGTTCTTAAATTGTAGTAAACCTGTCTTAGATTTTAGATTTAGATTTTATTAGATTTATATACTGCCCTTTCCCGAAGGACTCAGGGCGGTTTACAGGGCATTTTAAAATCATATCAATATAAAATACAAAGTTAAAAGAGAATTAAAAGATTAAATTATCCCTGAAAATAAAACCCCAGTTAAAATTCTCAGCCTGGGTCAGAGAGCTCAAAGAGCCAAGTCTTCAGGTCCCGGCGGAATGAGCGTAGGTCAGGGGCAGTCCTGAGCTCCACGGGCAGCTGGTTCCAGATGGTAGGCGCACCCACAGAAAAGGCCCTCTACCTGGGTGTTATCCTCCGGCAATCTTTTACCGGCGGCACCCTGAGAAGACCCTCCCTCTGCGAGTGCACTGGACGAAAGGAACTTGATGCTGGCAGCAGGTGTTCCCTCAAATATCCCGGACCCAAGCCATTTAGGGCTTTATAGTTCATCACCAGCACTTTGAATCTCACCCGGAGGGCAACCGGAAGCCAATACAGCTCATGGAGTAGAGGTGTTACATGGGAGTAACAATTATAGAGTTAATGTTTTATTTATTTCCATCTTTACACTGGTAGGAAACTGTTCAATCTGGTTTCTGAGAAGATACAAACATTAGATACAATCCTTGGCTGCATGTTATTCACTGACATCCTACTGAAAAAAATGCATTAGATGAAGAGGCAAGAGACATTTCATTTTTGATGAAAACCAGCTGTCATTGACTAAGTCTCTCAATAACTTATTTATCCTTCAAATTATTATTGCATGGCTGCAGCTGCAGTTCCACATTTATTCAAATACAAGGATAGGTTTTAGGAGGGATTGATTTAGTGCTGTTTCTGTAGATTCCATTGCATTCATCCAAATAGTGAATGTTCAGCCTAGCTGTAATTAAATGTGATATTCATTAAAAATTAATTACAAAGAAGCATCAATAAACAATAGCAAACTAGCTAATTTACTAATAATAATACACTCAACAGTCCTTAATGAAATACACCACTTAATCCAAAATAAGATTACATAATCAATGCATAATAAAGAGACAGGGAAAGAAAAAGAAAGAAAGAAAGAAAGAAAGAAAGAAAGAAAGAAAGAAAGAAAGAAAGAAAGAAAGAAAGAAAGAATATTTACAAAAATAAATGTTATTATATATGTATTTAAATAATAAAGATAAAAGAAATATATGATATAGTGTGCAAATATATCCAGTATGAAAGCAACTCTTGATAAACTTTCAAGATGAGCTATAAAAAAACAACATTAAGAAGCTTTTAAATGTGGAGCATGAGATCAAAAAGAAAATATGATTGTTAAGTACACAAAAGTACTCATATCTCTTCAAAATGCATTACTCAGACATTGTAAGCTGCCCATTTTAGATTCACTTACCAAGAAAATGCTTTTCAGCTTTAACTCTACAGATATAACTTCTAAAATATGCTGTCATTCAAGTATTGTCAGAAGCAAGCTATGAAATACATAATAGGTATAAAATAGTTTCAAAAATCGAGGGGGCGTAATGCTGAGGACTATGTCTCAAAATCAAAAGAAGCCATAGTGATAAAAAGTGTATTGATTTTTTTAAGTAAGTGTATGAATAGTAAAACCTCTCTAATATTTAGTTTATTTAAAAATACTGGTACAACACTTTTCATTTGGTCAATAATATCTCTCTCCACAATTTATATGCTTTTTCAATAACTGTACAAAGCAGAATAATGTATAATACAAGAATACAAGGAAAAGCTTAAGTAGGAAATAAAAAGAGCAAGAATGTGGCAAGGATCTACCAATAATAGTAATAATCTTCATTATCATATGGAATACAGCACAACTGCATATTTGAATTTCCAAGTTTGGATAATTTACTACTTGCTTCAGTTCTGCTTGGCATGCTATTGTGAACTCAGAGGTTCACTAAAAGAAGATGAATCTATTTTTATTGCTCCTATGAGAATTTCTCAATCCTGCTCTGGGGGATTTCCAAAAATAAAGATCAGAATGTCCCTTCGCAGAAGATAATTATTCTAAACAATTCTGAATGTCTGTAAATATTTCCTGATCGCCAGCTAGCTAACTATGGAAAATCAAATCATATCTATAGCCATAAGGCCAGACACAATAAAATATCCAACAAAAGAACTGTTACTAGCCATGAACAAGAGGTATATATCATTCCACATTGATTCCTTCTCTGAGATTTCAGCTTGTGGTCTGTGATTGTCTGCATGGGCCAAGAGGCTATCGCACTGGGAAAAGGCTAATATAATTAAGCTGACTATTTAATAATATCAACTAATTGAACAATGGATAATGCAGTTAAAATCTGAAGTAATGAGACTCCTTGAATAATAAATATTTGTATTGTTCCTATTTGATAGAAGTTGGAAAGTTTGCAGAGTTGAGGAGAAAACTTTCAGGAGGAAAACAGTTAGCTCTAAAGCATGATATTAACCTCAAGGTAACAGAAGAACCCCTAGACTTTCCTTATGATTTATAATGTGATGAGTTTTATTCCCAATTTCAATCTATTTGTGGTTCCCAAAGTGCTTCCTGTTCTCCCAGGGCTTTTTGCTTAATGTTAATGTATTCTGCCTCTCCACTGTTCCTTCTCCCATTTCTCTGTCCTTATTTCTGCTACTTTCTTCATCTTCAACCATAGAAGATATTTGGGTTATGTGACCTTTCAAAGTGTATTTATTCAGAGCAGATCATATTTTTCCGTTTTTTACTAGAAGCAGTCATTTGCAGAAGGAAAATTACCCACTTTTATTTTGTCTTATTTTTCTCTTCATAAAATGGCAATCTGCTCTGCTTTCAAATGTCGTATATGTTCTTCCTATTTTCAGACTCCTCAGCAACTAGAGATGTAAGCACTTGCCATCTATCAAGTAACTCAACTGCAAATATGTAAAAGTGACCAGGTCGGCATGTATAAAGGAGCTTTTATATTTGCTTTTTTTCTGTCCCCATAAGCAGTGGTGGGATTCAAATATGTCAATAACTGGTTCTCTGTGTGGATGCTGCTTCCAGAAGTCCATTCTGGGCCTGGGCAACAAAAAATTAGCTACTGGTTCTGCCAAAGTGATGCAAACCGGCTGAATCCCACCACTGCCCTTAAGCATATTATTCTGCAGTAAACTGAAAAACTGCTTTTGAAACACTGAGAATTGTGAAATATATTGATCTGATAAAATAAATAAGATGTGGGAAAGGTAACTATTGGGAGTAAGCAGGGCTTTTTTTCTCATAGAACACTCAGAACGGAGTTCCGGCACCTTTTTTGGATGGAACCTTGTAGGGTATGCAAGGCGGGTTGTATGACATGTGTGAGTTCCGGCACCTTTTTCTTTTACAAAAAAAGCACTGGGAGTAAGAGATAAAATAGAGCAGCCTGATCAAAATGTTCCATTGCTAAACTTCAGAAGAAAAAAAATGTAAATGAAAATTAACTGTTAAATAATTACTCATTGAATAGTTAAATCCTATGGTTGAAAGGGGACATTTGTGTCACTGAGCCTTCCTCTGCTAAGTGCAGGAATCTGTATTACAAGCACATTAACAAATTAATGTCTTCATGATCTGAAGTTTTCCAAGGTTATCAGTGTAAGATTAACTAGTCTATAATTTGATGGATTTTCCTTTAGCCTCTTATTAAAAATAGGTTCAATAATCTCTAACCTCCAGTTATGTGGCAATTAATCAGTTCTGTAGTATTTCTCAAAGACAATATGTAAGTTTTCGCTCCTTTAATGATCTATGTTATAATTCATCTAGTTGTGGACATTTAAATTTATTCAAAGTAAACACGGATTCCGTCATCATATTTCTATCAAACTCAGGTTTCAATTCTATTTTTAAATTTGGTTCTTCACAATTTCCTAGTGAATACACTATTATGTTAGAAAATATTGATCTGATATAATACAATATAGTACATTTTTATAGTATCCATTCTAATCTCAAGCCCTTGCTTATTATTTAGATTTACCTGAAAAGTAATATATGGCTTTTATTTATTTACTTGCCTACATATCCAGCACTAAAAAAAATCATGTTTGAGGCATTTTATAATAAAATATAGATGAACTGTGATTAAAACATGAATATTCTTTGAGGTAATATAAATAATTGCCTTTACTAGAATATCTGTAATTTGTCAGGAATAAGAGAAAAATTCAAAAGTCTTCCTGAACAAAATTTATTTATTTATTTATTTAGTTGCATTTATATACCGCCCTTTCCCTGGGGACTCAGGGCGGTTTACAGGGAATTAAAAAATCCAACATACAAAAGTTAAAACCGAATTAAAAAATATTAAATTGACCCTGTACACAATTAAAACCCCAATTAAAAATTTCTCCTCAGCCTGGGCCCAAGAGTTCAAAGAGCCAGGTCTTCAGGCCCCGGCGGAATGATCGGAGGTCGGGGGCAGTTCTCAGCTCCACCGGCAGCTGGTTCCAGAGGGCAGGCGCTCCCACTGAGAAGGCCCTATCCCTGGGTGTCACCCGCCGGCAATCTCTCACCGGCGGAACCCTGAGCAGACCCTCCCTGTGGGAGCGCACTGGGCGAAGGGCATTTGATGCCGGCAGCAGGTGTTCCCTCAAATAACCCGGACCCAGGCCATGTAGGGCTTTATAGGTAATAACCAGCACCTTGAATTTCACCCGGAGGGCAACCGGAAGCCAATGCAGCTCGCGGAGTAGAGGTGTTACATGGGAGTATCGGGAGACCCCCATTACAACTCGCGCGGCTGCATTCTGCACCAGTTGAAGCCTCCGTGTGGTCTTCAAGGGCAGCCCCATGTAGAGAGCGTTACAGTAGTCCAAACGAGAGGTCACAAGCGCATGAGTAACTGTGCGTAGGGCGTCTCGGTCTAGATAGGGACGCAACTGGCACACCAGGCGAACCTGTGCAAAAGCCCCCCTGGTCACGGCTCCTATATGGTCTTCAAAATTGAGCCGTGAATCCAGGACGACGCCCAGGTTGCGAGCCCTATCAACGGGGGGTAACACCTCACCCCCCATCATTAAGGATGGAATAACTTGGTTAACCCGAGATGCCGATATGCACAGCCACTCAGTCTTGGCGGGATTGAGACGAAGCCTGTTTCTCCCCATCCAGACCTGAACCGCCTCCAGGCACCGGGACATCACGGAGAGGGCA
Organism: Vipera berus; assembly: GCF_964194415.1. NCBI lineage: Eukaryota > Metazoa > Chordata > Lepidosauria > Squamata > Viperidae > Vipera > Vipera berus. Next base: position 42,499,319 of record NC_138206.1, on the reverse strand, counting down.
TCACTGGGTTGGTTCGGGGTGGAAAGAAAAAGTTGGGTATCATCAGCGTACTGGTGATACCCCACCCCAAAACCACGAATGATCTCGCCCAGCGGCTTCATATAGATGTTGAACAGGAGGGGCGAGAGAACCGACCCCTGAGGAACTCCACAAATGAGAGACCTCGGGGCGGATCTCTGCCCTCCTGTCAACACCGACTGCGAGTGGCCCTGGAGGTAGGAGGAGAACCACCGTAAAATGGTGCCTCCCACTCCCAGCCCCCTGAGACGCCGCAGCAAGATACCATGGTCGATGGTATCGAACGCCGCTGAGAGATCTAATAGGACCAGGACAGAGGAACAACCCCTGGCCCTGGCCCTCCAGAGATCATTCACCAGCGCGACCAATGCCATCTCCGTGCTGTGTCTGGGCCTGAAGCCCGATTGGTACGGGTCCAGATAATCAGTTTCCTCCAGGAACAGAGGGAGCTGGTGCGCCACCACACTCTCAACAACCTTCGCCAGAAAGCGAAGGTTGGAGACTGGACGATAGTTGTTTAAAACAGCCGGGTCCAAAGCAGGCTTCTTGAGAAGGGGTCTCACCACCGCCTCCTTCAAGGCGGCAGGAAAGACACCCTCCTTCAAGGAAGCAGTTATTACTGCATGGAACCAGCCTCGTGTTCCCTCCCGAGCCGCATAAGCTAGCCAGGAGGGGCACGGATCCAACAAACAGGTGGTGGTGCTCAGTCTCCCCATGATCCTGTCCACATCATCAGGGGAAACAGGGTCGAACTCAGTCCAGATAACGTGCTCAAGACCGCCTGATTCCTCCACCTCAGACTCTGCCCAGTCAGAGTCCAAGCCGGTCCGGATCCGAGCGATTTTGTCCGCCAGATGATGATGAATGTATGAAAGGACAATAAATGTATGAAAGGACAATAAAAAACCAAGCTAAACTAATATTCTATGGCAGACACTTATATGGAAGAGTGTGGTCTTCTTGATAGTTTGGTTCGAAATCATATATAGCTTTTAGATCACAAAGAGATGTGGAAATTGACTGCAAGATGATAATGTTGTTGTAACAATGTTCTTACAGAAATACTGTGTTTACCTGCCAGACTAATTAATTCTCGGAAAAGACTACTATGGCCAGTCAGTTAGTTCTGGAAACTTATTTCTGACAATCTACATTTACTAAGCATCTCCATGGCTTCAGACCCTACCCTACCATACCCTTAAATACATTAGGAATATTTCTGGGGTTATTTTGGGCTTCTCTTGAGACATTTTCATGTGTTTATTTTTTAGCTCTCCAGTAATCACAAGGAGGTAAAATTGGACAGAAAAAAAATGATGAGGAGGAATAGGTGATTTGACTATGCCATTCTCAAGTTCTCCAATTATTTTTGGTCCAAACAGAAAGAAAAAAATTACAAAGGTGAATTATGATTTCTGTCCAGATTCTTTCAAGCTATTTGGGAGTATATATAAAAATGATTGCTTTTTCATTAGAGCTTTAGCTAATACAAGAGAGAAATTTAGTTAACCTTAGAAATCCAGTGAACAGGCTATGATAATTCCTAGTTAGAGGTTTGGCTGTAATATTTGGAACAACTGAACTTTTAAATTCTTTTTTAAAGTTAGCCAATATGTAGTAAAATGGTAATTAAAATGGAATAGAAATGGGAGCAGATCTGAAGACTATATTATACTATATGCTGATATTTTAGACAATTTAATTTGGGTAAAATGATAGACCCTAATTTAAGGGACCCTAAATTAAACCCCTATCCATTCAGTTGTAAAACTTTCCAAAGGTCAGTCACACTTCCTCAGGCTAATATAGGATTATTCTACAATTAAATGGGGATAGGGATAAAAATATAATGTAAAGTGATAAACTGGCTTTTAGTGATAAACTGTGCCTCTGTAAAAGAAAGTTATGTATCAGCACAATATTTACTTAAATAAGTAAAGAAACAAATAGTGCCTATACTGATTTAGTCAGTGAGCAATCATGAAAACTGGATAAGAATTAAATATTATACTATTTTAGTACTTGTTTTAACATATATTTTAAAGTCATAAAAAACCTTGTAACACCTTAGAGATCAAGTAATTTATATTCTTTATTAATATATATTCCTTTCAGGCATATTTTTATTTAATATATGTTGTATACATATTGCATATATACACAAATCTGCCCAGAAATAGTGAAGTAATATTAACAACTACTCATTAAAATTAATTGCCTATAAAATAAGATAGCCATCTATAAATTAATTAATTCTGCATCTGCAAATATTTTAATATATGCAGACCTATTTTTGGCTCACAAATCACTCTCCTATACATAGCATAAAGGTTCGCACATACACATATGGAACACATATGTGCCATAATGTCATTATACAAGTGATCTAATTATGTCCTTTCATAATAACATAATGATGCAATTATGCAAGTGTCATCATTAGTCTTGGAGGTTACTTATGCAAACACATATACATTTTATCCATATTTCAGTTCATAAAAAAGAGCAAAATAAAAAGGAAAGTGAGAAACCATAGGGAGACAGAATGAAAAAAAGTTAAAGAGAAGATAAATAAAGAGAAGAATGGAAAACAAATTGGGTGGAGATGAGGAAAGGGGTTGAGGGAACTGACAGAAAACAGGAGAAAAGGTGTAATAAAAAGGGTTAAATTCAGCAAACAATAATTAATCTTGAAATACATCCAGATGTTCCATTTTTATCTTTGTTAAGTACGATCATGATTACTAATTCACAGTAATTATCGGGGGGGGGGTTGGGGGGAATATTCTTCCTATTAAAAAACTGCCCAACAGATCAGATTCCAGTAGGGAAGAATGTATGGGTTGGGGGGAGACTTCTTTTTCTTCCAGTGCAAAGGAAGGATCTACTTGGCTTCCGCTCATGTAAATCATAGAAACAGAGGTGACTTCCAGCCTTAATGTGAGTTTTTTCCATCAAAAACTCAGTCCCTTCCGTTGTTGTTGTTAGCTGCGAAGTCGTGTCCGACCCATCGCGACCCTATGGACAACGTTCCTCCAGGCCTTCCTGTCCTCTACCATCTTCTGGAGTCCATTTAAGCTCACGCCTACTGCTTCAGTGACTCCATCCAGCCACCTCATTCTCTGTCGTCCCCTTCTTCTATTGCCCTCGATCTTTCCCAGCATTAGGCTCTTCTCCAGTGAGTCCTTCCTTCTCATTAGGTGGCCAAAGTACTTGAGTTTTAGCTTCAGGATCTGGCCTTCTAAAGAGCAGTCAGGATTGATCTCCTCTAGGACTGACCGGTTTGATCGCCTTGCGGTCCAAGGGACTCGCAGGAGTCTTCTCCAGCACCACAGTTCAAAGGCCTCAATTCTTTGGCGCTCAGCCTTTCTTATGGTCCAACTTTCACTGCCATACATTGCAACTGGGAAGACCATAGCCTTGACTATACGCACTTTTGTTGACAGGGTGATGTCTCTGCTTTTTAGTGTGCTGTCTAGATTTGCCATGGCTTTCCTCCCCAGGAGCAAGCGTCTTTTAATTTCTTGGCTACAGTCCCCATCTGCAGTGATCTTGGAGCCCAGGAAAACAAAATCTGTCACTACCTCCATTTCTTCCCCATCTATTTGCCAGGAATTGAGAGGGCCAGATGCCATGATCTTGGTTTTCTTAATGTTAAGTTTCAACCCAAGTTTTGCACTCTCCTTCTTCACCCGCAACAAGAGGCTCTTTAGTTCTTCTTCACTTTCTGCCATTAGAGTGGTATCATCTGCGTATCTTAGGTTGTTGATATTTCTTCCGGCAATCTTAATTCCAGCTTTTGATTCATCTAGTCCCTTCCGTAGGGCCTTATAAAATCAAATCCTAATCATTAGCAAAGTCTCTCAATTTAAAATTCTCATTTTTAAATCTTTGGCCCCATTATGTGAAAACATCCTTTACTTTTATGTTTGATAATATTAGTGAGATTTTCATATGCACAAAGGTGAAAGGACTTATAAATACAATAGAAGAATAGTTGTTGGAAATGACAAAATTAACAGTTTTGATTGAAGAAAATACTTTTTTTGTGGAAAACACTTTTGGATTTTTTATGAAAACTGAAAGAAATTAAATGGTGATTTTAGGATTTGATGATTAGAATTATATATGATTATAGAAATAATGTAGACAAACATTAACTTAGAATAGCCATATCTATATCTATCTATATCTATATCTATATCTATATCTATATCTATATCTATATCTATATCTATATCTATATCTATATCTATATCTATATCTATATCTATATCTATATCTATATCTATATCTATATCTATATCTATCTATCTATCTATCTATCTATCTATCTATCTATCTATCTATCTATCTATCTATATTGCACAAAATAAAATTGAAGTCATTCTTTTTATATTTTTCTTACTTTTAAAATTTTTAAATTAATTAATTTTTAATTTAAATTTAATTTAATTCACTTCTATCATATTTCTTTCTTGATTTTTTGTCTTAAACTTTTTTATTGTTTATATTTTTAATATCCTGTTTTTGAAAATCAATAGTTATTAATAAACTGGCTATCATATTTCACAGAAACCTAGGCTAAATGTCTTGATTTTCAAGGTGTTACAAGATAATTTTATTTTTGCTGATGCAGTCTAACATTATTACACATCAGGAAAGACTGTGCTGAGAGCTTCCGGAACTGGGTGATATATAAATATAACTAATTCGGAGGCTGTAGTTATTATTTCTCTCACCCTACCAGCTTTTTTAATGTAAATGTTGTGCAGCTGCTAGATAAGAACTAGGAAGAACTGAAATAGATAAACTGGAAACCCCTGTCATAAACTCCTAATGTACTGTATGATAACTCAATGATATCAAGTAAAGTAAAGCAGCTATGAGAGCTATTATGAGGAGAAAATGGAAAGAAAGTAGTTAAGTGATATGCCTTGCTAGTAACAAGTATTGTTGGTATACTAGGCAAAACGTTTAATTGACATATGATAATTGCCAAATTTCTCAATACATAGGCCATCTTTTACAACAATCCTTTCAATAGTTATAGAATAAGGGATTAAAAGGATTAAAGACGCAAGTCTATTATTTATTGTAATTGAGATTTGTCTGGGGCCTGGGCTGACATGAGTATGGGATGAGGTGTGGCTATCTATCAAGGATTTACAAAACTGTAGGTTAGGGGAGAAATGAGAATTTCAGTGATTGAAAGTTACTGAATGTTAGTTCAGTGTTTGTATAACTCATTTCTTCTGCAAAAAAGAAATGGGTTCTGTTTTTTTTCATATGATAAGCAGTTAGAGACCACTTTATTCTAGAAGTGTGTTTATACTACTACATCTATAATATAATGGTAATAGCTAGTTCTGGCTACTTATAGCTACTTATATAGAAATTTGTGTGATATCCATTGTAATGAATGTGTTTCACATCTTGCACTTTTTGGCACCTTGCATTCTTTTGGGGATAGTCAAATGGATGGGACAAACTATTACAGTCATATCATTATACACAATCAACTCATACTATAAAGTTAATACTTATTCTCTTTCTTCCCCTCTCCATTTCATCTCTCAACCATATATACTATTCGGTGATATATTTTATATAAGCAGAAAGCAAGCTATGGAAACAAGTAAAACATACCTATATTTTTGTAATTAATGCAGCATACTTTACATAGATAAATAATATGTAGGAATGCATACCTCCATTCCAAACACAGTATAATAAACAAAGTTTCTGCTTTTTACTCAATTATATTTGATTAAATGCATAATATTCATGATATTTTTTGAAGTTAATGGCTTCTGCCTTCTCAGAATGGGGGAATACTGTACTTAGAAAAATGGCTGTGGTTTGGGTTCTTCAGTAATCTGCATTGACCATACAATTTAATGGGGATAAATTGAGGAGGGTTACTATCCTTGTTATGTGCTCATCTTTAAGTAGAACTGTGTTGTCTTGAGAGACGACAGCGAGACAGCAGGCAGGTTCAAACCAACAGCGTTTATTTGGGCAGAGGTCCCGGGCGAAACAATGCCGGGAATCTCTCTTATTTATAGTAAACTGGAATAGCAACAATAACTCTCAAAACCAATAAACAGGCAAGAATCTCCCGCCAGAATAGGACGCCCAATGAGCAGAGAGCCGGCTGCGGCTGAGGCGGCTTGTTGCCGGGGCCAGCTGGCAGTTTTGACAGATCCGGCCGAACTGCGCATGCGCGGCTCTGTCGAGTTTGACAGCTGTCAGTGTACCGCGCATGTGCGGTAGTTTGACAGCTGTCGGATTCGGCCGGTTTGACAGCTGTCATTGCACTGCGCATGCGCGGCAGTTTGACAGCTGTCAGAATTGGCCGCTCGCCGCGTGTGTGTGGGGGGAATGCCGCGGCAGCCATTTGACGGCTGTCAAACGGCTGCCGGGGATTCCTTATGAATGTGAGGGGCTGTTTGTGTCTGCATATATAACAAGAAATTTCTTTAAATAACAATTGCAATAGCAGTTAGGTTTCTTTACTGCCCCACAGTGTTTTACAGCTCTCTCTGGGCAGTTTACAATGTCAGCATATTGACCCCCAAAATCTGGGTCCTCATTTTATCAATCTCAGAAAGTTAGAAGGTTGAGTCAATTTTGAGCCCCACCAGGATCAAATTTCCAGGCTGTGGGCAGAGTTAGCCTGCAATATTACATTGCAACCATAGCACCACTAGGGCTCTAGTAAAATGTATACATGCCATACATCTCTTGATGTGCTCCCTGTAGATTTTAGGGGAATGATCTGTTTCTCAGCTTTTTAAAAGTTCTAAGATTACATCTTTTTAAAAAAACAAATTTTATTAATTTTCCAATTTTACATCAAAATGTCAAAATATTTAGAAAGCAACATGGTGATTGGGTAATTAATAATCCAATAAAAAATCATTTGTAGATATTTCAGGTTAGATCATCAAAATTTCCCTGTTTCCCATAATTACTATATCACAATCAAGTTAATACATTTCTAGTTATAACACAATCAATTAAGATATTTATAAATATATTTTTACTTATAATTATCATGTCCTGTTTTTAAATTTCTACCAATTTTCAATTACAATGCTCCAATTTAGCCTTTAAGATCCATAGTATTTAACTTTCGGGTAACCCAAATTTCCCCTATTTCATTACATAATAGTTATCGTATCTAACATACACATATTGCTTAATTAAATACATTCTTATTTATTTTAGAAATATATTTCACAAATATATTCTATTTGTCATCCTAGTACCTCATCACTTACTAATAAAGTATCCTTTATTGTCTCAATCCAACTTCCATATTATAATTCAAAACTATATTCTAATAGCTAATTTTCATTTCCCTTGTAAATCTAAATCCTAAATATTAAATCGAATAATATCTTTTAAAATCTCTCTTTAGCCCATTAAGTGAAATTTTAGGCTCTTCCATTATAGATTAAAAAAACCCATTACATATTTTAAATGGGCATTTAATTGACGATGACTTTGATCTTGATATCAATTTTTCATCTGTCATCTCTCTTTTTAATTTTGCTGTGATATGCAATATAGGCTTCTGAGAGGGTAGGAACCAGAGCTCCTGCAGGAAAAACAAGAGCGTTTGTGATAGACCTAGAAGACTGGATATAGGAATATGGTCACAGAAACAAGCTGCACTCCAGTTTCATTTTTTTAAAAAATAATAATAATTAAAACAAATATTTAAAACAAATGCTTGAAATAAATTTTATTTTGTAAAAAATGAAACAGGAATGTAGTTTGTAATAATCACTCTTCACAATAATCACCTAATAGGAATTTGCCAGTGTTCTGCCTAAATGAGTAGCATCCTAGGTATTTTTCAGTAGTACCCATATTACTCAGATCCATGTAAATATACTAGCATCATTTCTGTATTATTGCCACTTGGATTCCACTCAAAGTGTAGTGCTCTGAACTATAAATTATTTACAAATCCTTTTCCTTTAGTAATTATGGATATATTTGCATCAATAGTCACTTAGAATATAGTAGATAATAGAAATTGACTCATATTTTTTCAACTTATTTTTTTTTAAAAAAAATCTGTTAAATTATACTCCAATAGTCTCTTATAAGTACTAATTTCTACAATTAAACAGTTATTTACTAAGAAAAGCAGAGTCTAGTAGTTGCATATATGTTGCACGTATACTGGCATTGTGTCTGTGATCCTTGTATTCAGGATTAGTAACCATAATTAATGAGAAGTCTGATTTCCAGTTTGACATTAAAGCAGTACATCCATTTAAAAATGTGTGGAAAAACAGCCCTGACATCAGTGCTTAATAATGTGTATTTCCAATGACTGTGAGGCTGTATTACTGATGTAGATTATTACTGTTGTTGTTGTTTTTTTTCCACTGGAGAGAGAAAGATCTTATCAGGTATTAAATCTAGTTTCTGTAAATTTCAAAAGGGAAAAAATAACTACCAGACCTTCAGGCTTCATGATACTGTATGTATGCAACTTCAGAGCTGACAATTGCCAATTGATATTAACAACATTAATCAGATTATATTTTATCATCTGATCCATGTTGTTGGAAAATATAATTATAACACTGGTCACTTGTTATCAGAAATATTTGAAATATTTCTCAATGTGACTTTTTAAATGCATTTTCAAGGTGTATTAGTAAATTAGAGAACAAAAGAATAGTTTGTCTTGTAAGCACTAACACATTCACAAATCTATTGCTGGAAGACAAAACCTAGATTCTTCCACCCCCACCCAAATTTCTAACTGATGTTCTTAAAAGCCCAATGTAGCAAGATCCCTGGGCAAAGGGCTTTTTTGTTTTTGTTTTTTGTTAAGAAAAATACTACAATTTACCATATGAAAATTAATTATTTACACATAACAGAATAATGCCATATTGACAGCACTGAGCTCCGGTTAAACTGAAAACATAAATTAATGTTCTAGTGTTTAATGTTGGTAATCTTTGCTTCACGTGGTGTTTAAATGGTTACCTTTTAAATCCATGATTGTTCTCACAGGCCATTACTTCTGAATAAAACATTTAGAAAACAACCTCCAAGGAGCATACTTGAACATTCTAGAACAAATTTGCCTGAAGCAACTTTTAGTATGGAATATTCAATCACAAACCAGCAAATCTCTATAGGTTAAACAAAACTTTTCTAAAAAGTTTGAGGCAGCACAAGTCTTTCTGTTTCAAAATGTAAAACAGGAAAGTATAGGATTATACATGAGTTGTTATTTTCATCAGATAAATGCCAAGTTTATACAAGTACTTATGCTACATACACAAGTACTTGTATAACAATATCTAAAGACACATTTATTATTGGTTTCAGAGTTATTATGGAGAGGATACATTATTGCATAGTTAAATGTCAGAAAAAATATTTGGATGAGCAAAGTAAAGAAATCTTGTGGAGAAAAAGAGAAAGATACTTGCTTAACCCTATATTTTCTTTAGGTACAATTTATTCACATTTCACAGAGATATATGTGGTTTCTACAGATTGTTCAACTACACCTTATGTTCATCAGAGTGCTCATTTTAAATAAGGAGGAAAGAAAATGCAGGTACTGCATCTTGGTCAAATAGCTTGAAATTATATATTTGCGGTCTGGAATGATGGTGACCATTGACACTACTGAAAGATAGATGAGTCCCTAATAGAACCATTATAGACCATTGTAATATACTTTCATTATTAATTATATTAGGAAGAAAAATACCAGATTCTTTTCCAAGCCAAGAATAAAGAAAGCAGGTGGTTGTCTGAATCAGGGGTGAAATTTATTCTGAGAGTACAGTTTACAAAAATCAATTGTTAAAGGTGGCAACTATTTTCCCTGTAAACCGCCCTGAGTCCTACGGGAATAGGGCGGTATATAAATTTAAATAATAAATAAATAAAAACTATTTATGTCTCTCTCAAAAGCCTTTAATAAAGGAAAATCTTCCCTTTGTTCCTCAAAAGTATGCAAAAACGTGGCCTCTAGGAATTCTGAGAATTGGGCTTTTGTAGATAAGCACCATGCTGAGTTGTGATTTCTCATTCTTTAGCATATGTTGATTGAAAATGATAATCTTTTGGGGGGAAAGGACTGTTTTTGTTATTTGATCAAAGATATCTCAAGTTAGAATCAAAGAGATATCAGGTTAGGATTAGACAAAAGAGTAATGTTCACCTGATTATATTTGGTGTTTCCAGTTGAACTTTGATCTTTGTTTAGAGCCTATTTAATTTGTAACTTTGAATTAAAAAAAGAATGTGTGAAGGGAGGACTTGATTTCCTCTCCATACTTACAGGTAAGAATTTTATGTACAAAAACTATTTCATGATCACGACTGGGAAAAAATTATATTCAATTATATACTATTAAAATGTTCATTGTCATGACCTTTAACTGGGCAAAAAAATGCATCGTAGGATAACATTTTTTGAGCCAAGATACTTCAGATGAGTTAATTTACAGAATGTGTCTAGAATCCAGGACTCATGAATACAAGGGAATGAGATATGGAAAAGTTGTGGTGGTTTGGGCTGCTGCTGTGGTCACATAGTCTTCATATACAACATTCTGTGACAATTTCCCAGCCAGTCTGGCAATCCTTCACTCTCTACCCCACCCACAGCAGCCACTTACCTGCCTACTGCAAATAGAAAAGAAGGGAGGAAAGGAGGGAGGAACCATTGCACACATTTCCCAGCCAATGTCACTTCACATGCTTCTTACTCAACTTGTGCTGTGTACCTTTCCTGATCTACAAAGCATATGTATGCATCCTCTTGCATACCCCATGCATCTTCCCTGACCATGCCGCCACCCTATGCCCTTTCTCTCATCTTCATAGCACCTCTCATGCATCCCCATGCATACTCCTGAATGTGCATCTGCCCATACACCTTCCCTGACCCACACATCACCTCTTGTGCTCCCTATGCATCCTCCCCAAGTTGTGCTCTTCTCCCACACCTTTCCCAGCCATGCAGCATATCTTTGGTTCCTGTTCACAGACTGCCCACTCACATCACCATCAACTTCCCATCGCCCCGTGTGCTCCCACAGAGAGGGTCTCCTCAGGGTGCTGTCGGTCAGGGAGTGCCGGCTGGCGGCCCCCAAGGGGAGAGCATTCTATGTGGGTGCGCCTGCCCTCTGGAATCAGCTGCCTGTGGAGCTCCGGATGGCTCCCGACCTTCGCTCTTTTCACCGTGACCTGAAAACCTGGTTATTCGAGCTTGCTAGCCTGGACTGAGGGATTGGGGTTTTAAATTTCATAATTTAATTTATTTTGTTTGGGGCTAAATTTAATTTAATCTATTTTTAACTTTTGTATGTCATATTTTAATTGCCCTGTACACCGCCCTGAGTCCCTCGGGAGAAGGGCGGTATATAAATCTAATAAATAAATAAATAAATAAAATGCCGTCAATGACCTGAAGACTACCTCTTGCACATTCCCAAGCACCCTTGGTAACTTTCCCAGCATCTCCTACATACCCACATTGTCCCCACATATCATTCTTGTCCAGTGCCTTTTCCCCACAGGCACTTCCTAACCCATACAGCATCTCTCATATACCCCTAGGCACCCTTTCCATTCTATACTATATGCCCATGTACCCTCCCTAACCCATAATGCATGTCTGGTGCACACCCACACAACCCATACAACACCTCTCATTCACATCCATGTACTTTTCCTGACCACACCCTCTCCTGCCTTCTCCATTTGGCAGCAGCTATTTATCTGCTTCTTGTACGTGGAATTGTTACTTCCTACTGGGTTCCTCAGTGACTTTCTCCCTTCAAGCTTCAACAAGCAAAGTAAATGGGGGAGCTGGCTGGAATTAAGGGAGAGAAGAAGAGAGGGAAGGAAAGAAGGATAAATAATGAGGAATGAAGGGAGCAAGGGAGGGAAGAAAAGAAGGAAGGGTGGAAGGGAAGAAGGAAGGAAACTCAATGGGAATGCCAGCAGAATGTCAGAAGTCACTCCTACTCCTATTGCTCTTTTGCCAACTCATGATCATTTTCCTTTTCTGCTTAGTAAGGAAATATTTTGAAATGATGACCCAATGGGTAGTGTAGTATGCATCTAAAACTCAGCTAGAAAAAAAAGAGGCAAATTTACTTTCTGACTGCATGCCAGGAAAAGTTGATGTTACCGTATATACTTGAGTATAAGCCGAATTTTTCAGCCCACTTTTTGGGCTGAAAAATTCCACTTCGGCTTATACTCCAGTCAACAAAAAAACTTACCGAGGACTTGTGCGTGGCCGAGGCTTTGGTGCTTCCGGGATCGCCCGCACCTCTCCCAAGCCACCGCCGTCCGAGACCTGCCGAAGTTTGGGGAGGTTTGGGGAGGTGCGCGCGCACCTCCCCAAACTCCGCGCCTTGCCTGCCTGCTTCTTTCCGCAGCGGAAAGAAGCAGGCAGGCAGGGCGCGGAGGAACGGAGACTTGCCGACGTTTGGGGAGGTTTGGGCGCCTCCCCAAACCTCGGCAGGTCTCCGTTCCTCCGCGCAGACCTGCCGACGTTTGGGGAGGTTTGGGCGCCTCCCCAAACCTCCCCAAACCTCGGCAGGTCTCCGTTCCTCCTGCCGACCTTTGGGGAGGTTTGGGCGCCTCCCCAAACCTCCCCAAACCTCGGCAGGTCTCCGTTCCTCCTGCCGACCTTTGGGGAGGTTTGGGCGCCTCCCCAAACCTCCCCAAACCTCGGCAGGTCTCCGTTCCTCCTGCCGACCTTTGGGGAGGTTTGGGCACCTCCCCAAACCTCGGCAGGTCTCCGTTCCTCCGCGCAGACCTGCCGACGTTTGGGAAGGTTTGGGTGCCTCCCCAAACCTCCCCAGGTCTCCGTTCCTGTTTGGGGAGGTTTGGGCGCCTCCCCAAACCTCCCCAAACCTCGGCAGGTCTCCGTTCTTCCTGCCGACCTTTGGGGAGGTTTGGGCGCCTCCCCAAACCTCCCCAAACCTCGGCAGGTCTCCGTTCCTGTTTGGGGAGGTTTGGGCGCCTCCCCAAACCTCCCCAAACCTCGGCAGGTCTCCGTTCCTGTTTGGGGAGGTTTGGGCGCCTCCCCAAACCTCGGCAGGTCTCCGTTCCTCCGCGCAGACCTGCCGACCTTTGGGGAGGTTTGGGCGCCTCCCCAAACGTCCCCAAACCTCGGCAGGTCTCCGTTCCTGTTTGGGGAGGTTTGGGCGCCTCCCCAAACCTCCCCAAACCTCGGCAGGTCTCCGTTCCTCCGCGCAGACCTGCCGACGTTTGGGGAGGTTTGGGCGCCTCCCCAAACCTCCCCAAACCTCGGCAGGTCTCCGTTCCTGTTTGGGGAGGTTTGGGCGCCTCCCCAAACCTCCCCAAACCTCGGCAGGTCTCCGTTCCTCCGCGCAGACCTGCCGACCTTTGGGGAGGTTTGGGCGCCTCCCCAAACCTCGGCAGGTCTCCGTTCCTCCTGCCGACCTTTGGGGAGGTTTGGGCGCCTCCCCAAACCTCGGCAGGTCTCCGTTCCTCCGCGCAGACCTGCCGACGTTTGGGAAGGTTTGGGTGCCTCCCCAAACCTCCCCAGGTCTCCGTTCCTGTTTGGGGAGGTTTGGGCGCCTCCCCAAACCTCCCCAAACCTCGGCAGGTCTCCGTTCTTCCTGCCGACCTTTGGGGAGGTTTGGGCGCCTCCCCAAACCTCCCCAAACCTCGGCAGGTCTCCGTTCCTGTTTGGGGAGGTTTGGGCGCCTCCCCAAACCTCCCCAAACCTCGGCAGGTCTCCGTTCCTGTTTGGGGAGGTTTGGGCGCCTCCCCAAACCTCGGCAGGTCTCCGTTCCTCCGCGCAGACCTGCCGACCTTTGGGGAGGTTTGGGCGCCTCCCCAAACGTCCCCAAACCTCGGCAGGTCTCCGTTCCTGTTTGGGGAGGTTTGGGCGCCTCCCCAAACCTCCCCAAACCTCGGCAGGTCTCCGTTCCTCCGCGCAGACCTGCCGACCTTTGGGGAGGTTTGGGCGCCTCCCCAAACCTCCCCAAACCTCGGCAGGTCTCCGTTCCTGTTTGGGGAGGTTTGGGCGCCTCCCCAAACCTCGGCAGGTCTCCGTTCCTCCGCGCAGACCTGCCGACCTTTGGGGAGGTTTGGGCGCCTCCCCAAACGTCCCCAAACCTCGGCAGGTCTCCGTTCCTGTTTGGGGAGGTTTGGGCGCCTCCCCAAACCTCCCCAAACCTCGGCAGGTCTCCGTTCCTCCGCGCAGACCTGCCGACCTTTGGGGAGGTTTGGGCGCCTCCCCAAACGTCCCCAAACCTCGGCAGGTCTCCGTTCCTGTTTGGGGAGGTTTGGGCGCCTCCCCAAACCTCCCCAAACCTTGGCAGGTCTCCGTTCCTCCGCGCAGACCTGCCGACCTTTGGGGAGGTTTGGGCGCCTCCCCAAACGTCCCCAAACCTCGGCAGGTCTCCGTTCCTCCGCGCAGACCTGCCGACCTTTGGGGAGGTTTGGGCGCCTCCCCAAACGTCCCCAAACCTCGGCAGGTCTCCGTTCCTGTTTGGGGAGGTTTGGGCGCCTCCCCAAACCTCCCCAAACCTCGGCAGGTCTCCGTTCCTCCGCGCAGACCTGCCGACCTTTGGGGAGGTTTGGGCGCCTCCCCAAACGTCCCCAAACCTCGGCAGGTCTCCGTTCCTGTTTGGGGAGGTTTGGGCGCCTCCCCAAACCTCCCCAAACCTCGGCAGGTCTCCGTTCCTCCGCGCAGACCTGCCGACCTTTGGGGAGGTTTGGGCGCCTCCCCAAACGTCCCCAAACCTCGGCAGGTCTCCGTTCCTCCGCGCAGACCTGCCGACCTTTGGGGAGGTTTGGGCGCCTCCCCAAACGTCCCCAAACCTCGGCAGGTCTCCGTTCCTCCGCGCAGACCTGCCGACCTTTGGGGAGGTTTGGGCGCCTCCCCAAACGTCCCCAAACCTCGGCAGGTCTCCGTTCCTGTTTGGGGAGGTTTGGGCGCCTCCCCAAACCTCCCCAAACCTCGGCAGGTCTCCGTTCCTCCGCGCAGACCTGCCGACCTTTGGGGAGGTTTGGGCGCCTCCCCAAACGTCCCCAAACCTCGGCAGGTCTCCGTTCCTGTTTGGGGAGGTTTGGGCGCCTCCCCAAACCTCCCCAAACCTCGGCAGGTCTCCGTTCCTCCGCGCAGACCTGCCGACGTTTGGGGAGGTTTGGGCGCCTCCCCAAACCTCCCCAAACCTCAGCAGGTCTCCGTTCCTGTTTGGGGAGGTTTGGGCGCCTCCCCAAACCTCGGCAGGTCTCCGTTCCTCCGCGCAGACCTGCCGACCTTTGGGGAGGTTTGGGCGCCTCCCCAAACCTCCCCAAACCTCGGCAGGTCTCCGTTCTTCCTGCCGACCTTTGGGGAGGTTTGGGCGCCTCCCCAAACCTCCCCAAACGTCGGCAGGTCTGCGCGGAGGAACGGAGACCTGCCGAGGTTTGGGGAGGCGCCCAAACCTCCCCAAAGGTCGGCAGGAGGAACGGAGACCTGCCGAGGTTTGGGGAGGCGCCCAAACCTCCCCAAAGGTCGGCAGGAGGAACGGAGATCTGCCGAGGTTTGGGGAGGTTTGGGGAGGCGCCCAAACCTCCCCAAACAGGAACGGAGACCTGGGGAGGTTTGGGGAGGCGCCCAAACCTCCCCAAAGGTCGGCAGGTCTGCGCGGAGGAACGGAGACCTGCAGAGGTTTGGGGAGGTTTGGGGAGGCGCCCAAACCTCCCCAAAGGTCGGCAGGAGGAACGGAGACCTGCCGAGGTTTGGGGAGGTTTGGGGAGGCGCCCAAACCTCCCCAAAGGTCGGCAGGAGGAACGGAGACCTGCCGAGGTTTGGGGAGGCGCCCAAACCTCCCCAAAGGTCGGCAGGAGGAACGGAGACCTGCCGAGGTTTGGGGAGGTTTGGGGAGGCGCCCAAACCTCCCCAAAGGTCGGCAGGAGGAACGGAGACCTGCCGAGGTTTGGGGAGGCGCCCAAACCTCCCCAAAGGTCGGCAGGTCTGCGCGGAGGAACGGAGACCTGCAGAGGTTTGGGGAGGTTTGGGGAGGCGCCCAAACCTCCCCAAAGGTCGGCAGGAGGAACGGAGACCTGCCGAGGTTTGGGGAGGTTTGGGGAGGCGCCCAAACCTCCCCAAAGGTCGGCAGGAGGAACGGAGACCTGCCGAGGTTTGGGGAGGCGCCCAAACCTCCCCAAAGGTCGGCAGGTCTGCGCGGAGGAACGGAGACCTGCCGAGGTTTGGGGAGGTTTGGGGAGGCGCCCAAACCTCCCCAAAGGTCGGCAGGAGGAACGGAGACCTGCCGAGGTTTGGGGAGGTTTGGGGAGGCGCCCAAACCTCCCCAAAGGTCGGCAGGAGGAACGGAGACCTGCCGAGGTTTGGGGAGGTTTGGGGAGGCGCCCAAACCTTCCCAAAGGTCGGCAGGAGGAACGGAGACCTGCCGACGAGCCTTGGCCACACAGGGTATTCCTGTGTATTCAGGCTTGCAAAATGGCGGATCGAGCCTCTGCTGGCGGCAGAGGCTTGCAGAACGGCGGATCGGCTTATACTCGAGTCAATAACTTTTTCCAGTTTTTGGGGGTGAAATTGGGGGTCTCGGCTTATACTCGAGTCGGCTTATACTCAAGTATATACGGTATTTAATTAGAGACTAAATAAATATTAATAGAATCTTCCTTGGAGTTAAATACTACTAAAAGATTCAAAGGAATTTCCCACTTTTTCATGAATCACGTATGTGGATCTATCTCTAATAATTTTCTTACAAGCAAATCAGTGGCTGGACAAAAAAAAAGAGCTTTGTAATTGTCTTCTACGGGATGGATACTATATTTTATGAGAGAGAGAGAGATTTTCAAGAAAGAAAATATACAAATCATATGGTAAAGCAACCAATCATCTAGTTTTCTAGTGTAACTGAACTGTAAACTATAACCAATTTCTTCAGCTGGATATTGTCTCTCTATATTTTTTTTCAGACAATCCTTTTTTCTAAGCAGGCTAATTTTGATTATTAATTCAGCAACCAAGCCCATATTAACTTATTATGTAGCCAAAAAAAACAAACAAAACCCCTGCAAAGGATTTCCTAGGTAATATTCATGTAAAATAGAGGATTTCAGTTGAAATAGAGTTTTATCTTCACAATAGTGCAAATATTAAAAGTTCTGTCATCCTGATTTGAAGAAAATGTTTATGCCAATTTATAGAGCAATTATATGGATAGGTAGAAATAATAATTTAAATAGACAGGCAATGTAAGACATGTAGAAAAGAAAGTACATCTGCTTGTTTAATCATTCAGGTGCAAATGGTTAATGCTTAGTATCATCCATTTTTAATCAAATTTTGAATATGTTTGCAAACTTCCAAAAGCTATCGGAATCATCTTTTTCCCCCCTAATTCTTTTATTAGGAGCATTCCTGAATTCTCTGTTCCACTGGGTGCTTTTCTACAAATTAAAAAAGAAGAAGAAGCTGAATGCTCACCAACTAGTACATAGACACCAAATACTAAACACACAGGGTCTGTTTCAACAACATTTCAAACTGTGATGAACATTTTTCATTGAACGTAACAATCCAGCAAAGAAGGAAAGGCGTTTTCATTTGGATTCTATTCAATAAAGGAGTAGCAACTTCCCTTATTGTACTATCGTTTACCATCTGAAAAGATTCTCTTTTCTCTTTCTTTACCTGCCTGCCTTTCCACATGCATTAACAGCAGTGCTGCTGGTTTTCTTCCTGTGTGAGATTTGAGTATGCTCAGACATTTTTGCACTTAGCCCTGATATTTGTTTCCCAGCGTCTGTGTCTCAGTTTGCTTTAGCATTTTTCTTACGTATTGTCTTTTTATATATTGTTTCAAAAAAAGGCAATAAAATAATTTTCATATCTAATTACTTAAAACTAAACACTTTTTATTAATGTATGTTTGAAATGGTATATAGTTGGGCTAGAGGCTTAATAATTTGCAAAAGTTGAAGGATATAGAAAAGTATAGTGGGTTTTTGATGCTCTCTGACCTTGCTTGTTTTCTTGCAGACATTTCATTACCCAAACTAGGTAACATCGGTGATAGTAAGGAGTGCAGTTTGCTGTCAGTTTTTCTTCTGGTCTAGTGGCTTGCCTGTCAGTGTTAGTCGGGGATGGTCTTAGAGATTCTTTGGTTGAGCTGTTTGCTTTTGGCTTCTTTGGCAGTTGCTTGATTGGGGTATTGTTTACTTGATTGTTGGTCTGATGTTAACCTTGGAGTTAATCTATGTTGATCTGGATGCTGATTCCTGGTGGAGAGTGCTTGGATCTTTCGTTCCTTTCTGGGCTGAGTGATAGTTCCTTTTGCATAGTCTATAGATCTTGTTAATGTCTATGTGACTATTAATGGCTGATTTTTCAGAGTGCGAGGCTACTGGAAATTCCCTGGCATTTTTGGACTTGGCTTGGCCTAGGATGGTCACATTCTCCCAATTGAAATTATGGTTAAATATGTCTATATATTGTGGAATTAAAGTACAGTGAATAGTTTTGGTTATTCAAGTCTCAACACTTTTATGTGCATGACGGTACCAAAATAGCAATATCAGATGAACTCAATTCTGCACTATGAAGGAAACGATATGATGGATCCTACAAATTTGATAACCTGGTACCCCATTTAGTGTTGTCAGTAATCAATACAAAAGTAAGCTATTGTTAACAAAACATAAGGTTTTACTATTGGAAAATACAATCTTATGTACAACCAGTAATGAACTGTAAAATTCATCTGGTTGTCTAGCAAAAGCCTAAAGAGAAGATTTAACATGTTCCTACAAGTGTTTCTATATGAATTACAATAGAATAAAATCTAATTCAATAATTCAATAATCCCAGACTGACAGTGGGAAATCTTTTTTTTCCCCAGAAGAGGTTTTCTAGAACACAACTCCATATGGCTGATAACAAAATAGCAAGTGGCAATAATTTGAAAACACTATCGAATTTGTAAAGCATATGTCTGTCAACAAGAGTGACATGTGGGGAAGGAGTCTAGTGGTTATCTTTCCTGAATTAGAGTTGGCAACCATCCAGAATATTGTTGTATATAGCAGAATATAACCACTGTGCCATATGAGCAGAACTATTGTTCTGCATTTATTAACCCTGGTTTCTATTGTTAGAATCCACTTTAATAAATAATGGAGGAAAGTCTCCATTTGTTAAGTGCAGGAATTATTGGGATGGAAGAAATTATTTTGGCTACTCCACACCAAATAGCTCTGGATAGTGGCATCCTTAATATTAACATACATGATAATATAAGAATAGTTTCCATACTTTTATCTAGTCAATAATATAATTATTTTCCCATTATATTACTCTATATTTTGTTGTACATTATATTTCTACTATTTAATTTGTAATCTTAATTTTAAAAATGTTTATATAGAGATCTTACTACATTTAAAACCAATGTGTGTTAGTAACACTAGCTTTTACATATCTTTTATAGGATTTGCTGAAATAGTGGTAATTCTTATTGATATTACTGTATGCTCTTTTATGACCCAAATAAAGATAAAAAATCTCATGGAATTTGTTGTTATAGTTGTTTAAAGCCAGTTTAAAACAGATCTTACTGTTGTGTAGTGAGTTTCTTGAAAGCAGGAGACGAGACGAGAGGGTTCAAACAGGAACTTTGCTTTATTGTACTAACAGGAACAGAACTGAGAACTGAGGCTTCTACGCAGCTACTTATATGGTTGGCCACTAGGTGGTGTTCAATAGGTTTGAAGGAACCTATTCCTGCTCCAGAGCCAACCAATGATCATCCTGGAGACTGCGTGTCTGGGCAACCAGCGGCAGTTACACAAACACCCTAATTAAGCAATCTCAAGCAGCATTCAAAGACACGTGAAAACAGTTCAAGTAAAAGGCCCAATACATTATACCCCTCTCTCCTAGAATGTACAAAAATTATTAAAATTATTTGAGAATAAAGTCTTGTAAATGTGGTAGTCTGCGCGATCTTGCAGAATGTCTGGGGGATCCAGGCAACTTCCGATCTACCAGCTTGCCCGCCGGGCTGGGTAGACCAGGACTCATGAGTTCATGAGAGTCAGATTGACTTGAGTCCCTTTGTCCGGCCATTCCAGGTCGGCCCAGACCAAAGTCCAATGAAGAAGCAGAGTTAGCACAGTGGCTGTCTTGATCGGGTTGACTTTTCCTGTCAGGGGACCCATGTTGCATTCCCAGGCTTCGCCCATCTATGACCACCTCCCCACTGTACTGACTGGTGGAGCCCTCAGAGCATGTGAACTGCCCTGCTTGGCTGCTGGTTTCTGGCTCTAGGAGTGGACCCATCGTCAGGTCCTCGCTTTGTGGCCATTGCGCAAACCGCTTCCACAGCTGATCAATATGGTGGCAAATGACTCAGCCCCCCCCATCCAGAGCCACCTCATACGAGAGAGGGCCCGAGACTTTGACAATTTTAACTGGCACCCACAAGTTCCCATGCCCATAGTTCCAGACCCACACCCCATCACCCACTTGCAACCCCCTTGGAGGCTTTGGGCAAAATGTGTCTGCTGCCGCCTGGTCTAGATGCAATCTGTCCAGCTTTGTGATGAACCTTCTTCCCCAGTGAAGCTCTGCTGGGCTCTTGCCTGTTGCTGTGCAAGGCGTACTGTGCTGGCAAAGCAAGAAATCAGCCAGCCTATGGTGCCAATCTCCAGTCACTATGTGGTTAAGTGACTCCTTTGTTGTGCGCACCATATGTTCGGCCTGCCCGTTAGTCGAAGAGTGAAAGGGAGCCGATGTAGCATGCCTTATGAGGTTGGTCCTCAAGAAGGCTTGAAACTCTGCCACTGTGAACTGGGCTCCGTTGTTTGATACTATGATGTCCTGTAGCCCGGATAGCTTTCTAAGCACCTGGATGGTCATAGCAGTAGTCATGGTTGCAGTTGGAATTACTTCCAGCCATTTAGAGTGGCTGTCGACCACTATCAAGAATAGGGCCCAGCGAAGTCAATGTGAATCCTTGACCACGGTGTATGAGTTTCCTCCTATCTGTGGACAGAAGCATGTGGCATTTCTGGTCTGGACTATTGACACGTGTAACACCCATGTACTTGGGCCTCGATAGCCTTATCTAACCCTGGCCACCATAGGTAGCTTCGTGCCAATGCCTTCATCTGGACTATGCCCGGATGTCCCTCATGCAGAGATTGAAGTACACAGTTCCTTAATGAACTGGGGACAATAACCCTGATCCCCCATAAAATTCAACCCTTGTGAGCTGAAAGCTCATGTCTACGTGCAAAGTAGCTCTGGAACTCAGGTCCAGGACTATTTGCAAGCCACCCTGTGTGAATCCAAGATAATACTCTACTTAAAACCTTGTCTGCAGTGGTTTCTGCAGCCACATCCCCAGCATGGAGGGGAAATTCAGGCAAATCCTGAATTGACAAAATGCAAGCTGCTGGAGCCAGATCTGGCTCTACCTGTGGGAGTGGCAACCTGCTAAGGCCGTCTGCATGGCCCATGTCTTTGCCAGGTTTGTGAACCAGCCTGTAGCTGTAGCTGACATGAAAATGGACCATCTTAACATCCTAGGGGATAGAATTTGAGGCATCTACCTATCAGTAGTAAATAACCCCAACAATAGCTTGTGGTCAGTGAAGACCATGAATTCCCTGCCATACAAGTTATCATGGAATTTCTTCACTGTGCAGCCACAATGGCCAAGGCCTCCTTGTCAATCTGAGCATAATTGTGCTCAGCTGAGGACAATGTCCTTAAATAATAGGCAATGGGGACTTGAGTTCCATCACTTGACAAATGGCTTAGGACAGCCTCCACCCCATAAAGGGATGCGTCACATGCAATGCATACAGGCAATGACTCTTTAAAGCAAGTGACCACTGAATTGGAGAACAATAGTGATTTTATTGCCTTAAAACTGTTTTTGTGAACCTTGGTCCACTTCCATGGGGTGTTTTTGTCTAAGAGCCAGTGTAACGGCTCTGCCACTGCGGCCTTTTTAGGAAGGAACGCATGGTAAAAAGGAGACCCAGGAATGCCTGAAGGTCTTCTTTTGACCTGGGGGTAGGTGCCAGCTGAATGGCCTTCAGCTTGGACTCAGAAGGGTGGATGCCTTCAGTATCAATATGGGATCCCAGGAACTCAGTAGAAGGAACCCCAATGTTACATTTATTTCTTTTGAGTTTAAGACCCACTTCGCAGAACCATTGAAAAACGGCTTTCAGCCTCCTTGCAAGCACCTCAGTGGTCTCACCAGTGAGGAGCACATCATAGAAATAGGGGCAAACCCTGGGAATGCCCTTGAGCATACGGTCCATGACACCTTGAAAAATCCCAGGAGCTACGCTAACCCCGAATTGGAGGCATTTGACTTTAAAAGCCCCCCTGTGTGTAACAATGGTTTGTGCAGCTGCTGTGGCCTCGTCCACAGGTAACTGCTGATAGGCCTGTGCCAAATCTAATTTTGCAAATACAGTACCCCCTTGCAGCAATGCCAAGATGTGGCTAACAATTGGTATCAGGTATGCATGCTGCTTAAGTGCCCTATTTATGGTGCACTTGTAATCAACACAAATTCTGACCTCCCAATTGGCCTTAAGTGGCGTGACAATTGGGGTTTCCCATTCACCCCCATCTATAGGCTGTAGTGCCCCCTGGTTAACTAGCTTGTCCAGCTCTGCATCAATTTTATGTTTAAGTGAAAATGGCACTCTGTGGGGTTTGATCCTAATCTTGCATTATGGCAAGATTAAGTTTAAAGGCTATTGGAGGGCCCTTGTACTCTCCCAGGCTAGTGTCAAAAACGTCCACAAACTCCTCACATACTGACGCCAAATTCACCGCTTGTGTCTGGTGGATTCCAGTGACTTGGATGCCCAGAGCATCAAACCAATCAAGCCCTATTAAGCTCGTTCTCTGGCCCTCCACCACAATGACATCCAGGGCCCCCCAAAACCCCTTGAACTTGACAGCCAAGGTGGCCTCGCCTTTAACGGCAACTTGGGAGTTTTGGAAATCAGTCAGGATAATGTCAGATGGCCTAAGGTTGGCCTACCTCTTGCTGTGGTTGCAGATGAAATGGAAGGTTTTGAGGGAAATGATGGACACAGCTGAACCAGTGTCCAGTTCCACCCTGCAAGGAATGCCTTGCAGCTTGACTTGAAGTCATAGTTTGGACTTAAGGGGGCGGCGAGCTCTCATGTGGCAAACACTCTGATGGTTGGAGCAAAACCCTACACTAAGCTGCCCTGGGGCCCCAGTACCTCTCCTGATCAGAACGTCGGAATGGTGGTCCTTCTCGCAACTCTGCAGACTGATGCTATGTGGCTGGTCTTTCTGCAGGCCCAACACATGGCTGTCTGGAACCTGCAGTCCGCTTGTTGGTGGCGGCTACCACAGCCTGGACACCGAGGGAAAGGAACTGCCTTGTAAGGAGTGTTAGGTTCCTTGTTGTGGTGCCATTGGATCTTGTCAACTTCATGGTTGAAGTTGACATCTTCTAGAAGTTCAGTGTCTTCGTGGTGGACAGTTTCCTCATGCTGAGTGCTTTTGGCAGGCCGCATGGCTTTCATGGCTCTGTTGGTGGCTTCATCCGCCATGATTTCTTTTAACGCTTCCTGGAGCGAGAAAGTCTCTTTTGCAAAGAGTTTCTGTTGTAGCTCTCTGCTCTGAAGTCCATAGATGAGTTGGTCTCGAAACCTCTCTTTTAAATCCGAAAATTGGCACAGGCACAAAGCTTGTCTCAACGCTGCGATGAATTCCATTGCCGTCTCTCCGGGTTGTTGAACTCGTTGTTCAAAGGCATGCCTCCATGCTATCACTGACAATTTGGGCTGGAAATGATCACAGAGCCATTTCTTCAGGTCCATGTAAGTAACGGACTCCAGCTGCATTGGTGCGACCAAGTTCTCCATGATATCAAAGGTTGCAGGCCCGCAGACACACAGGAGTGTTGCAGCCTTCAGGTCATCTTCGGTGACATGGTGGCACGGAGATAGTTTTCGACCCTCAAAATGTAGGATGCCCATCTCTCTGGGTGAGTAACATCAAACTTCTCAAGCTTTCTGACTTTTGCCATCATCAGGAAGTCTTCGCGGCTTGGGCCTCTCATTGCCTCATCCTGCTTCTTCCATAGGCTGACTGGGGGGGGGGAATGCGTTCCCTGCCAGGTGCTTTGCTGGCCTCACCCCCTAGTGACTTTCAGCTGTTCCAAAGAAGTAGTATCCCACCTTCATCGCCAGTGTTGTGTAGTGAGTTTCTTGAAAGCAGGAGGCAAGACGAGAGGGTTCAAAGAGGAACATTGCTTTATTATACTAACAGGAACAGAACTGAGAACTGAGGCTTCTACGCAGCTACTTATACAGTTGGCCACTAGGTGGTGGCCAATAGGTTCCCGCCCCAGAGCCAACCAATGATCGTCCTGGAGACTGCATGTCTGGGTAGCCAGCGGCAGTTACACAGACACCCTAATTAAGCAATCTCAAGCAATATTCAAAGACACATGAAAACAGTTCAACTAAAAGGCCCAATGCATTACACTTACAATATCCTGATTTTATTCTATGTGGTATTTTGCTTTAATCAATTTGCAAAGATCCTTTGTTTAAGAACTGACAACCTGTTCTTACTCCAAAGTCAATAGCATCTCTAGTGCAAATCCTATTTCTAAAGTTTATCTCCAATTAGCTATTTCTAGGAGGAATGGCATTTGTTTAGCAGGATAAGAGTCTCAGAGTCAGAGATTAATCTTTAGCCAGTATTTAGCATTCCCTTGCTTCAACTTTTAGTTTTCAACCAAAGACACTTGCTTTCAGCAGTAGGACTACATTAGAAATGTATCTGTTTACTTGAAACAGCTTTCATGACAAAGTAGTTTGAACTCTTTTTAATTCCTACCTACATTTAATTGAACTTCATCCAGTATAGTTAGATAGTTGCAGAGTTGCTGGAATATTTTTCACATCCCAGAGACAAAAAAAGGGAAATTGCTGCAGAGGTTCTCTAGACATTCCATTAAATTTGGGCAATTCATTTCCTTGTGTAATGTATCAGAAAATCCACAAAATAAAAACCAAACTGCTAAAAAAAAGTTAAATAATCTTTTATAAATGGGTTATCACCCTCATGCCTTTTAAAATCCAACTGGAATCTGTGGGAATATTATTGTATCATCAGCGTAAAGCAGTACATGTAG
The DNA here is from genome assembly GCF_964194415.1 of Vipera berus. Lineage (NCBI taxonomy): Eukaryota > Metazoa > Chordata > Lepidosauria > Squamata > Viperidae > Vipera > Vipera berus. The sequence goes on along the minus strand of NC_138206.1, from coordinate 42,474,078 downwards.
TCCTTGGCAATAATGTTAATTGGGACCAGAACTGTTGCCACTAAGCAATGCAGTCATAAAGCATGATGTCACATGATCACACTGTTTAGCAGCAGCCATTCTGGCACTCTTGGTTGCAGTTGTTAAGCAATCCACATGAGTCATTTACCAAAGATGTAATGTGATTGCCATTTGCAGCCTTCCCAATGACTTTGCTTGTTGGAAGCCAGTAAAGAAGGTTGCAAATGGTGACCTATGACCACAGAATGCTTTGACAGCCAAGACTCCAAGAACCAGTTCTATGTACAACTCATTCAATGCCATCACAAGTTTGAATGGTCGCTGAACAAGTGAACATTAATTGAGAACCCCCTGTTATAGATGGTTTGCAATTTGGAGAATATGATGTTCTCCTTCATTTAAATACCACACTATTGCATTGATGTACTAGTTAAATAATAATTGAGTAAGATACACCCTTGCTTAAGTCCATTCCTAGTTGGAATTGCATCCTACAAATGTTCTGTTTATTGTACCTGTCTGTTGTTCATATGAACCACATGTAAAAGGGTAACAAGCCATTGGTCAATTACAGAAGATTTAAATTTGTGCTCAAGAGTTTCTATAGCAATTGAATTAGAACCTTGTTTAAAATAAAGCTGATGTGGAAACTCTGATTATTTTCAGTCAGGTGGGGAGTATAAAACCCTGGTAGATCACATCCTGCTCTGAATCTCAGTTACTCATTTGCTATAATTGGGTTCCAACCAATCTAAACCTTTCTGGTAAGTATCTCTGATGTATATCTCAAGCGAGTCAGTGAGCACACAATGAAATATAAACAACAATTCTTTGCTGGTGGTATTAAATGGGCAAACTTAAAGTTTAATGCATGGTTACTTTAATTTCTAAATATCTATAATAATTATTATAGTCACAGTCAAAAATGAACATCCTACCGAAAATACTTTTCCTATTTCAAACCATTCTGGTAAAACTAGAAAAAGCTTTCTTTGATGAACTGAATACAATAATATTGAAATTTGTTTGGCAAGGGGAAAAAGCACAATTCAAAGCGAAAATGCCACAGGAAGGTAGAGAAGGTGGAGGATTTGGACTCCCAGATTGGAGGTTATATTACGAAGCAGCTATTTTAACATGGATTAAGGAATGGATAACGTTCAGAGATAAAAGACTATTATACCTAGAGGGTATAATAGATTGGCTGGCATGCCTTTATGTGGTATGGGAAGAATAAAGCGCATAGATACTTTCAGAACCACGCCATAAGAAATGCGCTTCTTTTAGAATGGGAAAAAATAAAATAATTTTTTTTTATTAAGATACCTGAATGGCTTTCAACAATGGAAGCCTTTCCTTACCCAAATTTAATTAACTATGACAAACTTGTAACTTATAAAGATATACTGGACAATTAAGGAAGATTGAAATCTAGACAAGACCTACAACAACAAGCTTTTGACCTAGCATGGTGGCCATACTTGCAAATCCAAACAGGATATGAAAAAGATGTGAAAACAATGGGACTCTATAAGGAACAGACAGAATTCGATCTTATATTGTTAAAAACAGATGAAAAGCTGATTAAAAAACTTTACAGATTTCTGTTTAATCTAAAGATGGAAGAAGAACAAGTCAAAGAAACAATGATAACATTGGCAAAAAAAACTTTGGACATACTATAGAGCTAGAAGAATGGGAAAAACTATGGGACAGAAATTAACCAAAGCTGTACCATATAAAGAAAACTTGTGTAAAATGTTTTATAGATGGCATATGACACCAGTGAGATTAGCAAAAATGTTTAAAAATACTTCAAATGTCTGTTGGAAAATGTAATCAAAGACCAGGTACCTATTATCACATTTGCTGGATATATCCTAAAGCTAAAAGGTTTTGGCTTAAGATACACTTATGGTTGGAGAAGATGATTGAAAAACAAATATAATTTAAACCAGAATTGTTTTTGCTAGGACTGATAGGACCTAACTATGATAAGGAGAGGGATGTGGTGGCTCAGTGGGTTAGGATGCTGAGCTTGTCGATCAGAAGGTCAGCAGTTTGGCAGGTCAAATCCCAAGTGCCGTGTAACAGAGTGGGTGCCTGTTACTCATCCCAGCTTGCACGTAAAAATGCAAGTAGAAAAATAGGGACCACTACAGTGGGAAGGTAACAGCGTTCCATGCGCCTTTGGCATCTAGTCATGCCGGCCACATGACCACGGAGACATCCTCGGACAAGCGCTGGCTCTTTGGCTTTGAAACGGAGATGAGCACTGGCCCCTAGAGTTGGAAACGACTAGCACGCATGTGCGGGGGAACCTTTACCTTTACCTTTACCTTATGATAAGGAGAGTGGATATCTAATATTACATGTACTAACAGCAGCAAGAATTGTATTTGCCCAATATTGGAAAAATGAAAATTTACCGACTGAAGAAGTATTAATTAAGAAAATATTAGAGTGTGCAGAAATGGATAGATTAACTTTAGAGATTAAAGAGAAAGAGCATTCAGTTTACTATAGAACTTGGAATAAATTTTATCAATGGCTAAAAAAAATGAATTAGAGAGAAAGGAATGTGATATGTAATTTTGACTATATATTAGCAAGAAAAATACTATGGATGGAAAAGTTAACATTGTTTATGATAATTAACTGTATTTACTATTATCAATCATTAGTTCTATTACTGTTATGTACATATATCTAGCCATACAATATGCTGTTTGTCAAATATTGGAAATGTTATTGGGGGAAACCCCAACCCCGACCCCAACCTCCCTTGCACCCCAACCCTAGACCCTACACTTCCACTTCTTTCCTAACCCTATAAAAATAATAAAATCTTTTCCAAAAAAAATGGGCAAACTTAAAGTTTAATGTATGGTTACTTTAATTTCTAAATATCTATAGTAATTATTATAGTGTAAAATCAGTAAAATTTAGATTCTATTTATCCATTTCATGTAAACAGAATTAAATATTGGGAAAAAATGGAATATTTCAATAAGTTTTCAAAATGAAAAGAAATTATCGTTACACAAAACTACATATCTATTTGGGGGATTTATTCATAGAATTGGGAAATATAGTTGTAAAATAAGTATAATTTTTCCATTTCATAAAATTATATATGTCCTGTTTTTATAATTTCATATATACAGTACATATACAATAGGGTGCTGACCAGTTTTGGAGCTAGTTATATTTTGCAATTAGCTACTCTTAAATGCCAACTTGTTTTTTATCTTACAATTTAATGTAACAATTGACTAAATTTTCATTTTAATATTTTCATTTTGTTGTACACTCCTGTAAATATTTTATTAGAAAAGTTCTGTACCAACTCTGTGTGTGCCTGCACATCATTAAAGTAAGAATATTGTTGTTTTATTATGTTGCATTATGAGGTCATATTCTACCTGCTAATGAGACAATTTGATCATAGCTTCACAACAATGGCAAAACTCTAATTGTGGTTATTTATAAAGGTGTGTTATTTATAAAACTTCCATTATTTTATTTTTACAAGTTAAATTTACATAGCAAAAAATTACCTCCTGTTTCACTGAAATTAGACCATAGACCAGGGGTGTCAAACTCAATTTCATTGAGGGCCGCATCAGCATTGCGGTTGCCCTCAGGGGGCCAGGTGGGTATGGCCAGGGTGGGTGTGGCCTACTGGGTGGGCATGGCTACAGTGCGTATGGCCTACTGGGTGGGTGTGGCCAGCTCTACATCGTTCGCTTCAAGGGTGCCTATGGGGGCCTGGGCAGGAGTGGGACAGATCTGAGGGTCTCTGGCAGAAAGAGGGTCTCTGGGCCAGGGCCAAGGCAGTGGGGGCCGTTCCCTCACTGTTTCCAGGATGGCTTTGTGGGCCGCATGAAACCACTTCGTGGGCCGGATCTGGCCCCCAGGCCTTGTGTTTGACATGTCTGCCATAGACAGTATATTCTTTAGACTTTAACATAGATGGGCAGAAAAATCAAAATCAGTGGAAGCATGATTTCACCAAAGATGTAAGAATCTGGAGTGGAGAAAAGACACTATTGAGGACTCTATAAATTTGGCTTTAATATTCATAGGTCTCATATAAAAGGTTTTATTGTATCTCTAGTAGATTACCGTAAAACTCCTTTTTTTTCTATTTTAAAAATGTTAAATAGTAGTCTGCATAAAACATTCAAAACAGTGTTTTGTGAAGCAGGTAAAGTGTTCTTGAAACCAACTAGATGAAACAGAAACAAGGACACTTTGTGATATACATAAAACACTTCTTGTAAAGGTTGTTATCAAATCAAAAAACAGCAGGTTTTTGGGTGGTTCAGTGCTTAGCGAAAGATCCTTCCTAACGTTTGCTCCCATTAAATTCCTTTTGACTGTTTTATATCTTGCTTAAAAATGTACACTTCTTCAAATTGATATAAATGCATTTCTCACATGCACAAGTATAATTTATATTAGAGCATTTTATGGTTGTTCCAGGAATGAGGGCAAGAAATCATGTTAATCAGGTAAATTTATTTTTCTATCTTTTAAAAATGTATTATTAGGAAACTTTTCTTGTTTTAAACTAAAGAATTCAAGAATCATATGTTCTCCTACTTTCTTCAATAACATTATTACATGCTTTTTAATTTTATTTGGAAAGTACTGTATTTGAATAGTTAAATATTTTACCGTCTTAGATCTGAAATCACATTTTGAGGGGGGAAAAAATTGAACTGCAATAGGTAGAAGTAGATCCTTAAGGAGATACCTGTAGTATATGCATAGGTTAATAGTTATGTGAACTTTTGTAATTTCCATTCAGGCCCAACAAAATAGGAATAATCAGCCTTCCTATCTAATATGATTAATGGTAAAGATGAATGGGCTTTTGTTGAGTCTTTGGTGATGGCAATAATAAATGTGCTTGGATAGAAAAAAAAGGGCTACAAGTTTTGACAAACAATTATCAGACATGATTAATTCCAAAAAATGTCATAATGTCATACTTATAGGATTTTACAGTAATGGGGGACTACTTAAAGACTGCAGCCCCTATTTCACCAAACCCCTTTTTTAGAGACAGACAAAAATATGGAAAATCAAAGTCCACATATGTATAATGCAGTTTCACCTACTTTGTATCATCACCCCGATCACTACATTTCACAATCACTTCTCCCTCATATAAAGAACTGTAATTATAGCTGCTTTTTTGGCATGGAATTTCTGCTGGGGGTTAAAAATAAATGTATTTACTTTAATCAACTATTAACAATGTTCCAGAAAATCACAAGCGAGTCTTAATTTCCTAAATTAGCCATATCATTGCTTAAGGATCTCTATCTTAAATAATATTTCTTTGTATCTCCTTATTTTTTTAAGTATACCATTTGGGGAAATATCTTATAAGGATTTTTAAAGAAATATGAATACAGACTAAAATAGCTTCACATCCTACTAAAGGTACAGAAGCACCTTTTCTTGATTTCCTCTGCATCCGTATGCTTCTTTGGCATTACATATTACCAAGCCCTTGGATAATTTGAAGGTGAAGGATCCCCCGCACATGCGTGCTAGTCGTTTCCGACTCTAGGGGCCGGTGCTCATCTTCGTTTTAAAGCCGAAGAGCCAGCGCTTGTCCAAGGACGTCTCCATGGTCATGTGGCTGGCATGACTAGATGCCATATACGCACTGAATGCTGTTACCTTCCCACCGTAGTGGTCCCTATTTTTCTACTTGCATTTTTACGTGTTTTCGAACTGCTAGGTTGGCAGAAGCTGGGATGAGTAACAGGCGCTCACTCTGTTACGCGGCACTGGGGATTCGACCCACCAAACTGCTGACCTTCTGATCGACAAGCTCAGCGTCCTAATCCACTGACTTAGAGTAGCATGGCTAGTTGCCTGATCTTCTTTGGGTCATTTACATTTTTTCTTATTTTAAAGGTCTACATAATATATAATATCAGTTTTAAAGATAAGAACTAGTCATTTACAGAAAACAAGTACTTTTGATGGATTACGGTCCATATTCCTTCAAACGTCTCCTCCTCTAATGTGCATATTATGCCTAGCCTGCCATTCCCTTCAAAGTTAGTTTTGGCTACTGAAAGAAGGGAGAAATGATGTTAGAAAAATAGTGCTTTGTATCCTTCTGATGACATGCTTGAAAATTTCATTTGTGCCACTAGAGCTAAACTATCTAATGAAGATTTATGAAAGCATCCCACATGCACAGTAATAAGTTGTGAAAATAACCTTGAGGAACAGGAAAAATAGCACCAACCTGCAACAACACAAATCTGAAACCATAGCAGGAATGTAATTTGAGAAAGGCTATCAAATTTGACACTCCCTAGTTATCTTGTAATGACAGAGATAAGAGAAGCACATCCATATTTGCAAGATACTGTAATCTTATAATAAAAATAGTATTAGCATTCATTATTTCAGTTTCTTGGTCTGGACTATTTCCTGCACCCTAAAATATTGTTGCTTTATATCCATAGCTTACTGTGTTACCTTTATAAGGCAAAAGCATGCAGGAAATTTCAGCTAAGAGAAGAATTCAGACCACTTACTAAAAATAATTATTTTGTCCCTAATATAATATCTTAACTCCCCAGAGTGCCTATGGGATGCATATTCCACCTTGGTAGAGTCACATAGCAGGTGTGGGGATTTAAATAAACCTATAATATTGTCATACTTAAAGCGGCACTTTATTTATTATATATACTTCTTGTCTACCATGTCTAAGTATATTCTTTCATATATCTAAGAATCGTATTATTTAGACACATTTAAAGATACAGATTTGGTAGGTGAAAGTATTGATTTCTAGAACCGTTTTTCAGATGAGGAATGTGCAATATTTTGGGCTGTTTGGTTAGAAAAAAAGAGAATTAAGGAAAAACAAACTGCCAAAAAAAGATATAATTTGTTATCTTTTTGTTTCAATAGTAGAAGCATCTAATCATATCAGGTGTGGAACTTGCTATAGTGGTTATATTTTCTATAATTGTCTACCTACATATTTTGTGACATTATCTGGATTTGAGTGGCTTAGGACATTGCAACACACTTTTTGATATGTCTTTTATTCTTTCTTCATCTGTATTATTATTCAGTTGCCATATCTAAACAAGTCTATCTAGCACTGCACATTTTAAAAATGCTACAATATATATATATATTCCTTTGCTTTCTGGTAGGGTAGTCAGCGGTAGGTATTCTGCATTCACATACATTAGTTTCAGAAAAATCACTTGTGGAATTTTCAAAGTGCTTCTTTAAATAGATTAAAGTAAAAAATATATAAATTTCTAACTTAATTACAGCACCAGTGTGATGAGAGTAATAATGTATTTGGAGGAAAAAAGGGCAAGCTGTTCTGAACTTCCCACTTTTATTGAACCAGAAGTGACACAATAAGGTCCTTCATTTGCAAAAATTGGAATATATTAATAAAACATAAAATTACAAAGTCATGGCATGACCTTTTTACATTAGAGTTTGGGAAACATTAAGTTAAAGATGAGTGAAATATATCCACAATTGCACAAGAAAAGTAGCACTGACATTTAGTAGTAGTGCTAAGATTTCAAAATAATCTTGAGGGGTAATTCCTAGTCTGTTGATTTTAAAGCATAGAAGAGATTATTTACCAGTCATGTAGTAATAACTTTAGTTATTACAATTGATGTCTTCTCAACTGATATCTTCTCAAATAATTTGATGATATCTCTCATCGGATTGAAGCACTTATAAAGAAAAGATTTCCTATGGGGAACAAAATTCAGTCAAAAAAGAAAAATGATCATGTGGTTTCCTTTATTTATTAAAGCTAAAGTCCACAAACTTTTTATCCAATTTAATAACATTGGAAATGACACTAAGTGGTCTATAATCTATTATATTAAAGAATTCTCAGTACTAATTTCCCTGGCCAATATCTTAGAATTGTCTTGCAGTTAAATTGTAGAAAATTATTCTATAAATTAAGAAATAGCATCTTTCATTAGCACAGCATAAACATTTATTACCATATTTTCCAGCGTATAAGACTACTTTTTAAACCATGAAAATCTTCTCAAAAATCAGGGGTCCTCTTATACGCCGGGTGCTGAAACTTTAGGGACAGGGCTGGCTGGAAAACCTGGAGTGGATCTCCCATTTAGTCTGCACAGGGAAAGCGGGACCAATTGGAGAAGAAGCTGCAGTCTGTGATTTTTTACAGGCTGGGGTCTGGGCGTCTTTCCTTCTAAAGTTGAAGAACAGCTGTAGTCTATCCCAACTTGAAAGGCAGGTGGGGAATGCAGTAGCCAGAGTAGCTGCTTAGCTCTAAGAACACATTTGACTCAGGAACTGGGCAGGCTGGCTGGAAAACCTGGAGTGGATCTCCCATTTGGTCTTTTTTAAAAAAAAATCCCATTTATATCCTGCCCTTCTCCGAAGACTCAGGGCGGCTTACAATTTAAAGCACAAATCAATGTGCTTAGCAATAGCCTTCATTCTATGTATATGCCTGCTTATTAGGGCTTTCACCCCCCCACAAGCAGCATTATTACAATGTCAGCTTATTGACCCCAACAATCTGGGTCCTCATTTTACCTACCTCAGAAGGATGGAAGGCTGAGTCAACCTTGAGCCTGGTGGGATGCGAACCTGCACTAATTGCAGGCAGCTGGTGTTACTTAAGGCTCTGCACAGGGAAAGCTTTAGAGTGAATTAGTAAAAGTGAAAAAGTGAATTAGGAAAATAGGGAACGGTTGCTGGAATTGGGTATGTGCAGTTTAACGAAGAGAAGGGTGAGGGGTGACATGATAGCAGTGTTCCAATATCTCAGGGGCCGCCACAAAGAAGAGGGAGTCAAGCTATTCTCCAAAGCACCTGAAAGCAGGACAAGAAGCAACGGATGGAAACTAGTCAAGGAGAGAAGCAACCTAGAACTAAGGAGAAACTTCATGACAGTTAGAACAACTAACCAGTGGAACAACCTGCCTCCAGAAGTGGTGAATGCTCCAACACTGGAAGTTTTTAAGAAGAGACTGGACAGCCATTTGTCTGAAATGGTATAGGGTTTCCTGCCTTAGCAGGGGGTTGGACTAGATGACCTCCAAGGTCCCTTCCAACTTATACTTATACTTATACTTATACTTATACTTATACTTATACTTATACTTATACTTATACTTATACTTATACTTATACTTATACTTATACTTATACTTATTATTATTATTATTATTATTATTATTATTATTATTATTATTATTATTATGTTTAATCCACTTGCACTGTTTTATGTTTACATGTTTGATGACAAACAGCCTTATGTTTATAAGTGACAGTTTTCCTACTAAGTAGGAATGTCATAAGCATTTGAATTAAAATTACCATATTAAAATCAAATCTGATGTTTTTTAATTTTTATTTGGTGTACGTTGGAAGAGGGGTAGTCTTATACGGCAAGTATAGCCCAAACCCTATAATTTAACTGGAAATGTAGGGGGTCGTCTTATACACCCAGTCATCTTATACGCCGGAAAATACAGTAATTTTAAACTCAAACATTTTCCCATGGCCCAACGTATAAAGGCCATGGCTTTACGCTGCTTTTTTAGATGTAAATCTGTTGAAGGCAAGATTGATTTTTCATACACCATATAATAATGAAGACAACATAATCTATAGATAAAATTGAAGAAAAATATAACATACAATAATGATTTATTTGAATCTCAGATTTTCTATTTACTGCTTTCCTTTTAAAAAAATCAATCATTGACAAAAATATATTATCTCCAGTATGGTTTTTATAAAGCTAGTCCAATTTAAATTCTCTGATTTGAAAGTAGTGATTTCTGACATAATAAACCAGTGATGATATTTCAATTTCAATTACTTATTTTAATCCTGCCTTTATATTTAGATCTCTTTAAATAGAAGCTGTCAATAAAAAAAAACTTTGTACATAAACATTAAATAATATATTATTAAATACTGTTTTTTTTTCTGGTCACTGTTGACTGGTTGAACAATTCTTTTCTTTTAAAACAGAATAGGTTTAACTGGACTTTTCAATTACTGTCAGTAAACTAACACTGAGGAGTTAATGAAGATTCTATTGCATAATTACCTTTCAACAACCAAAACCTTCCTGTTCCCAGAAGTTGAGTTTTTATGGCAGAATCCATTTTCTCATGATGACAGCCATGAGTTCATTCAGAAAATAAGAGACATTTTTAAAGTTTGCAATCTAAGGCTGTAATGCTACATCAGTGTCACAATAGTTTCTGGGAGATAAGCTATTTGGCAAACATGTTTTGGTTTATAAAACATATTGCTACAAGTTGTTCATACGATTTCTTTGCTTGCTGTACTCAAGTAATTTTTGCAATTTTGTTTTGAGGTTGTGCAAATGGACTTATTTTCTTTGGTAATTATGGCATCTGAAAAGTTCTAGCTGTCTTGTAGAATTTGGTTCATGGCTTTCCATCAGCGTTGGTCCAGATATTATGCAACAACCATGCATGTTATAATTGACCTGTAGGGTGAATTTATGTTGAAGGAACCTTGGAATTTCTTCAATTTTCCTTTCTAAAAAATCTCCCCTATGTCTATTTTGATAAATGTAAAGTTCACATTTTGGACAGAGAGGAGCACTGGTTTGAAAGAGGGGTCAAAGAGTCCATCTACGTCAAAAATGAACAGTTCTCTCTCAACAGAGGGCAAAGGGCACCACATCATCTATCTTTAGTCTACAACACGGTCCTTTCAGCAGTTCCACACCCATTTGCACTACTCAGGTGACCCTGAGAATACACATCAACCTCCAAGTTGCCTCAATGAGTCTCTAAAAGAATGCAAATGTCTGCAAGGAATATAAATGCTTTCACTCCCCACTATCCAGTCAAAACTGAGGAAGTTTCTTGAATGAGAAGTGAAATGTCCTTAAAAAAAACAAGAAAGTCTAGTTGCCTCTTTGGGACTTATATGCAGGGCTTTTTTTCTCATAGAACGCTTAGAACGGAGTTCCGGCATCTTTTTTGGATGGAATCTTGTAGGACAGGCAAAGCGGGTTGTATGACATGTATGAGTTCTGGCACCTTTTTCTTATACAAAAAAAAGCACTGCTTATATGGCAGCACTTATACAGGTACATTTTTTCACTGTCTGATAACTTGTACAGTCAGGAAATTCCTGGATCTATTTTCTTTTCTTTTATTCTATTTAGTCTATTGATCCTGCTATCTGGGGAAGCAGAGAACAAGTGCACTCCATCTTCTGGATAATAGCCCTTCAGATATTTGAAAACTGCTAGTGTATCTAGTTTCTGAAGTATTTCCTGAAGGATAAAGGTACCTAGATCCTTTAACCGTTTCCATCACCAACTTGCTAATTCTCCAATCTGTTGCTTTCCTTTTTTAATCTGGTAAACTGGCTATAGTCCTCCAACTATGAATACAAGGGCAAGCACAGACTGGAAAAATCATTTCCAATGACAGTCTCTATGTTCCTATTAATAATATTTACTTTTTTTAGCAACTGTACCACATTGCTGACTCTTGTTGAACTTTGGTGCTCAAGGACTCACAGCTTCCCTTTATATGTACTACTACCAAATTAGGTTCTCCATCCTATGCTTGTGCATGTCATTTTTCTTTTCCAGATATTGAATTTTACATTTATGTCTGCAAAATTCCACCCTATTAGTTTCAAGCCTGCTGCTCAAATCTAGATTGTTTGAATATCTCCCTCCGAGGCTTGAGTCATCTGTGGTTAAATAACTGTATCTTCAACATCCTCATCTAAGTCATTAATAGAAACACAGAACAGCAAAGAGCATAGAGCAGAGCCCTGTGGCACTATAATTGATACGTCCCTCTGGGCTGGTTGTTATTCTGACAAGTCCACTGAGTCTTCAGACCTAACATTACTCTCCAGCTGAAACGCAAGGTAAAAAAAGATGGAGTTCTTATTCCCAAAATGCAATAGTCTTGAAGAGTTTCTGTTATTGATATTATGGTTGATATACTGTACGCTTACTGTTCATGATTAACTATAATTTCTTTCTGAAGTTTGCATGTACCCACTAAACCTTGGATTTCTTTTGTGTGAAGTCAAAGTAATGTCCTTCTGTCACAATATGTATTAATATGCTGTGTTAAAATACTTCTCATCAGGTCAGTTGTTACACTCCCTATCTCAGATGCTATATATTTTCCTACATTTTACATCATCATTTGTTAGATACACTCCATCATGCAATTCATCTTAGTTGGCAGATTTAAATCTTTATACCACCCAGTGTATCTAGGGTTTTTAGAAATAAATCACTGATGCTAGGTTTGTGCCTTATGAAACAAATATTTTTCAGAGGGCAACTCAAAAGGAATGATGGTCAATAAAAAGTGGATATCATAGCAAAAAAAAATCTATGCTCCCCCTGCTTTCCAGGACGTGAAGATGCAGAACTGATTCCATTTAATTTTACATTTTCTATTTTGCTATTTTTTATTTTTAATAGACACAGTTATTTTATTGAATCTAGAGTCTGAAAGTTGTATTAAATTTGGTTTCGTATTGTCTAGGAGTGTATTTCAAGAAAGTGATCATGGTCTCATGACCATGAAAGCTGTATTTTATTCTTTTATTTCTGATCAATTTTAGAACAAACAAATACAATAAAATATGCATTATTATCAAGCAGAGAAAAAATGCATCTGTATGCAGCATTAATTGGGTGGACACTTAGTCCACTATGCTGAAATACACAATAAATAAGAAAGAACATTGCATATATGTTTATTATTATTTATGCAGTGTGACTGTACACAAATACTTCTTCATTAATAAATGTTTTTTGCTGAAATTTAAGAGCCTCTCCCCCAAAAAAGCCACCCCATGCCACTTGTTATCCCAAGAAGATCTTAAAAGATGTGTACCTGTGAAAGTCAATTGTGTTTTCTATGGAAATTCCTGGTCTATGGTATACATTTATGATTTCTTGTTTTATAAACTGTGCACTATTCTGCACTAAAATCAACCAGATGACACCTTTCCCCCCCCTCAAAATCTGCCTGAATACCATAGTGTTCAACTTCTCTAAAAATTGAACAATATCTCCTTCTTTAGTTTTAACAATGGTGACCACTAACTGTAAATCATCATCTCACAACACATCAATATTGTACTGGAACAAGTTTTTAACATGGTTCAGGAACTCAGCAGCACTCTTAGATCTCTTAACAGAAAAGGGTGATTGATTCACAAAAGAAATTAAAGGCAGTTTAACTAACTTCAGCACCTGTCAAGGTGATTTTTGATTTAGACATCTGGCCAAAGGAGTATCATTGCTTTCTGCTGCATTGAAGGATAACAACAACAACAATAACAATAATAACAACAATAACAATAACAATAATAACAATAATAATAACAACAACAACAACAACAACAACAACAATAATAATAATAATAATAATAATAATAATAATAATAATAATAATAATACAGAAAAATTGCTGCAGGCTGTGAAAACAGAGAGCTTTATCAAAATAACAGAAACAAAGGCAGAATATAAGGAAAAATGGCTGGATGATAGATTAAATAGATGGAAAACCAAAGCTTTGCATGGACAACATTTGAAAAACATTGAAGGAAAATGTGATAACAACTTGACATGGGCATGGCTTAAGATGGGAACCATCAAGGAAGAAATGGAAGGCTTAATTCTGGCTGCTCAAGAACAAGCACTACACACTAATGCCATGAAAGTACAAAAATCTACTGACAATCCAAATTGCCGACTTTGCAACAACAAAGTTGAAACTGTTTCACATTTAATATGTGAGTGCAGCAAAATCACACAAACTGATTACAAAGTTAGACATGACCGAGTTGCTAAACTAATCCACTGGGCATTGTGTAAAAAATACGACTTGTCTGTGTTTGAAAAGTCGTGGGAACATAGGGTGGAAAAAGTTGTCGAGAATGAGAGGGTGAAGATCTTGTGGGACTTCCGAATACAGACAGATTGCCATTTGGAACACAACATGCCAGATATCACAGTTGTAGAGAACCGAAGCGTACAGGAGATGCCAGAGTCAAAGAAAAAGAACTGGAAAAAATTACGAAATAACGTGATCTGGCCATCGAAACTGCGCGATTATGGATGAAACGCATAACAGTGATACCCACTGTTATCGGGGCACTGGGAACTATGTCCAAAACTTTGCAAAATACATCAAGAAATTGCAGCTTCCTGCAATAACTCCAGCAAAGCTACAAAAAACTGTGCTACTTGGAACATCTTACATTTTAAGGAGATACCTGGTTGATACCTAGGATGCTGGCAGCAACCCATGTCAACCATTAGTGCCAGTCAATTTGAGTGTTCAGTTAACTGAGTTTCATGTTTTATGAATAAAAGTAATAATAATAATAATAATAATAATAATAATAATAATAATAATAATAATAATAACAACAACAACAACAACAACAACAACAACAACAACAACATTGGAAGGGACCTTGGAGGCCATCTAGTCCAACCCCCTGCTCAGGCAGGAAACCCTATATCATTTTGGACAAATGGCTGTCCAGTCTCTTCTTAAAAACTTCCAGTGTTGGAGCATTCACAGGTTCTGGAGGCAGGTTTTTCCACTAGTTAAATGTTCTAACTGTCAGAAAGTTTCTCCTTAGTTCTAGGTTGCTTCTCTCCTCGATTAGTTTCCATCTGTTGCTTCTTGTCCTGCCTACAGGTGCTTTGGAGTAGCTTGACTCCCTCTTCTTTGTGGCAGCCCCTGAGATATTGGAACACTGCTATCATGTCCCCGCCCATCCTTCTCTTCATTAAACTAGGTAAAGGTAAAGGTTCCCCCGCACACACGTGCTAGTCGTTTCCAACTCTAGGGGCCGGTGCTCATCTCCGTTTCAAAGCCGAAGAGCCAGCGCTTGTCCGAGGACATCTCCGTGGTCATGTGGCCGGCATGACTAGACGCCAAAGGCGCACGGAACACTGTTACCTTCCCACCGGAGTGGTCCCTATTTTTCTACTTGCATTTTTACGTGCTTTCGAACTGCTAGGTTGGCAGAAGCTGGGACGAGTAACAGGCGCTCACTCTGTTACGCGGCACTCGGGATTCGACCCGCCAAACTGCCGACCTTCCGATCGACAAGCTCAGCGTCCTAACCCACTGAGCCACCGCGTCCCTTCATTAAACTAGACATACAAAATTCCAGCAACCGTTCCCCATATGTTTTAGCCTCCAGTCCCCTAATCATCTTTGTTGCTCTTCTCTGTACCTTTCTAGAGTCATGATGACGAAAACTGGATGCAGTATTCCAAGTGTGACCTTACCAAGGCATTGTAAACTGGTATTAATACTTCACGTGATCTTGATTCTATCCCTCTGTTAATGCAGCTCAGCACTGTGTTGGCTTTTTTGGCAGCTGCAGCACACTGCTGGCTCATATTTAAGTGATTATCCACTAGGACTCCAAGATCCCTCTCACAGTTACTACTATTGAGCAAGGTACCCTCTATACTATACCTGTACATTTGGTTTTTCTTGCCTAAATGTAGAACCTTACTTTTTCACCATTGAATTTCATTTTGTTAGATAGCACCCAGTGTTCAAGTCTGTCCAGATCCTCCTGTATCTTAAGTGTGTCTTCCTGCCAGCTTGGTGTCATCTGCAAATTTGATGAGTTCCCCATCTATCCCCTCATCCAAACCACCTATACTATACCTGTGCATTTGATTTTTCCTGCCTAAATGTAGAACCTTACATTTTTCACCATTGAATTTCATTTTGTTAGATAGAGTCCAGTGTTCGAGTCTGTCCAGATCCACCTGTATTTTAAGCCTATCTTCTGGAGTATTGGATATTCCTGCCAGCTTGGTGTCATCTGCAAATTTGATGAGTTCCCCATCTATCCCCTCATCCAAATTGTTGATGAAGATATTGAAGAGCACTGGGCCCAGAACAGAGCCCTGGGGCACCCCACTACACATTTCCTTCCATGTAGATGCGGTTCCATTGAGGACCACACACTGAGTATGGCCTGCCAGCCAGCTACAAATCCATCTGGTGGTGAGCTATCTAACCCACATTTTTCTATCTTATCAAGTAGTAGGTTGTGATCTACTTTATCAAATGTCTTACTGAAGTCCAAGTAAATTATATCCACAGCATTCCTCTGATCCACTAATTTTGTCACTTACTTGATCAAAGAATGCAATAAGATTTGTCTGGCATGATTTGTTTTTGACAAACCCATGTTGGCTTTTAGTAATGACTTTGTTTGCCTCTAGGTGCTTGCTGATTTGTTGTTTGATTATCTTTTCCAGAATCTTCCCAGGTATTGAGGTCAGGATATGTGTGTGAGTATTTGTATTAGTAGTTAAACCTTCTCATACTAAAGTATATTGTTGCCTTAATGTTCATGAGAGAGAAGAAATAATTAAGAATAGAATAGAATAGAATAGAATAGAATAGAATAGAATAGAATAGAATAGAATAGAATAGAATAGAATAGAATAGAATAGAATAGAATAGAATAGAATAGAATAGAATAGAATAGAATAGAATAGAATAGAATGGAATGGAATGGAATGGAATGGAATGGAATGGAACAGAATAGAATAGAATAGAATAGAGTTGTACAACTCTATCAGCAGCTCATTGGGCAGTCTGAGCTTTCTGAGTTGGCATAGGAAGAACATCCTTTATTGTGCTTTTTTGCTGACGTTTTTGATGTTAGGTGTCCATTTTAAATTTAATTCTGTTCTAATTGTACAGGTTTCTGATGTGATTTTGCCTAGCTTCACCTTCTGCTTCCTTACTGTTAAAAAGATTATGATCCACTTAGAAGTGTGGTCAGGCACGGCTAGCTGAACTAGTTAATAAAACTTTATTAAGGATATATGTTAAAATGTTTATATGTATGTCTTTGAGTTCTCAGTTTTACTTTGCCAAGGAGGTGTGTTACCATCTTAATCTTGTTGGAGAGTAAACCAAACTTTTTTTTTCTTACAAAATGGCAGAAAAATTTTGTTTCAACACATTTATATGTGTGTGCATTTGTACTATCAATTAAACTTTGCAAACATGCTTGCGTGAATTCATGTTTTCCAGTCAAAACTTTCCAAGCTCTCTTTAATTGCTAGAACAGATAAAAAAGCAGATGGTGGTTTAAAAAGTTATTTTTCCTGAACTCAGGAAACCTTATTTTGGGGCTTACATAAGCTTCTTTTTTCCCCTGAATTTAAGGTTTTGATTTTAAAGCTCCACGAAAATTAAAAAGTCATATTATTTATTTCCTAATTCACAACATGGATTGCTTCCAAACTAGACTGAAACCTAGAATTCTATTTATTATTCATTTAGTATTTTTTTTATTTGAATCCACACAGGATTGGAGCTAAGGTAAAGGTAATCATTCATCCTAGGGTCTACCTTCAGTAGAGGCCATGACCTGATAATACTAGAATTAAGTGGCTTTTGTTTTATTACTATGATGATGTCAGCGATTAAACCAACAGATAAGATCCCACTAAAATTAGTATATTCTATAATTATTTTGAGAAAAATTCTTCCCAGGGAACTGTTTCAGAAAAGGAAGCAGAGAACCTATATAAAAATAATAATAGCAAAAATCATCTTTTCCTACAGTTCAAATTACTATAATCATAAAACATAATAATTATCATCTTTGTCATTCCTCTCAATCATTACAGATATTGTAGTTCTTGACTCAGCAACCATTTGAAGTTATGATGGACCACCCTAGGACTACATACAACCTCTGACGGCTGCCCTTCTCTTGCAGTCATGTGATTTCATTTTTGGCACTTTGCAAGCAATCCACATTTATAGCCATTTGCAGTAGTCTATGGTCATATGAATGAAATTTATGACTTTTTTCTTTGCCAGAAACCAGCATCTACTTCTACTTCCCAACAAAAACAATGCCCATTGCATTAGATTCATTTACGACTATAACATTCACTTTCTGTCTACTATGTTTGCCTAATGACTTGTAAAAGTGGACATGTAGTAAACCATTTATGCTATAGCATGCCTTAGTACCATAATTTTGGACTCAGTTATGGTTGTAAGTTGAGAACTACCAGTATTACAACTACCATACTATCTTCTGGCCATAAAAAAGTAAAAACATTTAAAAAACCATTCAAAAGAATTCTAATGCATCCCAAGAATGCCATAGAAAATAAAAAAAGAACATGCTTCCTTTTCAAGAAAAAAAATATTCTTTGAATTTAGAAGTCTAACTCCAGAATGTTCTCAATCTGTGTCAGAGGGTGCTCACCATTCATGTTTAACACTTTTGAAAGCCATAAAGGTAATATGATTGTGGGCAGAACCAAGATTGTATAGTTCTTTCTTAGGTGCACATTGCAGGAGATGCCTAGGTTGAGCCTGAGGGTAGGGTCAAATGCATCATCAATCACAAGTCCCTTTGTGCCCATAAGAGATCTAAGTCCAGCCCACCTTGAATTCCACTGTCCAATTTGCTTGAACTGTTAGTAGTTCAGAATCTTGTAGAGAGCCTAAGCTTGCAATAAATCTTTATGCCCATTTGAGCTGCTTGGACCTTCTGATTGTCCCTGTGCTTGACATACATGGAGCTTTCTGGCCTTGAAAAGTGATTGAAGATCTTATTATCACAATTTTGAAATATGTCCCACCTTAAAGGGATAAGAGTAGCTGTTCAGCTGTTTTGCAATACTTCATCTATTTCCATTTTTAGCTTTTAATTTTTCTTCTTTTTAATATTTCTTCCAGAAAGGAAGTATGATTATGGCCTGTATGCTGTATGACTGTAGTTTGTTGTAAGACAGAAGGAAAAAACAGATGGACTATACAAAAGAAAGATCAGTTAATTTTATAAACAAGACACTTTATTTTACAGAGAATTAATTTTAACCATTCATATATATTTTTTAAAAAAATCTGGTTTTGTATCTTTTAAAGTATAAATTCTGAAAGGTATATATCCACACATAAGTGCAGCCCATTGAAGTATTTATTGGTGAAAGAGAAAGCTTCAAGAGTCATTTCATCTGGAGCAGCAATCTTAAACTGGAAAGTTGGGGAAGCTGAAATTGCTCAGAATATTCTTTTTATATATATAATGGTATTTTCTATTCTTCCTTTTGTGGGAGGTTGTTATTTTAAATTCAGTCTGATCTTCCTTTTGGATAAACACTGTATGCCACCACTATTCAGCAAGTATACCTAAAGATACCAATAGAATGCAAAGACGTTAGTAAGGAATATTTCTGAATCTCAGGTTGTCCACTAATGGCCTATGTCATTATATATTCCCTTTTCACTATTTAGCTCATTCTGTTTGACTATATATGGGCTATTATGTATCAATTTGTTAATGAAATGAATATCCTTCAGCAGCATGATCTCCGAACCAATGATTCCAAGTAAAATATATCTACTTATTTTAATTAAAGGAATAAGAATAGCAATAACACTTACTTATGTACCGCTTCACATTGCTTTACAGCCCTCTTTAAGCCCCCAACAATCTGAGTCCTTATTTTACTGACCTTGGAAGGATGGAAGGCTGAGTCAACCTTGAGCCGATGAGAATTGAAATGCCAAACTGCTGGCAATTGGCAGCCAGCAGAAGTAGCCTGCAGTACTGCATTCTAACCACTGCATCACCAAAGCTCTTATGGAGAACAATGATATACCGGTAGCCATGAAATAAATTGCTTTGTAGGTATAGTACCTAGCTACTATCTAGCAAAATTTCTCTTTGATATCAGAAAACTGATTAAACAGTCATATGAAAACTTGGAATATAGTGGGTAGAAAAGAGAAAAGGTAAAGCATTTACTGTACCATAGTCATGTTATCAGTCTTTGGAAATTTATAGCTTTATAATTTCAAGTCAAACTCTTGTTGGATATAAGAGATTTGAAATGCCTGCTTAACTGAATCTATGGTATTTATCAGTTTCTACAGAAAATAAAAAACTCTTAGGCTTTGTTGAAAGGCTACTCTTGTGCCATCCAAACACAAGCAAGTGCTTTCTACAACAATGGTGTGTTCAATTTCCGGGAGTCATAAAGTCAGTGTGTAGAATATGTTACTTATGTCTGCAAGCACAAAAGGGGAGAAAATGCAGGTTTATACTCTGTAAGTCTCTTTATTCAAAAGCAAAACAGGATCAAAAAATTCGCTGTCCAGAATTGTGAGCAAGGGGTGGTGTGTGTGTGTGGAATCTGTGTTGTATGAAACTAAACTATTATAACTGCTTAAGAATTTACAGGGACAATAGGTCATGAAATCATTGCTTCAGTTGTTTAGCTGACATGTTTCTTAAGCTATCGGTATTATATATCTTTCAAATATTATAGCTTTATGATTGTGTGTGTGTGTGATTATAGCTTTATGAATGTGTGTGTGTGTGTTGTTGGTAAACAAAAAGAGAGAGCGGATGCAGACTTATCATTAGCAGCAGGAATCAGAAATATTCTCACACAGTTAACCTTTTTATATTATTATTTGAAAACAATTGAGAGTGGAATGAGGAGGGATTGTTGCAATAGAGCAACTCATATGACATTTACTAGGACAGAACAAGATTGCTATGATTTCTGAGCCAAATCTAATTCCACAGAGTATTTAGCTTCAAATATTGGAGTAATTCTTGGTTCTTTACACTTTTACAACAGTAATAGAAGGTGAAAAAAGTCATTTGGCTTTATTAAAAAAAAGAACTGTTTCTTATTTATTTATTTAGGAAAATTTATATGGCCACTCAATTCATTCTCAGTCACTCCAGGCAAATTACAAAAATTAAAATTTCATATATAAAACAATAAAAAGCTACAACCTTCCACCCCTTTGGCAACAATAGTCAATCAGTCAAATATGTCACTTGATGGACTTCATCCCACTCTGGGTTCCCCAGGCCCAGTGGCGTAGCGTGGGTTGTCAGCACCCGGGGCGGGGCAAGGCAACCGGAAGCGGAAATAGAGGGGTGGGCGGGCGGTGATGTCACAGCACTGCTGAAAAGACGCGCCCCGCAGCGGCGTAGACTTTCCAAGAAGAGTCGCGTGCATGCGGGATGCTTCCGGGTCCCTCTCGAGGGCGGCTGGACGGGGCTCCGACCTGCAAGAGCCACTGCATTCAAGCTCGCCGGCTATCACGGAGCCGAACCGGGCGACTTTTAAGGAAGGCTCTTATTCTGGAGCAGTCCGGTGCGTTGAGAAAGAAGGGACCCCAGTTTCTTCCTTCGCGGAACTGGAATCCAAAGTCACCCTGCCGCCGCCCTCCTGCACGCCCGTCCGTCCGTCCACTACCCTTTCTGGCTCGCTCTCCCGGAGCGGATGAAGGAGACACGGGAGGGGGTGGGGGCTGGGAGAGGGGGAGGGCCTCTGCAGCAGGGGGCCTCTCCTGGTTGGGCCCGCGTGCGCCGCCTGTCACTGGGCGGCGTGTATGTCGGCGGCCTGGCCCCACCCCGCCTCTTCGCAGCCCGCGGTGCGGACAGAAATGACACAGAGCCTCGGTGGCTACCGAGCAGCTCAGTGCGAGCGCGCCCCCCCCAGATGTTGCGCCCGGTGCGGCCGGCCCCCCCTGCACCCCCCACGCTACGCCACTGCCCAGGCCCATTGGCAAAACCAGGTCTTGAGGGCTATGAGAAAGAATGTCAAAGAGAGATTAGCTCAATATCCAATGATGCTAAACTAACAGTTCTTAATGATAGTGTAATAAGGATACTGAAATGTTTTGCACATATATGTTAACCTCAACACAGTTGTCCAGGAACAAGAGTTTAGAACATGTTGGCATCATATCTGAAAAGCCCATGTCTTTATCTATTGAATGAATGGTCTCAGATATATATTCTTGAATGTCCATGTGACCTTAATCCACCTTGCATTTCACAAAGACACACACCCCAAAAAATGCTCACGAATACATCTATGAGCAATCTTCTTTGATATTATCAGCTAATATTTTATAAAACTACTTTTTTCATAGTGTTGAATTTTCTTGTTTTGTTGTATCATGGTCAAAGGTGGTATAATGTGGGGGATTTACAATAGTTGTAAAAAAAACACAACAACAATTAAGTAGTGTTAAAATACAAGGGCAGTAGTCTATAGATTTCATTAGCCCCATGCAGACATGAAATTATAAGGCTGAAGGGTACACATGAATCCAAGAATCTTACATTGTCTATGAGAATCTGAAGATCAACTTTATCAATGTTTTACTACAAGTAGATAGAGGACTTCTTGTAAAGCAGAATAGTTATACAATTTCTTCCTGGTCAAAAAGGGGTGGAAATATGGCCTTGTTTGGAGCACATGAAGGATCACACAGTGGTAGGACTTGGTCCCTGAAAAGCTTCCCCCAACTTTTAATTAAGTTTTAATATTCTTTGCCTCTTTTCCATTTTTATACAGTTTTTGTGAAGGAGAAATGTGGTTTCTAAATATAATATGATAAAACAAACAAACAAACAAATATAATTGAGGTAAAGAGAGATGGCCAGCTGAAAGGGGGAGGAAATTTATGTATCATATCTGAAGAAAGAAAGTGAAAATTATACTAAACCTGATTGCCAACAGGAACTATTGTTATATCTAATGTATCTAAAAACAAACAAACATGGGAAATATTTTTTCCCAGAAGGATCACAAATGAGATATTGATAGAACATATGACAAAGGAGTATGAATTTTCCTGAAATAATATCACTAAAACCAAATAGGCTACATAGGCTAAAGAAGAAAATACCAGCATTTTCTTTTCTTGTAACTCAAGGGAAAAAAATCAGTTGTACAGTGATGTTAAAAAGGAATCACCACAATCTAACAAGAATTTGGATTAGAATAAAGTTGCTAGCAATTACAATAATTAACAATAGTTAATAAAGCTGTGCACCTGTGTAATGGATTAAAAAGTAGACCTTTTTTCTGAGAAGTTGTTATACTCAGCAAGTCACATTTTAAAAAAGAATATTTGAAAGCAAAGTACTCTTCACAATGCGATTCTAGCATTCAGATGGAAAGATCAATAGAGGTCTGCTGCTGAGTATTCAAAAATAGTCTGCAAGTATAAAAAGACACCTGAAAAGGTAAAAAATTTAGCAGAAGGAAAGTTAACGCCTCTTTCTTTCTGTTCTCTCTATGGTTTTATTTCACAACTCAAATGAAACTGCTGGAAAGCTTCACCTTTCTTTTTCATCTCTGCAATGAACTCTGTCAATAATAGCTAATGGATCACTGTGTACTTTTGTATTATCAGCATAGGAATATATGAATAGGAAGTAGAGTTACTCATGCAGGGAATCATTCTGTGAAGTGAAGAGTAGTTCCTGAAAGTGACTGAGATCCACCAGCATCCCTGCAACAGTGCAAATAAGGAACAGAACAGCACGATACTGTAGATAGCATACAAGACTTTCTATCAACTGTAAGGCTTTTGTAAAGGGTAAAATATACATTATTTTAATATTAGGCTTTTAAATAATGCTGTATTGTGATTATATATAATGTAAGCTGTAATAAGATTCAATTAATAACATGCGTGATTAAGCACATAATAGGATTTTTTTCTTCTTCTATATAATTGTGTCTGATTCTCAGAGACTGCCTGGACATGTTCCT
This sequence comes from Vipera berus, assembly GCF_964194415.1. NCBI lineage: Eukaryota > Metazoa > Chordata > Lepidosauria > Squamata > Viperidae > Vipera > Vipera berus. Next base: position 42,450,404 of record NC_138206.1, on the reverse strand, counting down.
GCAGTTTTCTTGGCAAGGTTTTTCAGAAGCGGTTTGTTATTGCCTCCTTTCCTAGGGCAGTCAGAAAATGACTGGCCCAAGAATTCACAGTCTCCTAGTTTCTACCTGATGCCTTAACCACTACACCGAACTGGCTCTCATATAGTAAGACGCTGCATTTTAAAAGTCAATAAATTAAATATTCTGCTCAGAGTTCCAGCCTTAGGACACATAGATTTGATTGCTGGCTAGCTGATGTTCCTTCCCATGCACTAATTGCTACCTCTGTCATGCTGTTTCCAGTCAAGGCATTTGAACTGTTGGATTTATAAAACAGCATCTTTGTAACCACTGTGGACATAAATAATTAAACGTGGTCAGTTTGTGGCAAATACTGGATCACAAAAAAGGATCTCATTATTGAATCTGCTACATGGACACATTTCTATGGGGAACATTTCATGAAAAAAAAATGTATATGCAATTCATGATGATATTAATCATCTGTTCCTAGTAGGCATGTACAAATAATATAAGCAGACAGCATACCTCTGTGGTAGTGCTATTCATATTTTTAAAAATCCTATAATACTCCAATATTTCCATTTTGAGTGTTATTTTAAAGATTGCATTAGGAATAATTCTGCAGGGTGGAGAATTATTCATGTTCTTTTAAGAATGTTAAATAAAGGTATGCACTTACAATAGTAAATGTATTTTTATGAACAAAATCAAGGTATTGTAGAACTTTTTCTTTAGAGAAAGCATGCTTATCAAAAGGCCTTCAGAGTTAATTGGCATTTCTGACTCTGTTGCTATTTTTCTTAATTCATATTAGTTAATACATAAACAAAATTTCCTTGCAAAATATCTCAGTGTTATATATTTATGCTGATATCAACTTTCTTCGTATATCTTGTATATTAAATGTTTTTAAATGTGAAATACACAGCTGCTTCTTGAACAACTTCTAGGCATCCATCCAATATCTGGAAAGGACAGCACCACACTCTAACCCTGTTATTTCAGTATGCGATACATTCTGGATTAAAAACGCTTTATCTTCCAGCAGTTAGAGAAAGGTTTGAAAATGAAGAAATATCTGCTTTATACAGTGAAAGTATATGAAGACCTTCACTTTTGATATGTGATTAATATGTTACTTTAATAAGAACAAATCTCAGAAGACATGTATCATAAAATTTGGCTGCATGTTTTATGTTAGACTGCATTTATTTGCTGCTAGTTTTAATCTAGTATTTTAGGTAAGGGTGGCAAATTGCAGGCTGAAAACAACTGGATGGACAGCTAAGCAGCATTAACATTGTTTCTACTGAAATTAGATTAGCACCAACCCTGTTGATCTTTCACAGGACCATAAAAAGTTGGCTTTATGCATTGATTCCAAAAGGATAGTTTATTCCAATGCTTGTTGACAAATCTAATTATATGTTGGGAATATAATACTACTGATGCAACATATTAATGAGGTATGTCTGTAGTTTATCAAGAATACACATTATTTTGACTTTGACATTTGACATTCTACATTGACATTGTAGAATTAATGTTAAAAAAATGAAACTATAAGAGATATTTTTACATGGCCATGTTTTGAAAAAGGAAAGTGCAAGTATAGGTAAACAAGATAAAATAATTTTAGGGAATAAGCTTTTCAACAATTGTTTCATATTTAATATTTGGAATGTTGTTATTATTGTTTTTATTTTAAAGTATCACACCAATATTAACTTTCCGGGAGAAATATATTTCATGAGTATTTTTTTCCATAATATAAATTACAGCCTTGTGATTGTATTTGAATGTGTCAGTCTACTGGAAAAGTATTATTAGGATTTCATAGCAGCCATGCATTATCTAAACTTGTGGATTATGACTATAATTTCTCTCAAATTACCTGAAATGGGAGTTACATTTATATTGCATAAGTTAGCTTCAGAAACTTTGCAAAATTAAAATGCAACACCCCTTCATTTTAACAGTCCTTGGCAAAGAATGTTATCTAAAATTGTACAAACGACACAGTTAGCTGTAGAAAAATTAGAACCACATTTAATGCTTCAAAAATCTTATTCTACAAAACTAGTTTAAAAGTTTGTTATTCCTCCATTACATTATCCAGATTGTGTGTCAATGTTCTATATAAATACAGAATAGCACTTATTCATATGGTATGACAGCACTGTGTGTTGTGCTGCCCCAAAGGCTCTGGTTAGCTGAGCCTTTAATTTACCTGAGAGCTCTATCATCAATTTCTAAAGCAAGAAACCAAAACAGAAAAAGACAGACAGAGAGTCCTTGTTAGGATCAGTATTTGATTCACTACTACTAAGAAGAATTTGATTAAAGACTCCCATAGGTTTGAGCAGGATTGGTAGGCAAATAAACTAGGCTGTTTGTTACAAAATATAGAGGAAGTATGATGGTGTTCATAGGCTTCTGTTTCCTTTCCCTGTTTCCTTCTCATGTTTCCCCATCAATTCAATCTTGACAGATAATCCAAACTTTCTCCATGTTGTTACCTCACTGTTGTTAGGTATTCATTAAAGAATATTTTTTAAAAAGAATCATTATCATGGTTCAGTTCAAGGAAATATTATAATTTGATATTTGAGACTAAATAGATTAGAAACTTCCTCGGGATCTTATATAGGATTCTTTACAATCCAATGTAAGAAAAATGATAGTTGAAATGTAAAGAGGATGACAAGGGTGAGGGCAAGGCAAAGCAAGGCAAATTCTTCAGAATTCAGAAAGTTCATTCATTCTTCGGACTAAGTCTCTTTATAATTTTTAATACCAGACTATTTTACAATCATAAATGTTCATGAGTGCCATTTTCATGTCGTCTTCCAAAATGTTGGTTTAACTCAAAAGAGCATGCACATCTACAAAACATAATAAGTCTTCCAGAACAAAGTTAATATACATAGATATATAGGAACCATTACAACAACTATATAAGTGAAAAAAATCCATATTATAAAGAGGCACCATATGTACAACAATGTGCTGTACTGGTCTCTTTCATCTAAAAATTCTCCAAAAACTCATACTAGGTTTCATACATTGACCATTTTAGTGCTATAATCCCTACTGGAAAGAGAAAAAAAAATCATTTGCTGCTGCATTTATACAATGACTGCAGGTTACTGCAGCTCTTATGCAGGTGTACTAGTTAATTTCCACTTAAGTCTTGCTGTGGTGCATAGGGAAATATTATAAGAGCCATGATGGTGCAGTGCTTAGAATGCAGTATTGCAGGCAAACTCTGTACACAGCCAGGAGTTCGATTTTGACTGGCTCAAGATTGACTCAGTCTTCCATCCTTCTGAGGTTGGTAAAATGAGGACTCACATTGTTGTTTAACACATGAAAGCTAGGGAAATCCTACTCCAGATGTTTTGGTCCATGGCAAGGCACTCATGTGTATCATTATCTCACAGAAGTCACTCATGGTAGGCTCTAGCATAAATTATATGTATAGTTTTCCAAGCATTTGCAACAGTATGCCATCAAAGATAAAATCTGGTAATAACCACACATCTACTTGCCTTAGGATGGATGCTAGTATAGTGTTGACTTTGTCCCAAAATTCAGTCTTTCTCAAATGGTCATCCAAATGTATCCTCTAACATGGAGGACTGTTCTCAAAATAATCAATATGACACATTAATTTAGTGTAAGGACTGTAATCAAATCTTTCATGAAACTTCATTTTTTTATGTGCTATGATAGAACTTCCTTAAACTTTGTACCTGTACATTAAACTAAAGATGTTATAATCTGATAAATAAAAAACTAACATTGATGGATTTTTCCATAAATTTACTTATGTAGATGTAAAACATGGTAATAATTCACAAGACTAAATCATGCTGTTCACAAACCCTAATGTTTTACATTTCTCACAAAGGAAATGTGATGTTCATCCTTTCAAATGCAGTATTCTCAAAATACAAAATTTTAATAAGTCAATTTTAATCTCCAAATCATGGATATCAATTTTACATTCTTAAGGACTTGCAACCATTGTTGTGGCATTATTGGATATTTTTACTCTTTGGTTTATAGTTAATAAATCCCAGTGGTATTCATTTTTAAAATGTTATTTAACTATTCACAAATATGAATTGTGAGAGCCGGTTTGGTATAGGCATCAGGCAGGAAACTGGGACACATGAGTACTAGTCCTGCCTTAAGCACAAAGCTAACTAGGTCAGAGGGACTGGTTCCATGGAGAGATGTTTTTCCATGGACTGGAGGGTGCATGGTTTTGTGTGCTGCCTGCATCCCATGAATGGGGCTTTGCTTTTTTGTGTGGACCGGTTGCTGGCATGCCATGGCCCAGTACCAGTCCACAGACCGAGGGTTAGGGACTCCTGAACTAGGTAACCATGGGCTAGTCACATTCTCTCCAAGAAGAAGCTTTGTCAAGATATTTGCAGGGTTTTCATTTTCTCTCAAACAAATTCTGAAAAATCTTGCCAAGAAACTGAGGAACTTGTTCACATAGTCTCTAAAACTTGGACAAAATTAAATGGGGAAAAAAGATAAATTGTGGGCTTAATTTTAATCATGGATTCTCTCAAATAAATCAACTTGGGTACCTCTGAAGCAACTAAAGCATCTGGGCCACACTGAGCTATGAAAGCATGCTTGAAATGAATATATTGTCGAGGTTGAACAAAAATACTTCCTAGTTGAATTAAAGTAACTGCAATGGTTTCTGCCCACACTTTCCAATAAAATATTTTATCATTTATTTTTAAGAAAAATTCTTCCAAAGATTTACATACTCATGAATCTCCATATTAAAATCTAAGTTACACCCCAGTAAAGCCCAAAGATTTTTTGTGGCATGCACTTCTAAAAAACAAAACACCTTTTCTATCATATTCTATAATATCTTGGGTAAATGACATGCAAATTATCAAAATCAAGGTTGTACATCTTCACATAAATCAAACCTTCAGAGTTTTGTGTAATGTATGTCAGATGATAGTTTCAAGAAGGATTTACTAAAGAAACTCTCATAAACAGAATAAAATGTTTACAGTTCAGGCTACTTTTGATCTATAAATAGTTTCCAAATTTGGTGCATTTGAGCTGTAGACATGGGAGTCTTTATGGATATATTAGTGAAAACAATGAATATGTTACCAGTATTTGTGTAAGATTGCTTATTTTGTTATATTAGTCACTAGTCATAATTAAGACCACAGAAAAAATAAAGGCCATAGCTGTACCAGATTCTCAACCACATAAAGTAAGGGAGTATGTCTGCTTCTGATCTGCTGCATGGTCTCCTTGTTCTTTATGGTTTTTATCAGGCTCTTTGTAATTAGTCTTCTGATTGTGTGTTTGTTTCTACCCACAGTAGGCTACAGTTGGTCCTGATGGTGAGGTCTATTTAGCAATTACTTTTTCTTTGCTAGGATTTTGTTGCCAAGGCAACCCACCTGCTCACCAGGTGTCAGCACTCAGGCTGTTCAGGAAACTTTTGCTGTCACAAACTTGTGACACTAATCAGATTTTTAAGGAAGATGCCAAAAGTGGCACTATCGTGTCAGATTACTCTAGTCACTTAAAAGCTTTCAAAGACAAAGGGGTTTATTATAGGTCAAATTAGTCAACTTCCCACTGCAGGCATTAATTATTTGTGTGGTGGCACATGGCCAGGCTTGTATATTTTGAACATCCAATTTTCTTTAAACTGCAACTATTGGGGAAACTTCACAGAACTATTAATATATTACTACATTTGCAACCATATTCTTTCTGACTGATATTGGTAGGAAGGTCAAAAGCTTAGTTTAATGGGGATTTCTTTCTCTATCTGAACTAAACATAGTTAAAACGTCTTTCCATAATGCTGTAAAAATAACAGAATTTTTTTTAATGTTCTGTTATGAGTGCTGTATCTTTGCAGCATTTTGAACTATTATTCACAAAGTAAAGTGCCAATAGATTTGGGTAAACCTAAAGATTGGAAAAACTAAATACCTTTGGGCTTTAAACCCAGGAAGAAGAGCAAATCCACTTCCAAAAATAAATTTGTTCAAATAGTTATCAGGAGTCAATAAAGACTTGAAGGCATCAAAACAAAGAAAAAAAATCACTCAACACTATACCCAACTCTAGACCCAATACATTTTATTAACTGTGCTTTTTCTCCTGAAATTCATAACTGATGCACAATTTACTAGGAAAAAGAAAACAAAACAAAAATAGTATCCCATTTGCTTTCATCCCACTCATATTTCCTAAAATAATCTCAAGAATGTCTTCTCAAGCATTTTTAACCCAGGATAGGATTTGACAAGTTCAGTTCTGATTAGCTTCCTACAGGACAAACACATTTATAGAGAAGAAAATGTGTATTTTCTTAATCTGTTAGCGGACAATTTTTTCCCTTGAAAGTATATACCTTCACAGCTAAGTAGAAAATATTTATGAAGTTCAGAGAACATAGGAAAACAGAAATTGATACCAAAATCAATGGTCATTGGCTCCTTCCATTGTAGCATATTCTCTAGTTCTGCCCCTCTGCAAGTCTCCCAGTTGCAGACATTTTTATCCCCTTGTTTAGAACTGACAGTCTTCAGTATATGCTACCGTACTCCAAACATGATTTTGAGTCTGAAAAGATTTTGAGTCTTGGAAGATTAGCATTATAAATTTTGTAAAAAGCTTAAAAAGTCTACAAACTTAAGAAGTTCATCTATAATTAACTCAGTGTGTTTGAACAAATGACAATGCTGTGATCAAAGCATGGGATCAAGGATTGTTTCCAGCTCTATTGTTCAATTAATTTGAAACATACAAAGATTATGATTATATATGAGATCATAGCTAAAGCAATTGTTTCAAATAAAGAGAGATTTTCTAATGTTATTAGAAGGGTTCCAACACAGTTCTAACCATTCTGGAAATATTTCAAGCTTGAAACTATTTTGGAGCATTTTTCGTTCAGAACAGAAGTTTCAACCTTGGAGCAAAATATTTCAACCTTGAAACAAGGCATTTCAATCTCAAACTTTTTCACATTAGAAATATTTTGCTCACAACTAAATGACATATGTATACCTGCTTGAATGTATTTTATAATATTAATATCAAGCAATGTTATGATGTAATTTCCATTTTTGTTTTCAGAGTCATGAACTTTTTTATTGTAGGGAAAGCCTACAGAATGTAATTTTCTTCCCAAAAGGAAATACTCTTTCCAATTGGCCTTTCATAGATACATCCTGGGGTAATAGTATCAATTAACTGATTGTATCAATTATCTGCTTGGAATAGAGTGATGTACTTATACCCACCTTCTGTGATTTTTCTGGATGAGGGCCTCCTGATATGTTTCAGAAGCAGCAGGCATAGTCAAAATATCCTACTTCATTTTTATTAAGCCTCTTAAAGGTTTACACAAGTCATTCACAGAATGTTAAAAGCTTCACCAGTGTCAGCTTTATGAGAAACAGTGCAATACAAACTAATCCTCTTTTTTTAAAAAAAAGGGGGGGATTTGTCCTTGAAACATGGTTTAGTTTTTAAAAAATAGTATAGTAGATTAGTCTCATCTTCTAAGTGGAGCTCTTAAGAATGTTACATGGGAAAGATTCTCTAAGGCAATTTTTTTTATTTTAAAAATATCTTTTCTAATTAAAGCTTGTAAAATTTGAGCTCTCTTTCCTTGTCTTTTGCAAGTGGAAAGATTCTGCAGTCTGTGATATGAGCTGTGTGGAATTTTAATTTGGAGACAGTGAATCAGCCCAAACTGATTCAAATTCTGTTGCAATCTTAGAGATCAAGACATGCTTAAGCAATCCTCCCAATCTTTACTGCAGCAGTATAATGAATGGCAACAACAGCAGCCTAGGGAGATAGGAAGAAAAGTAATCTCTGACCTATTTTGTTTATCTGCATGCCATCATAAGGTCATGCTGTCACAAGATACAGAAAGCACTCAGAGGAAGTCTCCAATTCTGCTCAAATGATTTCTGAAGGGAGTCAGAGGTTACATACAGACATGCAAGACAAGCACTTTTGGCCTTTAGCTGATACTAGAGGACTGAATCCCCAAACTCTCTAACAAGATGTTTTACTTTTTGCTTAACAAGAAAGCCCATTCCTGGCTTCATTGACTTCAGTGCATAAGGGTTATGGACAAGAACCAAATTTCATTTCAAGAAATAAACATCTATTTAATCAATATATTCATTTCAATAAATAAGAATAATTTAATAATACTTTATTATGCTTGTGTGCTGTTTCACTCTCAATGACTCTAATTATTTCAAGGCTTTAGTGTTGTTGTTTTTTAATCTGAGACCTAATCCCTGGGCATTTCTGGGTTGGTCAGGGTCTCCTATGGTAACTTCATTCATAAGGTTAGTAGAAGTATAAAAAGAGGTTAAACTGTGTTCCTTGCTGTGCTATGATCCTTGAAGAAAGGATTCAGTAATTAGTAAAATATTTATTTCTGCTAATGGAATAGCATCATTTTAATACTTCAGTATTTATCAAAAGAAAGCAAAACATGGAATCTTTCTTATATTTTCTGAGGACTCTTACATTGGGTGTTCCAAAGACTTTGTGTTTTATCTTTCCCCACTCTTTTCTGTTGCTCTTGTAGTCTCTTTTTTATTATTCAGGTTGATTCCCATTGCTTGAAATACTTCAGAAAAGGAGAAATTGCTTGGATCCAGTCAAGGACTACTCTTAAATTGAAATATTCTCTTTGGAACCTAGTGAAGATCTTTGAATCCAATGCCTCGCAGGATTTTCCATGATATGCTCTTACTGCTGCTTCCTGGATCAATAACATTTCCTACAAGATTAGAAAGGGGACTAATGTCTATTTTTTGTCTCTAAGTTAGACCTCTTGAAGAGGTAATTTTAATCTCTGCCATGATCAAAGGCATGAACCTGAACTTTAACACTGACAAATTTGATTGCAATGTCAGTAATGACGTAGTTCTTGTGGCTGTGTAATGAAGCCTCTATAGCATTATGTTTTATGAATTTAGAACAGAAAACTGTGCACATACCTCATTCTAAATATATGAAGCTAAAGAAAATTTTGGTTTGGACTGTTGCCAGATTGACAAAACCAGTGAGCTGAATTCAGTAAAGTAGATTGATTGGCATCCCACTGACATATATAAAAGCATCCTCTCTCTGTATTCACATACAATGAACACAATTTACTAAGGCAGCAACCTATGTTCTTTTCTAGTTCTCTCCTTTGTGTTTCCATTATTTTCAGGGAATGGTCTTTGAATCATGAGTCAAAAGTTCATGCCTTATTTTCTCAAAGTCACAACAGCAGGGGGATTTTCCTTTACCATTTCCACAAGCAATAGCTAGACGGAATAATTTAATATATATGTTTGTGTGAGAGGACAAGGCCTAGAATAGTATTTCAAATACAGCTGATAGTTTATACATGGAAGGCATGTCTCACTTACATAAAGTTTTAATAATTCTATTCAGAACAATTTTCCATTATTACTCTGAAAATGTCAGAGCAAACGTTTAACTCCTGGTGATTCTACCTGTGTTGTTTTTTTCCTATTAGTGTTTGAGAATTTGCTTGCCCAGGCTTCTTTCAAGATGTGTTTTTTTTCCTGTCCAGCCAACAACCCTGGAAATGTCCAGCCAATTTGCTGTGCATATACTAACCATGCAGCTTAGCTTCCTATGATTAAACAACGTCAGCCATGTAAGCATTGTCACCTTCTCTTCCACTTCGTATTATAGGAAATATTGAATTACCTAGAGCAGGGCTTTCAAAAGGGAAGAAGTCTCCAAATGGTTTTTGTTGTTTCTTGGCTTTTTAGTCCATTGCAGATACTTATTGCTCTATGGAAACTTTCCATGGGGGACTAAGGAAAACAAAACCAAACACAACCTACCACAAAGTACTAAGACCTTTCTTCATCCTCATTCCTTTGCAGATAGTTTCCCTCCTCCCTTTTCTCCTGTGGAAACTTAGGATTCTGTAGAACCCATTTGAAGAATCCTGACCTGAAGCATCTAATTTGTGATCAAGGGCTAAACAAACCCCTTTCTGTGCAATCTTCATTTGCTGATAATTTTCAATGAATTAAAATTAAACAATTTTGAAACTGAGCAAGCTAGAGAGGCTGAGTGGAAAGGGGAACTGTTTATAAACAAAACGTGGAATGTAAATTTTAATGTGTATATGTTTACTAGAATCATTCTCACTTCCTCTTTTGGCTATATTCAATTTGGTCTTTGTGCTATCCACAAATATATATCAACTTTTACACTCCTTGATTCCAAACTAAAGATACCTCAAGCCCAGAGGCATTACTTGCTTCAAGTAAAGCCTAAATAATGGAAACTTGGCTGAGAGTAGACAATCCATTAATCATGCAAGGATACAGTGGGGAGCTTTTAATATTTTTAAAAAAATAATTCATTTCTATGGTACACTAGTCGCTTTTGTGAAGAATACAGCATGGGAATTTCAGTTCAAAGAATCTGTCTGATTATAATTTGCATCAGTAGAAGCAATAGAAGAAATAAAATGACCTTATTCTCTCTATTCATAGCTACAGCACATGGTTGCAACACGGTATGATGCTGTCAAATCTTGAGTCTCAGATTTTGATAATTTACTAAAGATTTTGATAATGTACAAAATACAAGGCCTCTTATTCCCTCTGAAGTTTATGGTAGCAGCCTGTGGGAAACAAAATCATCCACTGTTTCATTCAGTGATTGCAATTGCTCTGTGACTATTTTTTTAAAAAAAAAATGTCACTGCTAGCAGGATGCCTATTTGTGTTTTTGTTGGGAAAGAATGTTCATTACCAAGAGTAGCTTTTTAGATGCAAATCTAATCCCCAGAGAATCACTTTGGTTTTCAGTGTTAATGATACTAATGCAAGTTTCTCCCAACTATTACTTTCAGTTTGGACTAATACCCCTCAGCTCTGAAGATATCACCAATTTAATGACAATCTGGAAATCCCAAGTCCTTCTCAAGGGAATGATAAATACTACCTGTCAATCTATTCCACTGAATAAACACACTTTTTATCTACATTAATCACACTTGGCAGGAACTGTTCAAGCCTACTAGCAACAATCTTGGTGAACAGCTTGGTAATATTGCTTAATAATGAAGTGGAACAGTATTAAAACACATAGACACATGTGCAATCTGAAAGATCCTTCTTTCTTTGATACCATATCAATTATAAAATCCCATCAAGTGAACAGAGTTGCCATAGAATTGGGTTTGAGAAAAAATCCAAAGCTAGCAAAAATCCATGTTCTGAGTACAGATTTAGAGGCTTTTAGACCTTCCAAACCTAACCCTTTAAAACAACCTGTGTGCCTTATTTATAGCTTTATTTATAGCCTTATTTGTTAAAAAGCAAAACAATCTGTCTTCTTGTGCAGAATCATAAAATATCTAATATCTTTTTTTCAAAAATCTACAAGATATTATTGGCTATGTTGAAATCAACATTATGAATGTCCTTCCCAGGGAAGCTTATCTGATACTTATATTATGGTCTTTCAGGTTCCATTACACTATCTTGGCTCTCATAGGAGTAGAGAGGCTTCCTGGTTATTTCTCCTCCATTCTTTGTTATTATGAGTAAAATGAAGTCTGATCATATCAGATTGCTCTTTAGAATGAAATAAGTCAAGATCTGATCTGAACTGAATTTAAATTTACTTAGTTGTAACTCATTCGAGTTGAAGAATAGGGAAGCTTATGATTAGTATTATGCTTATATTTATGGCCTTATGGACTATGGTTTGCAATCTTGATTCGTAGTTTTCAGTATTTGATTAATCTGTTGTACAGCATGAAAGCAGAGTAGGGATTTAAAGTTTCAGTGTATTATCCTATTTAAATTACTTCTGCATTTTTTCTCAGTAAGGAGAGGAATTAAACATAATTGTTAGGAAAAATTATTTTTATGCTAATATATTTGTCTATTCACTGTTATATGCATCTTCTACGTAAATATACATAGAAGACTTTAGAAATCACTTTAAGATGAGTTGATATTTGTTACTCTTGGCTTTTTCATTCTTCAAAATAGATAATCATTTCAGTGCCAAGAAATGTTTTATGAATAATTATTATTGTGATTTTCCATTTCTGTTCAGTGAAGAGTCAGTGCCACTATTTGACTATTGCAGTGATAGTGAGACAGTTCTGAATCATCCCATGCTTCAGGAGACAAAGAATGAAATGAATGTATTTGTCAAATGAGAATATATGGTTTAACAGTAGTCAACTAATGAAGCATCTACAGAGTAATCTATCAGTATAAATCTCCAATATGTCTTTTCCGCATTCATCTCTCACTTCTATGACATTTCCATTTTTGATTTTTAATTTATATCTCTGGTAAAATGTACTGTTTTCTTCCCCAGGTATAGAAGCAACATGAATTTTAAAGAGCACTCAGCACTTTTGGTGGTTGACCAATACTCAGTGCCATGAAGTCCACAGGGAGCATTAGATGTGTTGAGTGCTGGCTAATCACTAAAAGAGCTGAGCACCCTTTACATGCCATGCTCTGTTGATCATTTGGCTTTTTTGTTTTTATCAGCAATAATACATTCCAGCAGCAGATGACCATTTCACCAATACTAGAGAATGCCGGAAAAATGCCTACAGTAGTATGGTCAAGTTACATGAGCAGCACCCCATGTCATCACCTTCACTGCTACACTTGATAGCAAATGCCTGGAAGATCAAAGCAAAGTTAATTGCAGGAGACAATTAACACTACATGAAAATCATCCAGTTGGAGTTGGTTGCTGCATTTGATCGCATGGAATAGCATTCACTGAACTGAAAAATGAGTCATGCATACAGGGAAAAATGCTAAGACGATGATGAAGATGATTATTAGTTCTTCACTAGGTCATTTTAAATCATAACAGATTATAGCCTTATGTCTTCTTTCTATGCATTATGCTTGACATGACTTCTGTACTGAAATGTAACTATGTATCCTAAGGAAAATTTCAGCCAATCTATTATAAAGTCTTTGCACCAATCATGTTATTGCACTCTTCATAATTCTATTTATTGAAATTTTACATTTTTAATTTAAAAAATAGACATTATGGAAAGAAATAATATGAATCAAAAGCTGAAATGGAGCTTGGCAAGAGTTGCTATTCTACTAGTTGCTAATCTACCAGGATTCCTAGATTCTTCTCACATAAATGCAGAATATTAGTGTTCTCACAGATATATATCATCCTGAATGTTCCTGAACAGTGAATTATAATGTTGCCTTCATGTATTAAATTTTCCTAGCTTGACATCTTATGCAAATTTGATAAGTATCCCTTCCATTCCATCTACTGGGTCATTTATAAATATGTTGAATAGCACTGGAAGGATAGAACATAAGGAACTCCACTCAACACTCTGGGATGATACAAAATCAATTACAAGCATCCGTTCAGTACAGATATTCAACAGTTGTGAATTCATCAGGTTACAAAACCATCCAGTTCATATTTCTCTATTTGACTATAAGGAAATCATGAAATGTCTTGCCAAGTGCTTTACTGACATGGCAATATTATATTCACATCATTCCTTTGCCTCCACTAACAGTCAACATGCTGGTTAAAAAAAGATATTAGTCTGACATAACTTGTTATTGATTAACCCATGCTTTTCTAAATATTCAATTTTTAAAATGTGCTGCGTGAAAATTGGTTCTACTGCCTTACCAAAATAAATGCATTTATTTTATGCTTAAAAGGTGCTTTTTCAAAAGCCAACTGGACTTTGTTTTTCCTTGAAGATGTTTTGTTTCTCATCCAAGAAGCTTCTTCAGTTCTGTCTGATGGTAGAGGATGGAAGGATTTATGTTCCATGCAGTCATCTGGTTGTTAGCACTCTTTCTGAGAGTTGTTGAGTTCACTTGGAGGTTCATCTGTGCCCTCAGGGTCACCTGAATAGTGCAAATGATTGTGCAACCTCCTTGGAACTGCTGAAAGGAGTGTGTTGTAAACAGGAGATAAGTGATGCATATTCCTCACCCTCTGTTGAGAGAGAGCTGTTTAATCTTAATGTAAATGGCCTCTTTGACTGAGCAAAGGGGCCATGTAAATGTAAATGGCCTCTTTGACTGACTCTTTCAGACCAGTGGTCCTCTCTTTCTAGAATGTAGACTTTGCTGTCTTCAAAAAAGTGACCTTTGTCTTTCAAATGCAGATGGACTGCTAAATCTTGTCCTGATAGGCTTGTTCTCCTATGTTGAACCATGCATTTGTGAAATGGTTGTTTTGTTTCTCCAATGTATAGATCTGTACGTGCCTCACTGCATTGTACTACATGTATCACAATGCTCATCTTGTGTCTGGGTGTTATCCTTGGGATGGACAAGCTTCTGCCTTAGTATATTTTTGGGTTTAAACTGTGTATATATGTTGTGTTTGTTAAAAATTGCCTGAGTTTTTCAGATATTCTGGCAATGTATCTGAACTCATATGTATGAACTGATATGTAACCTGGGTCCAAAATAGCAATGCATTATGCTGTCATTATGCTTTTATTATTTTTATAAATAATATCAAGGTGTCTAGTGACATTTTCACACTAACATACAATAACAGTTGCAACATATATAAATATAAAAATAAAGATAGAATAAGGAGATGGAAAATAAAGAAAAAGACAAAAAAGTATAAAGAGTTACTTCAGATCATCTATACAGTGATGATGATATTATCCATTCAGTCGAGTCTAAATCTTGGTGATTCAGTGGGCCAGGTCTCTACACATCTTCCAATCTTGAACTATTTCTTTGAGTTTTTCTTTGAGTTCTTCTTTGGCTATCAGCTTTGATAGTGTCTAGCCACTGTATAAAAAGGGACGCGGTGGCTCAGTGGGTTAGGACGCTGAGCTTGTCAATCAGAAGGTTGGCAGTTTGGCGGGTCGAATCCCGAGTGCCGTGTAACAGAGTGAGCACCTGTTACTTGTCCCAGCTTCTGCCACATAAAAACGCAAGTAGAAAAATAGGGACCACTACGGTGGGAAGGTAACAGCATTCTGTGCGCCTTTGGCGTCTAGTCATGCCGGCCACATGACCACGGAGACGTCCTCTGACAAGCGCTGGCTCTTCGGCTTTGAAAAGGAGATGAGCACCAGATGAGCACCAGATGAGCACCCCTAGAGTTGGAAACGACTAGCACGCATGTGCGGGGGAACCTTTACCTTTACCTTTACCTAGCCACTGCATACTTTGATGGGCTGGTTTCCTTTTACTGCTAACTCTTCCAAACATAATTCTAGTTGTATATCATCTATCCTCCCTTTTTAAGATCACATCACATTTCTCCAGTATATATTACTTCTTGATGACTTTAAGACTTATGTGCTTAAAGCCTGGCAATCTATAGAAGAAAAGTCTTTCCAACCACAATAATACATTTATTTATTTATAAAATTTATAGATTGCCCACCTTACCTCAGGATAATTCTGGGTGAATTTTGCATACAAGTCAGAGGCCTGTAGTATCTGTAGCAAACACTCCTACAATTGCAGCTACAACATGATGATCCTCCCCATCCTCCAGATATTAGCACTCTTTGTATAAGTGTCCTAAAGAGCTGACATAATTTGATATTATTGGGAGGGAGACAAGGTTTATTGGATGTGCTTATATGGTGTATATACAACACATTTGATATGAATGCCAGAACTGGACTTAATTTATATTGCATTGTTAGTTATCAGTCACTGCTACTGAACTTTTTTTAAACATGCATTTTGTTGTCTTCTATGAAATACTTTTCTACCTATTTGTCTTAAACAGGATGGAAAAGAATGACTTTTTTCCACAATGTCCATTAATCATTGTAGGTATGCATATATCTTCATGTAATTGTGAAGTATATATTTTAATATTCAGTACTTTGGGGTATAATTTTATCCTTTGTCATACAAATTAAGAACTACAGTGCATTGTATTTATCTTTGTAACAACATTGTATTTTTGATCCCTTAAGGATTGAAGACAGTGATTTAATCAATCAGGAGAAGCTATGGTTGAATAAGCAATATGCACACACTTTTCACATTCTTGAAATTTACAATGTTAAAACAAATGAAAATGGCAAATGATTGACAAGCTACATCCCTATGACCAACCTTTAAACTTCAGTCCAGGTTTAGGTGGATCTGCTCTATTTCATCTATAAAGGAAGATGCAAAGTGCTCACAGTAAGCCTCAATTATTTCAGCTCTTATCTTCAACATGGTGAAGGAGATTCACACAAAGGAAAACCAACATGGTTTCTTCAGTGCGGACACAACAGAGGCAGAGAAATTAAATATATTTTTCTAGCTTCACTGCCATTAAATCAACCTCAATACTTAGAAGGATCACTGATTGTTCCCAATAATTCTTCCACTTGCATGCCATTGTCATACTATTAATATATTTGCTTTGACTCTTTTCAAGTTCAGTATACAAATTCAAAAGATTTGTAATTTTCCTAAGTATACATTATTAAATAAACTATTCAACGTAATTGTCTGGATTTTAAGGTATTTAATATAATGTTTAATTTGTCTCCAATATATTCTGGACCACATACAGACTTGGAAAGAACAAATATATTCATCAAAAACTTCAGTCTTTTTTATCCATTGGAAATAATCCCTCATCTCCTTTATTTTTGAAAATGTGAAGGTATGCAAATATTCTAAAAGAGTCATGTTGATCTTAAATAATCATCCTTCACTGTCACTTTCACTATGATTCTGGGACAGAAAAAAAACCCTTGGCAGAGGCAGTATTGCCCATTGCCAAAGCCCTATTTACTGGAGATATTCCTTTCTTATGGCAAATTATATCAGTGAGAAAAGTTACAATGTGAGGGCCGGAAAATACTCATATAATTAGCATTTTCTTCCAATGCAAAGTTTTTGGATCTTGGAATGGAAAAAAGAAAGGCAGCCATTCCAGCACTGTACTGTTTACTCTTTACTATTCATGAAAGAAATAAAGTTGTTTAAAATATATTTGCATACATGCACAGATTGACCTATATCATCCATGTTGGGTGGGCAGCTTACAGGCCACAGACTGCACATGTCCTCATCTCACTTATTTTGTATCTGCAACACATTTTTTTTAATTTACAATTTTACCTGTCAATGGTTTTCTTTTCAACTCAATTTCTTTCTAACTTTTTACCAAGAAAGGATTTCCAACTGGAAATCTGTTACATACAGTAAATGGTAGAATATGTTTCATAAGATAGTGTATTGTCAGTTTCTTATGCTTTTATACTACAGAATAGTGACATTGGGGCATGTTACATCCCATTACTTTTGAAGTCCATTCCAATGCTATAGTTGATTGTATTTTAGGTTAAGAATTTTCTAAACATCTATCCTACAAAGTTGTTTTTGCAAATGCCCAATCAGTGGGAATCTGTTTCTTTTCACACAGTTTGTTGTAGGCAATAATTTACAAAATGTGAGGTCAATACTGAAGCAGACTGCTCTAAGTTTCAATCGGAGTTTATGTCAGATAACAGATACTAAAAGATAATTGTAAAAAAATCTGCTTGTATTAAAAAAGAGACCCAAAACATTTTTGAAGGTTAGTGTAAATAACATGAAGTCATTTAATATTTTATTTGCCAAGATTAAAGGGTTTATTGCCTCTCAGATTCTATCAGTTACTTAGAATTTTGTGCTTAAAACTGATAGCAGCGTAAGCTCTACGAAAGTGTGGGTATATGTGTATTCAAAATATTTACAGAATTTAACTCCCGAAATATTATTTCATAGAATTTATAAGACCAACATGTAAGGCTGCAAGGAAACTGCATGAATATGTCACTGGAGGGCATTTTATCTTACATATAGTGTAATCCTGAGGCTGCATCTGTTCATTCAAATTGCATCTATTCCTGCTTAAATAAGATGAGGGATAAAATTGGTGTAATCTGATAATAACACTCTGAATGAGATCAAGCTGAATAAGGCCAACCAGCATTTGAACTGCCACCTTGCACAGGTGGATTTAGATGGATTTGAAACAGAGATGCACAATTGTAGACGTGGAAATTATTTTAGTCACAGGAAAAAAAAAGTAACCTTATGTCGTCTGGCTCAGGATCTCAGATTATTATGGCACCAGGATAGAACTTAGGTGTTAATGGAGAGACTGAAAATAGTACAGGGATAGTACAGGCTAGCTTTATCATATATTCTCAGGTTTAGTTTCAATAAAACCTTTTACTACAATTTGTTTATAAATCAATTAGATGTGGTCTATTCTAAAAGCCCTGAGCAGCTTACAAGAAAAGATAAACCTTTGTGACAAATAATATTTTTAAATCATTTAAAATTATACAGTAGAACTGAATGCTGAAACTTAAATTTCTAAAAAGTCCTAGATAAAGTTATAATTTATTTATTTAAGAAAATTTATACTGCCACCCAACTCACTCTTAGGGACTCCAGGCAGCATAATAATATACTAACAGTAGTACTAATATATTTAGTTTGAATGCCACCCAACTCTCAACAATTTTGGGCATAGCAGTCAAACAAATTAAAACTGATAAAAGGTAAAAGATGGTTAAAATGACAGTATGGATGGAATGAAGAAAGGCATCTCACCTGCCTTTGCCAAAGACTGAGGTCTTCATTGGTATTCTGAACAACAGCAGAGAGAGACTATCCATAGATTTTAAGCCTACTCCTAAACTCCAATAGCAATTTATATTCTGCAATATGGGGAATAGGATAATTGTATGCTAATTTTATTTCATGCTGAGGACTGAAGATTCCCCACTGAAGTCCTAAGATTGTGGAGCAGAATATCCAAAAGTATTATTTTGGTTCTGCAAGAACTTTGTGCCTAACCCATTAAGCTTTGATATACTAGGGCAGGGGTGTCAAACTGCCAGCCCACAGGCCAGATGCATCATGCCGAAACCATGCCCACCCCATTGCCAGCAATGGGAAAAAAGTCGTGATACGTCGTTACACATCATGTGATGTTGCAAGTACTAGGGAGATTGGGCTTGAAAAGTTTCTGATAACCAATACAGCTCTTTCAGAACTGTTAGATAGGCCTATATTGGGTCTATGAGTATAGGCTTTTTAAAAAATGCCCAAAGAAGCTTAGTTTTTTTAGAACTTGCTGGTACATATTGCACTATTATGTTCAGGTTTAAGAATAATAACATCAGCAGAAATGTGCTTGGAATTTCAGCCATCTTATTATTGCTGAAAACCCATCACACTTGAGAGAAAAGAGAAACAGCACTGAGTTGGTGTAACAAACATATAAAGCATCTGCTGGAACTACTTAAGAGGATTAATTAATCTAAATGAGAGAAGAGATACTCCGGAAGGACAACAAAGGCTGCCTGATCAGACAGCCTAGTCATGCAGTTTATAACAATCAATGAAGGTTTCAATGAGAATAAAGATTATTTTTTTTCAAAAAAACCAAAACAAAACAAAATGACACCACTCTTTTGTCTATGTTTGCACAAAATCTGCTATTTCAGAACACCCAGGAGTTTCAATTAGAGTTTCAGCAATGTAGGAAGCTGACATTATAGAACTCAAACAAAGCACGTGCTATCTGAGCAAGTTAGTTAAACTAGCTTTTGACAATGTACCTGCATAATCTCATTTTCCATTCTGAGTCAAGCAGATTTGCTTTGTAATATTGAAAAAGCTGGGAGATTTCATTTTCTCAATCAGGTAATTATAAACTTTAGTGATATATAGGACTCATGTATATACTCAATATCCCAGGTTAACTACTGAAAGCTCATGGGCATTGTTTATTCTTATTACAGATTCAGTTCACTCACCTGTCTCTTTTCTCAGTATTCACTATCAGTATGTAACTGATAGGTAACTGCAAGTTATACTGGATCTCTGCAGAAAATAAAACAGAAATAGTAAATGACATGTAAATAGCACCAAAAAGTGACTTATGACCATTTTTCACTTTTGACCATTGCAGCATCCCCTTGGTCATGTAATCAAAATTCAGATGCTTGGCAACTGACTCTATTTATGATGGTTGCAGTGTCCTGGGGTCACGTGATCACCTTTTGTGACCTTTTATCAAGCAAAGTCAATGGGAAGCTAGGTTCACTTAACAACTTTGTTATTAACTTAACAACTACAATGATTCACTTAACAACTGTGGCAAGAAAGGTCTTATCTTATCTCATCTCATCTCATCTCATCTCATCTCATCCTATCCTATCCTATCCTATCCTATCCTATCCTATCCTATCCTATCCTATCCTATCCTATCCTATCCTATCCTATCCTATCTTATCTTATCTTATCTTATCTTATCTTATCTTATCTTATCTTATCTTATCTTATCTTATCTTATCTTATCTTATCTTATCTTATCTTATCTTATCTTATCTTATCTTATCTTATCTTATCTTATCTTATCTTATCTTATCTTATCTTATCTATCTTGTACGTAGAAGCTACTGAGTGCCAATGCAGCTATGTACTATTTCTAAAGTTCCTTTAGCATACATATATGTCAGGCATGATAAAAAAAATCCATTGTATCTGGGAAAACATGTGTTATAGCATGACTTTTTTTAGAAGTTCCTAAACTTCATTTTTATTATGCTGACATCTTTCATTTCACTGCTGCAGCAAATAATCATGACATCTTAAAAAAAGAGTTTCCTCTATTTTTTTCCTGCTGAGTTTGATATCTATGAAGCCTATAAATGCATTCAATACCTTTATGATCTGATAATAATGAAAATTAACTTTACCATGCAGAATTCATACACACTCTATGTCCGAGTTCAGTCATATGCTCAAGTTGTCATCTGTATTTACTGGCCTTGAAAGGAAAGTATTAACCAGAAGCATTTATGCATTTCCATTGTTCTCACACACCAAAAGCTCAGAAGCAGTTTGAAGATTATCTGTAATTGTCTTCATTCCCTTGTGCCAATTTGTTGTGAAGGAGGACTTAAATTTATTGCCTTGCTGCAGGCTGTCCCTACAACAGCAAAATACCAATCCTCATACCAATACACAAAAAAGGGAAGGAAAAGTCAAAAGATTTAAATGACCTGGAGAGAAACTAGAGATGTTGGTATTTTAATATTAATTTTATTAATTTTTCTTGTAATTGGGCTACTTATTTAATTCTTTTTTAACGTTTGTACATTGTATTTTATTGTATTTATTGCCCTGTACACTGCCCTGAGTCCTTCGGGAGAAGGGTGGTATAGAAATTAAATTATTATTATTATTATTATTATTATTATTATTATTATTATTAGTAGTAGTAGTAGTAGTAGTAGTAGTAGTAGTAGTAGTAGTAGTAGTAGTAGTAGTAGTAGTAGTATTAATACAAAAAACTTCAATATAGCTTAGATTATGTCTTATTCAACAAAAATATTTCAAACTTATTGACTTCACTTCACTTAAGCAGGAAAGACTGGTGTAAATATTGTTGGATATACAGTGATATTAATGTTCTGTTTATTTGTCTAGCATAAAATAACTGCTCATTAGAGAGGAAAATCATTGCATGTGTTAACTCAAGTTAAAGACAAAATTTGATATTCTCAAATACTCATAATGTTTTGAACAATATATTACAGAAATTGGCATCTGGACCAAAAGAGTGATTTTTTTTAAAAGTTCTACACATAACTAAAGAACCAATTTATAAATTTAATAAATCCTAATCCTAAATCCTAATCACCACTAGAAAAAATAAACATTTGGCTTTAATTACTCAGTTTTCCACAGAGTTATTATTAGGAATCTGCAGTACAAATTAGTTGACATAGAAAAGCTATGGATAGTGTTTGTGTGTGTGTGTTTGTGTGTGTAAGGAAAATATAGAAAAGGAAACAGAGTAGGATCTGAAGGTCAAGAACCAGAAGAACAGGTGAGGCAAGCCAAAACCAAAACCTGAAGCAGCTTAGTTTTTGCAGAAATTCTAACCAGTCTGTGAAGTGGCTGACAGACCACTCAGAGACAGCTGGCTTAACTTTAACAGGTTTATTCAGAACCGGACAAGTAGGTGTTTGGCTTCCGCTCTTTTATAGCCGGCCGCTGGCTGGCTGGGCCAATCCGCGGGCGTTCTTCTCCTGCCGGGATTCAGGAGCCAATCAGCTGTCAAATGTGTTTGACAGCTCCTCGCCCGCGTGGCTGGAACGCATGTGTGTTACGGTGCTTGTGTTTGACAGCGGAGAGCTGTCAACTGGCTGTGCATGCGCCTTCGCTGGTGGTGGCTTTTGACAGCTGTCAAAAGCTCCCGCATGTTCCCCTGTCACGGTGTTTACCTCACGATATTACAACTGTATTAACTATTAACGTTAACATTACTTTTACATATAATACAGTCTGAATGAAACATTTTACCAACAGAAAGGCAATAAAATGTTAAAATTTCTTTCCAACAAGATTTCTCTTTTTTTAAATAGGAATTGCTTTATGTCTCAACCTCCAGGTAGATTCAGTAGATTGCACACTATGTCATATTATTTTATGTCTTTAGGGTGACACGGTGGCTCAGTGGATAAGATGCTGGGCTGGAAAGCTGGCACTCCAGGTTTGACACTCAAGTGCCACCTGATGGAGTGAGCTCCTATTCTCACTCCAGATCCTGCCAACCTAGCAGTTCAAAAGCATGCAAATGCAAGTAGATAAATAGGTACCCCTTCCGTGGGAAGGTAACAGCACTCCATGACAACATGCTGGCCACATGACTGCAGAAATGTCTTTGGACAGCACCAGCTCACTAGCCTTGAAACAGAGATGAGCAACAGAACCTACAGTTGGCAACAACTAGCAGAATAAAATATGCAGGGACTCCTTTTATGTCTTTAAGGTTTTTTATAAGATTATTGCTCAGTTGGTTTTGTATTGCATTCAGGGAGACCACAGAATAGAATAGAGGGAGCTGTATTTTATTTGTCACTGCTTGAATGCAGAAGAGTAAACAAACAACAAAAAAGAAAATATATTCTTCCATCCCAAAATATGAAGCAAATGCAAAGAGAGTTCTTAAGAAAGAAAAACAGGAAGAAAGGTAATTTTAACAATGTGAACAATCAAAGGACTCTATGTTGCAGCTTTATTTTTCCAAGGCCAAGAATCAAGAAACTGCTGTAAAATAGCTTTTTTTCCCAGTTGTACAATGACAAGAATTGCAGAGGATGCTAAAATAGTACAATTAAGCATGGTAATTAGACTTTCACTGTCAAGGAAGCTCCTGAAGGCCTAGAAGAGAGAAACTAACTTTTCCTTTAAAAAAATAAAGTGAGAATAGCTGAACAGACTCATATTTTACATTAGATCACACTTTTGCACAAGGGAGCAGGATGTGAATGCTGTAACTCTTCTTCCACGGTTTCCTATGAATGGCACTCTAATATTTCTCAATCCATTCAAGCCTTTATCTCACTTTACCTATTATAATAGTTTAATAACTATTATAGCTCATTATATAATGTCTCCCTGATTTGCGGGGCAGGGGGAACCAACCGAGTATTAAAAGAGAATCCATGAGATATCCAAACTCTTTAGGAATGTGGCAAGAAGAAGAACAAAATCTGATGATGATAATAACAAGGGACAAAAAGGAACAAGCCTGGAAAAACTGTGGAAGAGAACAATCCTTTTCTATAACAAGAAAATTGGAATGTTTGACACTCTTTGGAGAGGGGAAAAACCAGAGTCAGACATTTGGATAGACATGAAATGCATAGCACAGAGAAAGTAGATCAAATTGTAGTAACATGGAATAAACAATAAAACTGATTGGAAGCAAATATAAAGCAGACAAAAAGGACCATTTCATCATAGAGGATATAATTAATTGGTGTTCATTACTACATGATACATTGTATGGCTTTAAAGAGAGATTGGATACATACAGTACATACAATCTATCAGGGGTGACTGATCTTGAAAATTCAACCTTACCTGATAGATGCACAAGAGTGGGAATCCATATAGTATGTCACTTGTTTTCTTCCAATAACACCCTAGGAATATCTGATTAGCCTCCGTGTAAAATCTAATGCTGAACAAAAATTAGTCTTGACCTGATTCAATAAGCCTGTTCCTATGTTCCACATAGGGAAAAAGTGTTAATTTTTATTAATGCTTGGAAACACACAGCATTTTATTGTGCATGCAATATTTGTACTTAGCATCATGCTTGGTTCTGCATAATGCCATATTTGTAGTATCTGCTATCTGATTATTTTAATGGAATCTTTTAGACTTTCTAAAAGTAAACTATGTGCTTTAGTATATGGCCCTTCCACATATTGGACATATTACTTTTAGTGGTTCAGTTTGCAGTCTTCCTCATCACTTTTTTCAAACATTTTAACTATCCTCCTTATTTTTTCCCCCTCATCATTTCATGGTTCTGTTCCAATTGTTTCTCATGCTTTTCTCTTTGGACTAAATTTAGCATGGTTATATAGGAGTAAGTTTGAAATATTTTGTTACCATATATCAATTCTTTCCTGCATGGGTAAGTCCATTACATTCACTGAGACAATCAAGTATGCCAACTTCATATCTTTATTTACTTATAAATTATCTTTGCATTTGCAAAATATTCTTTCCTAGAGGGTATTGATTAGATATTGCTGGTGTGATGAGAAGGATTCCAGGCAAGGTGATTAATAATCTCAGACAACTGACTGATAGATGATCTGCAGTGGCATCTCATAATGCTTCATCCCATTTTCATCATCACTCTGTTCAATTACAACAATGCATGTTGAATGCTGAATTGCTAGGAATTGAATAAATGAAACAAAAAAATGAACTGTTTTTTGAAAGGACTCCAATTCCATATAGATTAGTTATTTCATAAATCATGACTATGACAACCAACTGTCATTGCACACTTATAACTCAAAAATTGAGTACATCCTATGGTATAATTAAAAGAAATTACACAGAAACTGAGCATTTTTCCAGAAGCTAATTTGTAGTATACTTTCACTAGTCACTCTCCACTTTTGTCCTGAAATTATATCTCCCCTAGACAAATCCATTTCTGGACATAATTCTGAATGTATGCATGAATACAATTAGTGTGAGAATTTTATTGAATATCTGGTTCATATTGAGAATGGGTATGGAATAAGCCAAAACCAGATTACAATATCATTTAACATAATACATGAATCTAGCCTAGAGTTTCATAAAACATGAAATAAAAATAGAGGGCAACATTCATTCTCCATCTTCTTCAAAAAGATTCATTACCCCTCCATCCATCCATTCATAAATAAATAATGATGATTCAACTATAGCAATAAGCTACTATGAGACAAATGATATATTTTAAAGCAATAATATACCAATAAAGGAGAAATTTATAGCTCAGGGTTGGAATGAGGGGTCCTTGGTGCTCTCTGAGCTTGCTTGTTTTCTTGCAAACATTTCATTACCCTAACTAGGTAATATCATCAGTGCAAGTAAGAAATGCTGTTTGCTGTCAGCTTACATTCTGGTGTCTTGCCTGTCTGGGAGGTGGGGAAGGTCTTAGGCAGGGGTGTCAAACTGCCAGCCCGCAGGCCGGAGCGTCATGGAGAAGCTGCGCCCATCCTATTGCGGGCAATGGGAAAAAGTTCCGATACGTCGCACGACATCACGTGACGTCATGAGTTTGACATGTCTGGTCTTAGGGATTCTTTGGTTGGGCTGTTTATTAATGGCTCTTTGGCAGTTTCATGCTGGGGTGTTGCTTACTTTATTGTTGGTCTGCAGTTGACCTTGGAGTTAATCTATGCTGATCTGAGTACTGATTACTGGTGTGGAGGTGCTGGACTCTTTCTCTTTTGGACTAGTTGATTGTCTCTTTTGCATAGTCTATAGATATTGTTAATGTCTATATGTCTATTGATGGCTGATTTGTCAGAGTGCCAGGCTTCTAGAAATTCCAGGGCATTTTTTGGATTTGGCCTGGTCTAGGATTGTCACATTTTCCCAATTAAAACTATGGTAAAATCTGTCTACAGTATATGTTGTAAAATTAAAGAATTTTCATCATGCCTTTTGACTGAAAGTTGGTGTTCATGGATGTGCCGTCTTCTGCCTGTTTTCCTACATAGTGGTTGTTGCAGTTCTTACACTGTGTGTTGTGGGTGGCTCCTGTTTTTTTCTTCTGGGGTTTGCTGGATCTTTTAGTTTGCTTAGGATGTTCTGAAGGGCTTTTGTTGGCTTGTGTGCTATGATGATTCCATGTAGTTGTAGCAGTCTGTTTACGGTTTCTGAGATGTTCTTGATGTTCGGCAGTTTAATTCTTTTTATGGTTTGTGTTGGTTGTGCTGCATTGGGTTGAGTGGTCAAGGACTTTTTGATGAGGTTGTGTGGGTATCCATTTTGTTGTATAAACACTCCATTTCCTTTTTCTGCTGTTCAGGGTTGCTGCAGTGTGTTTCGGCCTATTTAAATAAAGTCCTTGCAAATAATATAATCAGGCAAAGAACCACTGGAGCTGCTGGAACCTCTTAGTCCATCAACCTTATAACCCTTTCATGGAACCTGGATATGAAAGCTGAATACCTGTTTATCCCTCAGCAAATTCTGTTTTGAACGTTCCATCTTCTTTTCCCTTCTAGCTTCTTTTCATGGTAATTTTTTTCAGGAATTTATTGACTTGGAACCTATTTTCATCACTATTTTTTAAAATTTCAGTCTAGCTTTATTTGGATCACTTAATTATCTGTAAGAACAAAATTCAACAAGGTAGAGTATTAACCAAAAAAAAATAATATATTTACTTGGAAGAGCCCATGGAGGAGCTACTGCTTAAAACATCATCATCATCATCATCATCATCATCATCATCATCATCATCATCAGAAGAAGAAGAAGAAGAAGAAGAAGAAGAAGAAGAAGAAGAAGTTGGAAGGGACCTTGGAGGTCATCTAGTCCAACCCCCTACTCAGGCAGGAAACCCTATACCATTTCAGGCAAATGGCTGTCCAGTCTCTTCTTAAAAATTTCCAGTGTTGGAGCATTCACCACCTCTGGAGGCAGGTTGTTCCACT
The DNA here is from genome assembly GCF_964194415.1 of Vipera berus. Classification (NCBI taxonomy): domain Eukaryota; kingdom Metazoa; phylum Chordata; class Lepidosauria; order Squamata; family Viperidae; genus Vipera; species Vipera berus. The sequence continues at coordinate 42,423,301 of NC_138206.1, read as the reverse complement.
GGTTAATTGTTCTAACTGTCAGGAAGTTTCTCCTTAGTTCTAGGTTGCTTCTCTCCTTGACTAGCTTCCATCCATTGCTTCTTGTCCTGCTTTCAGGTGCTTTGGAGAATAGCTTGACTCCCACTTCTTTGTGGCAGCCCCTGACATATTGGAACACTGCTATCATGTCACCCCTCACCCTTCTCTTTGTTAAACTACACATACCAAATTCCAGTAACCGTTCCCTATATGTTTTAGTCTCCAGTCCCCCAATCATCTTTTGTTGCTCTTCTCTGTACTCTTTCTAGAGTCTCAACATCTTTTTTACATCGTGGTGACGAAAACTGGATGCAGTATTCCAGGTGTGGCCTTACGAAAGCATTGTAAAGTGGTATTAGTACTTCACTTGATCTTGATTCTATCCCTCTGTTAATGCAGCCTAGCACTGTGTTAGCTTTTTTGGCAGCTGCAGCACACTGCTGGCTCATATTGAAGTGATTGTCTACTAGGACTCCGAGATCCCTCTCACAGTTACTACTATTGAGCAAGGTACCCCCTATACTATACCTGTGCATTTGATTTTTCCTGCCTAAATGTAGAACCTTACATTTTTCACCATTGAATTTCATTTTGTTAGATAGAGTCCAGTGTTCGAGTCTGTCCAGATCCTCCTGTATTTTAAGCCTATCTTCTGGAGTATTGGCTATTCCTGCCAGCTTGGTGTCATCTGCAAATCTGATGAGTTCCCCATCTATCCCCTCATCCAAATCGTTGATGAAGATGTTGAAGAGCACTGGGCCCAGAACAGAGCCCTGGGGCACCCCACTACACACTTCCTTCCATGTAGATGCAGTTCCATTGAGGACCACACACTGAGTACGGCCTGCCAGCCAGCTACAAATCCATCTGGTGGTGAGCTATCTAACCCACATTTTTCTATCTTATCAAGTAGTAGGCTGTGATCTACTTTATCAAATGCCTTACTGAAGTCCAAGTAAATTATATCTATAGCATTCCTCTGGTCCACTAATTTTGTCACTTGGTCAAAGAATGCAATAAGATTTGTCTGGCATGATCTGTTTTTGACAAACCCATCTTGGCTTTTAGTGCTGACTTTGTTTGCATCAAAGTGTTTGCTGATTTGTTGTTTGATTATCTTTTCCAAAATCTTCCCAGGTATTGAGGTCAGGCTGATAGGTCTGTAGTTTCCTGGATCTATTTTTTCCCCTTTTTTGAAGATGGGAACTACATCAGCCCTCTTCCAGTGCTCTGGTAGTTCCCCAGTGCTCCAGGATCTTTGAAAAATATAGTTCAGTGGTTCTGAGATCACGTCTGCCAGTTCCTTGTGAACCTTGGGGTGTAATCCATCTGGTCCTGGTGATTTGAACTCGTCTAGGCTGGACAGGTGCTCACTTACCATTTTCTTGCCTATCTTATCTTGCATTTCTACTCTGTTTTTATGGCACTGGTTTTGGTAGGTTGGACTGTTTTTTCCCTTTGTGTAAAGACAGATGCAAAAAACGAGTTAAATAGTTCTGCTTTCTCCCTATTGCTTGTCACCTTCTTGCCACTTTCCCCCACTAATCATTTCCTTAACATTTTTCTTGTTTTTTATATGATGAAAGAAGCTTTTTTGTTATTTTTTACTTTGGTCACAAGCCTTAGTTCATTTTGAGCCTTAGCTTTCCTCACTTCATCTTTGCATGCTCGGGCTATTTGCTGATATTCTGACTTAGTTATGTGCCCCTCTTTGCAATTCTTATACTTGTCCTTTTTATCTTTCAATTTATCAGAGAGTTCTTTATGCAGCCATGCTGGTTTCTTTTGAGAGCTGTTATTTTTCTTCTTTGTTGGTATTGTACTAGACTGGGCCTTTATTATCTCACTTTTCCAAATTTCCCAAGCTTCTTGAGTTGCTTTCCCCTTTAGGATTCTCATCCATGGAATTCTTCCCAAGGTCTCTCTAAGTTTATTGAAATTAGCTCTTTCAAAGTCCAAGACTCTAGTTTGGCTGTGTTCTATTGCTTGTGCTTCCAGAATGTTGAATTTCAATATTGCATGATCACTTCCCCCCAAGGTTCCTGTGGCTTCGACATTTTAACTAAATAAATGCCCATGGTAGTCAGGTGTTGAAGATGCCATCAATTTCAAAAGCATCAGGACTGAATATTACGCTTAATTTTTATTTCTTTATTAAATTTGTTTGCTTTCCATCTCACTGCAGTACAGCATTAACTGAGCACTGCTTAAAGACCAGCTTTAAGAAGTCATTTTTTGTTTTCTTTTTAAAAACAACATCAAAAATATTTCATACAAATCAAAAGCCATATGCTAATGGGGCTGTACCTAGACATCTGCTGATTACCAAATATAGTACAATTAGTTAGGGATCAACAAAGGGCTTTTTTCAAATTACAAAAAGGAGATGGAACTCTATTTTTTTTCTCCAACTTCAAATATCTGGGGAATAATTAAGCACGTAGAAACTCTATGTAAGGGACTCACTCTGAAATTTCTGCTAGTCTCTGCATCAGTAATATTGAGTATAAATTAGGTAAGTTCATCCAACATTTTGTGTCTGGCCAGAAAAAATAATAGTATTATAAAAGCAAACTATAAGCCAAAACTTTGCAATGTTGGGTGCTTTCAACAAAATTTGCACATTTAATTTCTATTACTTTGACTGTGAAAAGAATAATATTGCTTAAAAGATGAGGCTTCTGCTCTATTTGCAGGACCGTCTGCTGCCGGGAACGACTTCCCATCGCCCAGTGGGCTCACACAGAGAGGGCCTCCTCAGGGTGCCGTCGGCTAGACAATGTCGGCTGGCGACCCCCAGGGGGAGGGCCTTCTCTGTGGGAGCACCAGCCCTGTGGAACCAACTCCCCCTTGAGCTCTGGATGGCCCCGGATCTCCGGTCCTTTCGCTGCGGCCTTAAAACATTCCTTTTTCATCAGGCTGACCTGGACTGACGACAGGGATTTTAAAATGTTTTTTTTTAATTTTTAATTTATTTATTTTTTTATTGAAAAGTTTTAAAATACAGTTTTCCTTTAAAAAACCCCCCTTCCCCCTCCCTCCTCCCCCCGCCACCCCCCCCTCCCCCCCTCCCTCCTTCCCCCCTACCTCCCCCCCTCCCCCCTCCCCCCCGACTTCCCAGAGCTAAATACAAGGTATATATATAAAAAAGCAATCATAAACAACCATATACTAACAACTATAAATTCTAAAATCCATCACTCTCTAGCTTATATAGGATAAAACAAACCTTAGCATTATTAAATATATATAAAAAACTAAAATAGAAAAAGAAAAAAGAAAACGAAAGAAGACTTATTCGAATGCTACATAAAACTTCTTAACCCTATACTTGTTCTGGATAAACTCAATCCATTTTCTCCATTCCATAATATAACGTTCTTGCGAATGATCTTTCAAATAGGCCGAAATCTTCGCCATCTCTGCCAGGTCGGAAACCTTTAAAGTCCACTCTTCTATGGTCGGCAGTTCCTCTTTCTTCCAGTATTGGCCTATCAAAAGTCTTGCCGCCGTAATTAAGTTCAACATCAGCTTGGTGTCCACAACTGTAGCGTCTACAATTATTCCCAACAAAAAAAGTTGCGGACAAAACTTTATCCTCTGTTTAAAAATCTTCTGCATATTCCACCAGACTTTTATCCAAAAAGCCTTAACCTTCTTACATGTCCACCATATGTGAAAGTATGTTGCATCTTCCTCACCACACCTCCAACATTTAGGCTGATAATTCGGATACATACTTGCAAGCTTTTTAGGATCTAGATGCCATCTATAAAACATTTTGTAAAAATTCTCTCTTAGATTTTGAGCTTGAGTAAATTTTACGTTCCTCACCCAAATCTTTTCCCACGTGTCCATTGAGATAACTTCCTGGATGTTTTGGGCCCATTTTATCATACAATCCTTAACAAGCTCTGTTTCTGAGTCAATCTCTATCAATGCAAGATATATCCGTTTAATATGTGCTGATCCCTGATTTCTAATCTGCTTTATCAAGTTTTCATCAGTCATTGTAAATCCATTTTTCTGGTCTTCTTTCCACCTGGCCTGTAGTTCAATATATTGAAACCAAGTTTGAACAACCTTCCCTTCTCGCAAGAGGCTATATGATTTCAAACTCCAAACATTCCTTTCAAAACTTAAAATTTCCTTGTACGTTGTCACGTCATGTTTGAAACCAGCATGTATATTTTCTATTGCGTGTTTTGGAATTGCCCACAATGGTATCTTGCTGCTTAGCTTATGTCTATACTTCTTCCAAACTCTCAGCAATGCCTGTCTTAAAATATGCATCCTAAACACAGTATCTACCTTCTTATCATACAACAAATATGCATGCCAGCCAAACAACAAGTCATGGCCCTCAAGATTTAATAACCTCGATTGCGTCAAATTAATCCAATCACTTATTCCTACTAATGCAGCAGCTTCATAATATAATTTAAAATTAGGCAATTTAAGGCCACCTCTCTCACGAGTATCCTGCATAATCTTAAGTTTAACTCGTGGCTTTTTCCCTGCCCACACAAATTTATTGATACCACGCTGCCATTCCTCCAAATTAGAATCTTTCTTAAGAATCGGTATCATTTGAAATAAAAATAAAAATTTGGGCAGGACATTCATTTTCACTGCTGCAATCCGTCCCAACAAAGACAATTGCAATTTTTGCCAACTCTCCAATTCTTTTTGAATTTTCCCCCATAGTTTTTCATAATTATTTTTATATAGCTTTGTATTAGAGGGCGACAAAATCACCCCCAGATATTTAACCCTCTTAACAATCTCAAATCCAGTTAATCCTTCTAAGAGAGCCTTCTGTGAAATTGTCATATTTCTAGCCAAAATTTTAGTTTTCTGTGTATTTACTTTAAATCCAGAAACCTTCCCATATTGCGTTATTATCTCCATCAGGTCCACAACAGAGTTCTCTGGCTGGGTCACTGTAACAACCAGATCATCTGCAAATGCTCTCAATCTATAATCCTGATCTCCAACTTGTATCCCCTTAATTTTTTCCGAGCTCCGAATCTTAGCCAATAGTATCTCTAATGTTAACACAAATAACAAGGGCGATAACGGACACCCTTGCCTTGTGCCCTTCTCAATATTACATACTGCCGTCAGGCTATTGTTAACTATAATGCGGGCAGATTGTTTTTGATATAATGCCCTAATCGGCTGTAAAAATTTTTCCCCAAAATCCATTTTATCTAAAACTTTCAACAAAAATTGCCAATTCAATTGATCAAAGGCCTTTTCAGCATCTAAAAAGATTAGCGCTGCAGAGATCTGGTTGTGCCTTTCCAAAAACTCTAACACATCAACTATATGTCTCACATTATTTTTCATTTGCCTACCACTAATAAACCCCGTTTGATCACCATGAATCACCTGTTGCAGAACCCTCATCAGTCTATTAGCCAAAACCTTAGCAAATATCAATTTTTAATTTATTAATTTTAATTTTTGGGGGCTGTTAATTTAATTCTTTTTAACTTTTGTATCACTGTATTTTATTGTTGTTAGCCACCCTGAGTTCTTCGGGAGATAGGGCGGCATATAAGTCCCTAATAAGCCCTAATAAGCAGGCATATACATAGAATGAAGGCTATTGCTAAGCACATTGATTTGTGCTTAGATTGTAAGCCGCCCTGAGTCTTCGGAGAAGGGCGGGAAATAAATGGGATTTAAATAAATAAATAAATAAATAAATAAATAAATAAATAAATAAATAAATAAATAAATAATATTTTTATTTCTATATCACTGAAATTGTCAGTAGCTCAGAGTACAACTGACAATCAAAACATGCATAATATAAATGGATAATAAATGACATAACTTAATGAAATCTAAACATAGTTATAATAATTGATTGAACTTTAACAACCAAATCAATAACTGTAGCAGTGAAAAGAGCAAAGAGGGCTACCCAAAGATGGTCAAATAAACTATTTTAAATAATTTTGGATTGTGAAAATATTACAAGTAGACAGAATTTAAAAGCAAGCATAAAAGCAAAAGTCCTTTTCCAAGATTAAGAAACAAAACAGAAAAGTACCCAGAATGTCTTCAAAGTTCTAGGAATCAATAGGTATGTTGTAAATGGTTTATGGAAACTCAGCCAATGTTAATGATGGGACTGAATAATTGGTTTAGTTGGATTAAAAGATTTATATCTGACTTCCTTTACAATCAAAATGATGCACTGCACTTTTTAAAACCTAAGATTAAAAACATCACTAAAGTCATTTTTAAAAAACAAACCCAAACTACTTAATTAAAAAAAAGAAACAAAACTAATAGGAAACCAGCAAGAAAACATGGAAAGGGAGGGCAGGAGAGAGAGAGAGAGAGAGAGAGAGAGAGAGAGAGAGAGAGAGAGAGAGAGAGAGAGAGAGAGAGAGAGAGAGAGAGAGAGAGAGAGAGATAATGTGGTAGAGCAAGAATCTCTCTGACCAAAACATTTCTTTAGGTTTAGCAATCTTAAATTTACTTGAAATGGGTGAGTTTACTTAAAGTAAAATGTTATATAACTGTGCTGTTTTTCTGGATTTGAAAGCAAAGAGATATAGGACAAATTTTCTATGGATAGTCAGCTCAAGTTTTGTCTAAGGTATTTTTTCACATGGAAAACAAAGAAATCACAAGAATGTCCCACTCAAAATATGGTTTTAATATTTAAAACTCCACCATTAAATTACCTTCAATAAAGATAATTATTTTAGATACACCTTTTAGATTATTAATATTTGTTTTGCTTATATATATTTTTACTTACTGAATTATTGATTTCAATAGACACCCTCCTCCAAAAAGTCCCACTGTTTTCACCTTCCCAAAACTATTCAATATAAGCATTATTTGAAAAACTTTTCTCTTTCCTCAGTATACATTTTCCTTCTTATCCAATCTACTATTTTGAACTTTAACTTGATTTTTAAAATTATTATTTTTTGTACATGATTGTAGGATTTGTTTGCCACAATCCACTCATTGACATTTTGGACCAGCATTTCACTCTACAGTATACCTAAAAGGACAAAAATTCATCTTTATTTGTCCATCTTCATCATTCGTATTTCTTTATTGTTATTATTTCATAATCCATTCTAGTACTGTTATTCAGAAGTCTAATGACAATTCAGTTTTTGTTATGTATTCTATGCAGTTTTCCCAGGCTGCTCAAAATCATATCTTATTATCAATTTATATTGATACAACAGATTATTATTATTTGAAGAAGATATCACAGATTTTCCACATATATATAACTTTGATGAGGTTCCCTGGCCTTCAGAAAATCTATACTGAATTTAATTTGATTTTTGGCAGATATCTGAGATCCAGAAACCCTAGGATTTCTAAACCAAGATGTCCCCAATCCAGAAGAAGTCAGCTTTTTACACCCAATGTTGCACCCTATTGTATGGGATTACCAAAGATCTCCAAAAGACATAACACAACATAACACAAACAGCAGAATTATCTGTCACATCATCCACCAGGATGATTAGGGGGAGCACTTGGGAAGCAAAGAGAAAAATATGTGGTGTTCTTTGAAAGCAAATAATATGGAAAGTAAAAAAAAAATCTTTCACAGAAAAGGCTGCACCTTTGAGAAGAGTAAAGAGGCAACAGTATGATACTTCAAACAATGTACCAAGATAAATAAGTAAACTCATTGCAAAGATTCTGGGTAGTATATAATATAACTTAGAAATGGGGAACAAATCATTGTATCTGGTGAAATAGATGTGTTCCATAAAAACTCTAAGCTACTTTAGGATTTCATGAAATAATTAGAATTTGGATAAAATCATTTGCAGTAAAACAAACATAATTGCCAGCTTAAGAAATATCAAGGGATCTGTTAAAATCTTATTGTTATTTTATGGAAATTTTCATTTTGCAATAATAGTATTAGTTGCTCATCTTTATATTAACATAAGAAATTCAAGATAAATTATGTTAACAGAAAGGAGTTGTATTTATTATTTTAGCATATATGTTTACAAAATTGGAGTGGGTGCCAGGGAATAGATGTGATATTCTTAGTTCTTATTTTAAAAATATGTGCTCCTTGCATGATGAAAGGGAACAGATTTCGAGGTAAATGGTGATTTTTAAGCCTACATTTTTAGGCAGAGAGACAGAGACAGAGAGACAGACACTAGCTGTAACTAAATAGGTTCTGAATGTTTAGCTGGTTTTTGCACTTGTATATGCACTCTTATACGATTCTTATTTTCTACCATCTTTTTCTCCAGAGATAAAGTACATTTTGATTAGTAGATACTCATCAAAATATTTTGAACATCTTGCAGACAAGTAGCTTCATCTAAAGCCTTTTCAAGACTGAATGCTCCTGGGACTGACTTTCAGTACAACTATGACTACCCTACAACATGCAAAGAAATCTATATTAGATGGCTTCGTGTCGTATATTTATTTCTATTTAGACGTTGCCTAGATTTTGTGGGCCAGTTTTAATAGTACAATTAAAGTCTTTCTTCCTTCTCAATATATCCAGATGCCTTTTTCTTTTTTTCTGAATTACAAGATTCTAGTTCATAGTGTAGATTACCTTTACTATAATGCCCAGAAGAATTACTATTATTTTTCCTATACTGTATATTCACAATGAGACTTGATAAATATATTAGCCATAAAAGGAGCATTTGGTTATATATTATTTATATCTTATACCCTGAATGAGAAATCTGTGGCCTCCAGGCATTTCTCAATTACATCCTTAGCAACCATAGTCAGGAGAGCTAATAGTGAGGGACGCCAATTAGATTTATCTATAGCAACATCTGGAAGGTTACAAATTGACCACATCTGAAGCATACACATCAAGAAGAGGTTCTTCAAAAATATTTTCTTAGCTTTAACTGCATTTACTTGCCACTGTCACAATGAACCTTTTAAGGTTTATCCACATTGCTTAATTACACCATTACCACAATCATTTTTCAAGAGGAAAAGTGAACAATGTCAACTTTTATTTGCTCCCAATGAATATCTTTAGACTTTAGACCTCCAGATATCATACCCTTCATGATTGACTACATCAGGAAACTTAGAAGTCTGACTGCATTTTCTTTTATGTCACTCTTACACCACAGGGAATCATCAGTTTGTCTCTTCCTTTCACTGTTTCCTAGGTTCAGTGCATGTTTTTGAATATATTGTTATAACCATCTCTGCATAGATTCTCCAAGGTCATATTCATGGCTTCCTATAGCAGGTTTACCTTCCCTGTCATTAGAAGGTGCTGTTATAGTGCCATGAGTACTTTTGTCACAGAGCACTTTATTTTCTTATTGGCCAACCCCAGCCATTCATTGCCTACTTCACAAAGGAAGAATGATCTCTGAACTAAGGTAACAGTTGAGCTGAGTTTAGAAGATCATTATCATTAGTGTTAAATGACACTGTGGTTCAGAATTTTGTTTTGTAAGCAAGAGGTTGCCAGTTCAAAACTCAGCAGAAATATTTTTTCTTTTAGCAGCTATTTTCTATCTTAAATGAAAAGTTGTATCTTTTTATCATTTTCAAGCTGCTTGAGGAAAAAGGGAAAGTGTGCAACCATGAACTTTTTTAAAAAAAGCAAATTTAACTTTAAGTTGCCATGAGCATTGGATGGGGTCAGTTTAAATATTCACTGTGGAATTGCATTTAATGGACATTGCTGAAATGCTTTATTTTCCTGATTAGTAAGAATGATGCTTCAGAAGATCAAAAAAAATCTCCACTCATGGGTAACTACTAATTTATAGAAAATAAAGAATGTTGCTTAAAGCTTCTAAAATTACTGGCATATGAGGTTTTTTTTTTCCTGGAGCTATTTGATACTGACAGAAAAAAACACTCTGTTCCTTTTCAAGGACAGTTTGCATTTATTCATACTTCATTTATTCCAGGGATTGACCTTGGTATAAAAGTAAGTGCTGGATTTGATCTGGTGATACCTGGCATAACAAAACAGAACAAAAATGAAATAAGCAAAAAAAGAAAAAGAAAAATCAACCTCCAGTGACTATATCAAAGTAGATTTTTTTAGACATATAACTGTGAGTAGAGAGTTTAAACTAGATGAAGAAATTTGGGTGAAGGAAATCATTTCATTCAGAATGTTGATTGCAAAAGAATAGTCATCTTTAGCCACTAATGGGAATTTATTCTTTTTTCCCCCAGGACAATCTACAGATACTATCTAGAGGATGTCACAGAAGAAAATTATCTTTCACAGAAATGATCCAGGAAACTGCTTGTTGTTTTTTTTGTTGCTGTTGTTTTTTTAAATGCAAAGAATGTGAAGCCTTGAATTTAACAATGCATCACTGCTGCAAAGTAATTTCTTATTGTTGTCTCAAAGAAATTATCCAGTAAGAGAAGACTTGACATTCTTTAAGATAACAAAAATATCCCTCAATTCAGAAGTCTAATATTCTCAGGCTACCAAAAAGTAATTTGTTCTCCACACATGAATAAACAGCTATATATTTTACAACTCTAGAAGTATGTACTTCTACTTCCCTACTCTGTGGAAAGTCATCATGAAAGAAAATGTATAAATTATTTTTAACTCTGGAGATGTGTGTTTGTGTGTGTGTGCATAGAAATATGCATGTTCATTGTTTATTATTATGCAGTTTAAGAATTAAGTCTTTCATTACAAAAGTAAGCTTCTTCTAGGTAAGAAAAACCAACTATATAAGTATAGACTAGGTGAAACTTGGCTTAATGCCACTAACTGTGAGAGGGTTCTTGGAGTCCTACTAGACAATAACTTAAATATGAGCCAACAATGTGTAGCAGCAGCCAAAAAAGCCAATGCATTAATAGAAGGATAGAATCAAGATCATATAAAGTTCTAGTACCACTTTACAAAGCCTTAGTAAGACCACACTTGGAATACTGCATCCAGTTCTGGTCACCACAATCCAAAAAAGACTGTTGAAACTCAGGAAAGAGTGCAGAGAAGAGCAATAAGAATGATTAGGGTGCTGGAGGCTAAAACATGTAAAGAATGGTTACAGGAATTAGATATGTCTAGTCTAATGAAAAGAAGGACTGGGGGGGACATGACAGCACTATTCCAATATTTGAAAGACTCTTACAAAAACTAGGGGTCAAACTATTTTCTAAAGCACCAACAGGCAAGACAAGAAACAATGGTTGTAAATGACTTCTGATTAGGCGTCGTGGCATTACAGTTGCATGAAAATGGGACTCCATCTTCCACATTTGATTTCGCCCTGCTGGGGACCCTAAAAAGGGTTGAAAGTTGCCTCAGAGAGGTGATAAAGAAGGAGGGGACCCTTGTCGATTACGGGGGGGGGGTGACGGTCCTTCCGCTGGATGCAAGGAAGCCCTCCAAACTGGTGGGGGAAAGACTGGCTACATTTATGCTGACAATCAAAGATAAGCACTAACTAGCAATTTTTGAGCAAAGTGGATGGAACTGTGTGAGACTTTATCCTCTTTTATGATCTTAATACTACTTTCTTGGAAAAAAGAATGTCCAAAGCAAAGAATCCTCCCCAATGAGAGAGGAAAGGAAAGTTTTTGTCCTGCTCCCTCAGGAAAAGAAAAGCGGCAAATTAATTGCTTTGGTGGAAAATATAGAAAACTACAAGATCAATTTGGAATTAATACAGACATATAGCTTTGAAATTTGATGACTAAAAGCATCTTTGAGACTTTTTTTAGAAAGGATCTGAAAGTCTGTAAAATAAGCTTTGATTTGGAAAGCTGGAAGATGATGTCAACGGCATCTAGTGGCAAATCATGGCACTACAATTTATTATGCTTAAAGGAAACTTGGCTTGAAGCCCAGACTTAGATCAGACTTTTTGTTGTTCCTGGACACTTTCACTTTTGCAGACTGCAGCTGGGAAAAGAGAAAAAAAAACTCTTGGGCTGCTTATCTGTGCTGGGGATCCTATTGCACCATTACTACATACTATATACAAAAACTACATACAAAAACAAAATAGCTGCTCCATACTTGCTGCAAATGATAAAAAACATCTTTAACACTTGTCTCTGAAGCCCACAGCTTGATATACCAACAAGAAAATGTTAATGAATCTCAGAAAAAAATCTTTCTATGTTGAAATCAATCCAAGAGACAATTGTTTTATTTCATGATGAGACTAAAAATAATGTAAATGAGATTAAAAAAAATTCTAACCTAAACTTACAAATCCAGACAATGACTACAAAGAAGGAACTAGTAACCTAGAAAACAGAAGAAAAATTAGAAGAAATGGATCCAAAGATGGAGAACTTAAAGGAAGGAATTAATAGACAGATACAGACAAATGAAAAATTAGAAGATGCAGTGATAACACTGGAAATAGAAAAGATATCTTACTTTTCAAGATCTCAGAACACATTTGAGGATAAGGAAGAAGAGCTGATTGAATGGATGATAAAGCTGTTAGGAGAAATGCTGAATATTAACAAACAAGAAATAAAAAGAAAAACTGAAGGAGGACGGAGGCTATTTAATGAATATAAATGGGTTGAACGTTCTTCCAAAAATTATCTTCCTCATTTCAAACAATATATATAAAAACAGAGAAAGAATTACTTGATGATTCAAATGCACTGACTTAGAAAGTTATTTGGCAAAAAAAGAAAGCTAGGGTAAGACTGAAGAAAATAGAGGTTTTGACCTGATAGATGGGATATTATACTATTAAACAGGTGTTTGAATATGAAGAAAATAGATAACTGTTAGAAATAAAAATATTATTATAATTATAAGGATAGGATTTGTAACTAGAATATTATACTTTGTTATGAGTTGGGAAATATGAAAATTCTAAAAGGGTTTGAATAAGGGAAGCTTTTGGTTACCCAAATATAATTTATTATGAGAAAATTATAAGTGATAGGGATATTTTGAAAATTGGTGGGAAATTAATTTTTTAAAAAAGTGGGTAAAACAGGATGTTAATTGAACAAATGGATTTTAAGTGCAAATGCAATGAAGATATGTTCCGACTTGAAAATATATTATAAACTGACACTATCGATATTATGTATAATACCATAAAAATGTGATATAGATGTCTATACTTAATTCTATATGTATTAACAGTAGCAAGAATTGTATTTGCCCAATGTGGAAAAATGCATACCAATGGAAGAAGAGAGGACCAAGGAAGCACTGGATGGTGTAGTATTGGAAAGTTAATATGTAACACTGAATTACCAATGGACCCAGACAACACATTGTTTATTATGTCCTCATGATTGTAAAATTAGAAAAATAATAAAATATTTCTGAAGAAAGAAACAATGGTTGGAAACTAATCAAGGAGAGAAACAATCTAGAACTAAGGAGAAATTTCCTAATGGTGAGAGCAATTAGCTAATGGACTAACTGGCCTTCAGAAGTTGTGGGTGCTCCATCACTGAAGCCTTTTAAAAAGAGACTGGAAAATAATAAATATGAAAATAATAAATAGAGAACAATTATCTAGAAAAGATTAAGAAAAATCTGTTGGATGAAGAAGATGTACAAAAATATACATAGTATTCTACAAATATCTACAACAGATAAGCCATGTAAAATTTAAAAAGGAACATGAATATTTCAGAATCATTTGAGATGCATGTGCAGTGGATACATGGATGGGTAGATATGTTTTCTCTGTGTTTGCATGTTTGTTTGTGTGTATACTTGAAATGTATGTACCAGAAACAGGCTAAAGAAAAATAAAGAATAAGTACATTATCCTATGTAATAGCAAAAATTCAACAAGCATGATAATTGTTAAACTAAGAAAGACTGAAGAAGGAGGTAAGAACAGAGACAAAATGAAGGTGAAAAATGGCAAAACAACCTACAGAAGTATAGAAAGCTGAAGTAAATATGAAGAGCTAATTAGAATAGGATTGGCATTTGGGAGAAAAAAGACTGCATGGAATATTATTATTTTTTTATTGATGCACTCAGAAGCTTTGTTCTAAGCATTTATAAAGGTAAAGGTAAAGGTTCCCCCGCACGTGTGTGCTAGTCATTTCCAACTCTAGGGGCCGGTGCTCATCTCCATTTCAAAGCCGAAGAGCCAGCGCTTGTCCGACGACGTCTCCGTGGTCATGTGGCCAGCATGACTAGATGCCAAAGGCGCATCGAACGCTGTTACCTTCCCACCATAGTGGTCCCTATTTTTCTACTTGCATTTTTTACATGCTTTCAAACTGCTAGGTTGGCAGAAGCTGGGATGAGTAACAGGCACTCACTCTGTTATGTGGCACTCAGGATTCAACCTGCCAGACTGCCGACCATCTGACCGACAAGCTCAGTGTCCTAACCCACTGAGCCACCACGTCTCTAAGCATTTATATACCATCTTAAATAAATATGGAGTGGTATATAATTAAGTGGCTTTGCTTTTGTTTTGGATAGCTCTTTGCCTGTATCCACATCTATTTTTTTCCCATTTTATAGTCATTTTAGAGTTGAAACAACCTGGAATTGTTGGGAGTCAGGCATTTTTATATCAATGCAGTGGGCTAATGCCTCCTTAAGTAACACCAGCTGCCTGCAATTAGTGCAGGTTCGCATCCCACCAGGCTCAAGGTTGACTCAGCCTTCCATCCTTCCGAGGTAGGTAAAATGAGGACCCAGATTGTTGGGGGCAATTAAGCTGACTTTGTAATAATGCCGCTTGGGGTGTGTGTGAAAGCCCTAATAAGCAGGCATATACATAGAATGAAGGCTACTGCTAAGCTTGTAAGCCGCCCTGAGTCTTCGGAGAAGGGCGGGATATAAATGGAATTAAAATAAAATAAAATAAAATATATATTAGGAATAATGGCCAGAGATAAACTGTTTTGGTGGTTGTACACTAAAGCAAAGATCACCCAGTCCAGTTTGTAGAGTTGATCAGCCTGGCATCACAACCTGTTAAAATCCTAGAAGACAAATGATCAGACAATGGGTTTGCAGGCACTTAGGAAAAAAAAAACAATAATTGCTAGAAGGCAGCATACTTTTGTTAAAAATAGATAATTGCAGGCAATTGTTATTGCTTGTTTTGACAAGGTAACTAGATTAGTAGGCCAAGGGAATACTGTAGATATTCTGTACTTTGATTTCAGTAAGGAATCTGATGAAATCAACTGTGGTTAACTTCTTCAAAGAAGTCAAATAAGGAGTAATGGATGGTTTTATTATTTATTTATTTGATTCAGATACCACTCAATTCTATTTGATTCTGGATGACTCACAAAGTAGAAACAAACAACGCATCTATCTGATAAATTTGCAATTAGCTGAACAACTATACTCAACCCATGGTCCTTAATGGATCAATGTCTACATGGACAGAAGCACGAACTGGTTATATCTGGTTCTATCCTGGACTCAGTGTTCTTTTAAATTTTCCAAAATTAGACAAGTGAATAGATATCAGTTTTGTGTCATTTCCAGATTTTATGGATATCTATAAAATCTGGAAATGACACAAAACTGACATGTATTGTTAATACCTTACAAGACAGGTTCAAGATTCAAACGGATATTGTCAGACTTAGGCCCTATCCAATATATGAACCTCAGTGGTGAAAAATATAAGGTTCTACACTTAATAGATGCATGGTTACAGAGAGATGTTAAGTGGCTTTGCATATTATTTATTAGAATTATTTTAATCATGAGCGAGCAGTGTGTTGCAGCTTTCTAAAGAACCAGTGCAATCTTGGTTTGCATCAACAAAAGTTTAATGCTTATATCATGAGAAGTGATAATTCTGCTGTATGTTGCTTTGGTCAGAGAACACCTGGAATATTATATTCTGGATAGTCTATCCTGGAATATTCAGTTTTGATTATCAAAATAGAGAAAAGAAACTGAAAATTGGAAAAAGTAGGGATGAGTGACAAATGTAAAAAGGCCTTGGAGACTAAATACTATAAAGAACAATTAAAGGAACAAAAATTTCTTTAGCCTAAAAAAGAGGGAGTTAAGAGAATAAAGGATAGCAATGTACCCATACTTAAAGGACTATCAGAGAGTGGACAGTGTATATTTAGCAATAGCAATAGCAGTAACACTTAGACTTATATACCACTCCATAGTTCTTTGCAGCACTCTCTGAATGGCTTACAAATGTCAACATATCCCGCCCCCTCCCCCAATAATCTGGGCCCTCATTTTACCAACTTGGAAGGATGGAAGGCTGAGTCAACCATCAGCCAGTCAGGATCGAACTCCTGGCTGTGGGCAAAGTTAACCTGCAATACTGCATTCTAACCACTGCATCACCACTTCTCCTATTCTCCATAATGCCTGGAAATAGCATTAGAAGCAACAGGTGGAAGCTCTATAGAGGGAAATCAGAATTCCAACTAAGAAGAAATTTTCTGATTGTAAGATCTATTAAGTACTGGAGCAGTCTGTCTTCTAGTTATGAACATTCCATCATTGGAGGTTTTCAAGCAAACATTTGACAGCTATTTGTCTGGAATGGCATTAAGGTTCCTGCCCTAGGCAGTGGAAGAGCATAAAATAGCTTCAAAGTCTATTCCAATCATATCATTGTATGATAAATTAGTTCCTCAGATTTGAGTCTCTCTGAAGATATTCTACATAATTGAATATCCAGATCTAACTAGAACAGAGCACATTTACCCTAGTTAGGATAAGAAAAATACAAATACTTGTAAGTCTTATTTAGTAGGCTACTTGGTGTCAAACTCACAATGTCACATGATGTGTTGTGATGTATCGTGACTTTTTTGCCATTGCCGGCAATGGGGTGGGTGTGGCTTCGCTATGATGCACGAGCCAGCAGTTTGACACCCCTGCTTTAGATGGTCAGAATGGGATGAAAATTCTGATCAGAATAGTCCTTGCAAGAAAAATGTCAGAACAGAAACAGGTGATTTCAGAGACTTGCTGCAAAATCAAAGGTTGAAATTTAGGATCACCTCCATACCTTAGGAACTTTATCTACACTGTTTTCACACAAGAAAGTTCATGTTGAAGTGAGTCCCATTCCTCTACTAAATCTTTTCAGTTCCAGAGAATTGAAATAGATTGCAACCTTGGGAAGAATTTTGTCTTCCTCCCTCCTTTCCTTGTTGAATGTATACAGCCTTAAAATAATAAACCTGCAGCACATTTCAGTAGTATTCCCATATATGTCTTTTTGCAGGGATTAAAAATCACTTCTATTATTTTCTGCAGGCATTGATAATATGTAATATTAAAGAATGCTATGAATTGATTTAAACAAAATGAGGGGGGAGGGAATTACGAGGTAAGGTATTAGAAAAACCCTACATTTTTCACTTCATTGCTAGCCAAAGGATACAATGCAGAGACACAAATCTATGCACAATGTAAAATCAATGCTATAACACAAGGAGAAAAATGACTAAAGGGGTTTTTTGGGGGGCCGTGGGGTAAATGATCACAGTATATGATCAGAAATATCATC
The DNA here is from genome assembly GCF_964194415.1 of Vipera berus. NCBI lineage: Eukaryota > Metazoa > Chordata > Lepidosauria > Squamata > Viperidae > Vipera > Vipera berus. The sequence continues at coordinate 42,405,809 of NC_138206.1, read as the reverse complement.
ATTGTACTCTCTAATTCACACATATCTTATGTAGTTTCCTAGACTGTGTTCAGACATTAGAAAATTCTTAGGAGGAGGCCAGCCCACCACAAATAGAACAGAAACACTTCCCTTCAAAACTTTCACTTGGTTTTCGATCACCATAACATTAGTGCACATTTCAGCTGATCATATTTCTACTTTATCAAAATGATTTTTCCTTTTTTATTTCATTAAAGTTCGCTCAACTATTGTTCAGAACTTAATGGAGGTCCAGACACCATGTTGTTTATCATAATATAGTGGCCCACAAGGGTCAATTTTACAATTAACAATTTTACAAGTGTTATTGTTACAGGAACAAAATTTCTCCTTCAAATGGACATTTACTTTTTTGACATATTGAAAGAGACATGATTGAAAGAGGCAACTGCCATTCCTTGACTGATTGTCTGATAATTCATGCAATCAGCTATCCTATAATATTTTATCTCATGTGATCACAAATGTACTTTAGGATTCTCAGTATGGGACTGAAAACCGAAGAGATTTAGTGCATAGCATTAATTTAGGAAGAATCACTTAAAATATTGCAGCCTGTTCTTTTAAACAAAGTTAAGAGTTTTTTTGTGAAAATTGTTAAAATATTCTTCTGCTACAGTGTTGATAAGTTTCAGAATGAAGTCAAATAAAGATCAGGCACGACAGAGTTGCTGGTCATTGATTTCCAGATGTAGTCATCTAAAGTGGAGGTGGCAATTGTATTGTTTATTTTGTTTATTGTTTATTTTCTATCAATTTCATTCTGATTCAGTTTTTTTTAATTTGCAAGCACATCTTATTATTTACCCATGCTTTACATTTTTTCCAATTATCATATATGTATACATAACTACATCACAAAATGTGAAAATATTATGATATCCATATATAGGCAGTCCTTGCTTATTGACTGCCTCCTTCACTGACCAAAGTTACAACAGTGCTTTTCCTCAGTCACAAGATCACCATTACAGTCAGTATTCATTGCCCTCTGTTTGTCTTGTTGGTTTTTTTCCTCTTGCAGAATAGAGAAATTGGAGAGAAGGGATTACAAGAGACTAAGTAGGCATACAATTGAAATTGAGTATGTCTAGTTTAATGAAATGGGACGCGGTGGCTCAGTGGGTTAGGACGCTGAGCTTGTCGATCAGAAGATCAGCAGTTTGGTGGGTCGAATCCCTAGTGCCGCATAGCAGAGTGAGCACCTATTACTCGTCCCAGCTTCTGCCAACTAGCAGTTCGAAAGCACATAAAAATACAAGTAGAAAAATAGGGACCACTACGGTGGGAAGGTAACAGCATTCTGTGCACCTTTGGCATCTAGTCATGCTGGCCACATGACCACGGAGACGTCCTTGGACAAACACTGGCTCTTCAGCTTTGAAACAGAGATGAGCACCGGCCCCTAGAGTTGGAAACGACTAGCATGCATATGCGGGGAACCTTTACCTTTACCTAGTTTAATGAAAAGAAGGATTAGGGATGACATGACAGCAATGTTTCAGTATCTCAGGGATTGCCATAAAAAAGGAGTCAACCTATTCTCCAAAGCATCTGAAAGCTGGACAAGAAGCAATGGATGGAAACTAATCAAAGAGAGAAGCAACCTAGAACCTGTAGATAGGGCTCGCAACTTGGGAGTCCTCCTAGATTCGCGGCTTACTTTGGAAGATCATATAGTGGCTGTGACTAGGGGGGCTTTCACCCAGGTTCTCCTGGTGTGCCAGTTGCGGCCCTATCTAGACCAGGATGCCCTGTGTATGGTCACTCATGTGCTCGTGACCTCTCGTCTGGACTACTGCAACGCTCTCTACATGGGGCTTCCCTTGAAGACCACTCGGAGGCTCCAGCTGGTACAGAATGCAGCCGCGAGAGTTGTCTTGGGAGTTTCCCGGTACTCCCATGTTACACCTTTGCTCCGCGAGCTGCATTGGCTACCAGTTGTCTTCCGGGTGAGATTCAAGGTTTTGGTAATGGTTTTCAAGGCCCTACATGGCATGGGTCCGGAGTACCTCGGGGATCACCTGCTGCCGGCATCAACTTCCCTCCGCCCTGTGCGTTCCCACAGAGAGGGCCTCCTCAGGGTGCCACCGGTCAGAGAATGTCAGCTGGTGGCCCCCAGGGGGAGGGCCTTCTCTGTGGGTGCCCCGGCTTTATGGAATCAGCTGCCGGTTGAGTGTTCTGAACCAGCCTGCTACCGGCACTGCAGAAAAGGCAGGGACAACCCCTTTTACAAGAAGGCAAGAGGCTGGAATTACGCCTGCCAAATTTATTACCACAAAAACAAACGGAACAAGACAAACCAAGAAACAGGAGCTTTGAGAAACATGAACTATCCAAGCGGTTGCCTTCAGCAAACCAGCCCTCCCACACATTCCCCTTATATAGAGTTCAGGGTGTGGCTTCTCTGTGCCTCCTTCCGAGGAGCCCCATTGCCTTCCTCTGTTTACTCCTAATTGACTGCCTCCTGCGTCGGGCATCCTTGAACAGGGCCAGCTGTGGGTCATCTTCATCCACACTGTCAGGCTCACACAGCTGGGTCTCCATGGTGACCAAGTGGGAGGGGCCTGGCTGAGGGCTCTCATCAGCAAGATCTTCAACCCCCTCAGCAAGGTCTTCAACACCCCCCTCCTCCTCTGAGTCGTCCGACCCAACTGCCAAACCCACAGGCTGACCCTGAATCACAACATTGAGCTCCGGATGGCACCTGACCTTCGCTCCTTCCGACACGGTCTGAAGACCTAGCTATTTGAACAAGCCGGCCTGGCCTGATGGGGGATGTGTTGGGGTTTTTTATTGTGGATTTTTATATTACTATCTATTGTTCTAGCTCGGGCTCCTATTTAATTCTTTTTTAATTTTTGTACTCTGTATTTTTATATGTGCCCTGTTCACCGCCCTGAGTCCTTCAGGAGAAGGGCGGTATACAAATATAATATATATATATATATATATATATATATATATATATATATATATATATATATATATATATATATATATATATATATATATATATATATAGAGAGAGAGAGAGAGAGAGAGAGAGAGAGAGAGAGAGAGAGAGAGAGAGAGAGAGAGAGAGAGAGAGAGAGAAATTTCCTGACAGTTAGAACAATTAATCAGTAGAATGACTTATCTCTGGAAGTTGTGGATGCTCCAATACTGGAAGTTTTTAAGAAGAGATTAGACAACCATTTGTCTGAAATGGTATAGGGTTCCCTGCCTGAACAGGGAGTTGGGCTAGAAGATCTCTAAGGTCCCTTCCAATTCTAGTATTCTGTTAGTACAGATTGAAAGAAATGCACTTACATTGGAAGCTGCCAGTGTCCGTATATTGTCCTTCCCTATTCTGTTCCTGCTTACTCTCTTCCTCTCCAGTGTAAATGCAAATAAGAATTGCCTGCATGATAATTACCAGCACCAGGTTGACTATTCCAGGGGAGTGATTAGGAAGCAAACAAAAGCCAAAAAGTGTAAAACTCCTTAGTCTTTTTAGTTCAAAGCTGGCTATCCCAGAGCCTTGCTAAGGGAAGAAAGAAAAGCATAGTCAATCAGGTGATTGTCTTCTTAGAAAGTACTTCATTTATCAACAGAGTTGCCAGTCCCAACTGTATTCAGTAAGTGAGGGCTACCTGTATAACTGCTGTGGTTTTCTTAAAATTCAGGAAGTACAATTACTTTAAAATGTGAACAACTTTTTTTCCTATCAAACGTAAGGATAAGATTCAAGTATTTTTTTCATTTACAATATGTTGTTCCTAGACAGATAATTTTAAAGCTCGTTTTATGTTCATTGCTACCTTACCTAAATTAAACAATTTGGGGCAAAGTAACCATTACGTGAACTGCCTTTCAGACAATGAGAGCACGTGCAGGCAATTACAATGAACATCATTATCTCCCATCAATAACTTGAAGAAGAGAAAACATTCTCATGAAAAGACACAGCTGCTTTAAGAAAATGCTAATGGCAATAGCATCAGCATATCTTTTTTGACCTTAGATCCAAAGAGCTAAAGAAACTTGTTAATAATATCTTAAGATAGTGTTTGAAAAGACTCCAATAAAATATAAGCACAAAATAAAAGTATATGCATTCAAATATAAACATGTTTTTTTAAAAAAAGAAACTCATTCAAAATAATTACAATCATAAATAAACAAGATATGTCATGTAGCTAAAATAATTAAGCTAGTGTAATGAAAATTTATGAGGCCATGTAAGGAAAAAAAAACCTCCTTGCCTAATGCTAAAAAGACATGGAACATGATATCAAAAGTATTCTGTGAGGGCAACCATCTTTCTCTGTCTACTGGCTTCTTACTCTTCATGTTATTAATAACAAACCCTTGCAATTATTGCTGCCTGAATTTTTTAGTGTAGTGGATATGAGGCATGTCATCTTCATCCATTATAATAGGGAGAAGATGTCAATTGCTATGGAAGTTTTCCTTGGCTTCCTTTCACCAGTTTGCCCCACATAAAAAGATTGTATACTTCACTAGAAAGTCTTTGTAAACCAAATCATGAGATCCACCAGAAAACAGAAGCAGAAAGAGAAAAATAAAAATAGTTTTTTTTTATTTCCATCCAGCTACTTTCATGAAATTACAATATTTCTTTTTTGATATTGTTTTTCCGGCTATAGCTCCTTCCCCATGCATAAGAACATCAGTGACAATGCAGAGGGAGGATATGAGTTACTATGTGATTGGGATTCAAAGAAGCCAAAATAGTCAAAAGTTGTATATCTATAGTATGCTTTCTGTTCCTTCACCTAATCACTTGTTCCACAAAGCTTAAATTAGTTCACATATCTAGGGGCCCTTCTATCTGAATCAAACACAATGTATCAGTTATCCCTCATGCTCCCTGTTATGTATTCAGTGCAGGCATCTGCATAGCAACAGCCACTAGGGGGCGTTGACCTGGACGGTTTTGGCGGGAACCTTAGTTTCAGTGGGAAACCTAGGGCCAACCCCATTGGCTGGTCACCTACCTGGCTAGGTATTTAAGAAGGCCAGGTAACCCTCGTTCCTCAGTACGCTACCCCCCCAATAAAGAGCTGAACACGTACTCCGGCTGGGGTCTCTTCCTTGCATCGGACCCACTACATTACATTCCCCCTTTTATCTCAGTCCTTATTTTACCATTCTTGCTCCAGATACCAGTGCCAGAAAGTACTTTCAGATCAAACAGGCAGCTTTCATGAAAGCTCTTGTAAATCATCAAATCAGGAAGGTAATTTCAATAGAGTGGATGAGGTAAAGTGAAAGACCTTTGCTTAGATGATAATTGCACACTTCTGACCCAAGGTATTAGTCAAACATTTGTGAGAGACAACCATTGGCACAGGCAATTATATTTAATAATGCTTAATTATAGAATCATAAATATTCAGGATAGAGAAGACCCCATAGGTCATGTAGTTCCTTTCCATCAAGGCAGAATACTTTCCTGCTGAACATTTCCTACCATACTGCCTTCACACTAATGCAACATGTTGTCAGGAGAGTTGATTTCTACCTAAATTTTCCATTTCTTAATTTATCTTTATACCTGTTCATTCTGCATTAAGCAATTCCTCACTTTCCCAAGTGTTTAAACCAATCAAATATTTGTAGATGATTAGAATGCTTCTCTTCAGATGGTGCTTAGCCAAACTTTACATATTTATTTAGCTCTTTTAATCTTCTTTATAGGCAAATCCCAACTGTTTTGTAATTATTTTGTTGCTCTTCTTTGATCTTTTTTCTGGTTTCTATCTCTCTGAAAATGAGTTGGCCAGATTTATATGCATATGGATGATTGTTTTCTTCCTTTTTCTTAAAAGGACACTCAGTGAAGAAAAGGTTGAATGCATCTTCACATTGATCATTGAAACTAGCCTTAGTATTTTATTTGGAGGACACTGTTTTGCATTTGTTGCAATATGTGTTCTGTTATTGTGAAAAGAAGGCAAGGAAGTGCCTATTTTAGAAGTCTATTTTATACCCGCTCCTTTTTTGGGGGGGTGTCAGGGAGCAAGAGTCTATTTCTTAATAAAAGCTTTCTTCAAAATACCTTTTACATAATATCTATTACATAGCAGGACATTCTGAGAGCTGTTGTCCAAACACATTTGGACAGCACAAAGTTAGGAAATCTGATCTATCAGATTGATATAAAGTGATTTGAAACCAAGGAAAAGCCTGCTTGATCAGTCCAGAATTCTGTTTAATCCTGCCTGTTGTTTTCTATCACGGTCGGTCAGATGTTTCTGGGAAGCTGATAAACAGGATATAAATAGAATTATCTCTTCCATTTGGAAGCACCCTGCACTGATTTTTGAAACAAGAATTTAGTGACTCTGGTTAGTAAGTGCATTTCTTTCTTTTAAAAAAAATCTCACCTTACTTCTGTCTATAGTTAGATAATACAGTTCATAGTTCCCAATTACTGCTTAACTTCAACAGGAACCCTGCTTCATGTAATTTTAAATTTAAACATGTGGGCATCATCATCCTTTTATGTCTGAATCTAATCTCCATTAATTTGTATATATATATATATGTGTGTGTGTGTGTGTGTGTGTGTGTGTGTGTATGTATGTATATATATGTAAATTTTTTGGATTGCTAACAAAGAATTAAAGGGAGACTGATATGGCCATTTCAAACTCATTTGTTCTCATCAGTCAGCCATACCCTTCTGAGATTCGAACCTGGGCCGATTGCACATTAGGCAGTTGTTTTAACCTCTAAGCTGACTGATGAGAACAAATGAGTTTTTTAGCAAGCCAAAAAAAATATTACACAAATATGAGCTGCCACTGCTGTGGCTACTGCCTGTGGATGGCCTTGGGTTAGGCTGAAACAGGAAATAAGATTTGTCCCATGTTTGGGACCTAAGCAAGTGCATTCTAAATACTTAACAAACATTTAAAACATATATATCAGCCTCCCTAATTCTTTATTAGCAATTTGAATAATTTGCACAAATAATAAGCTGTCATAAGTTGACTATATCCTGTAGATAAGCCTTGAGACAGGCCAAAACAGGAATGAAAGAGTTAAGTAGCAAGGTGCTTTCAAAAAAGCCTTGACAAATACTTAACATATATTTGCCTTGCCTTCTAGCTAATAAAAAGCGAGAAAGAACCTGTGGCTCAGGAAGTTAAAACACTGTCTAATATATAATCAGCCCAGGTTCGAATCTCAGATAAAGGGTATAACTGACTGATGAGAACATAAAGAGTTCGAAATGGCCATCTCAGCTTCCATATATATATGGGTTAGGACGCTGAGCTTGTCGATCAGATGGTTGGCAGTTTGGCGGGTCGAATCCCGAGTGCCATGTAACAGAGTGACCTGTTACTCGTCCCAGGTTCTGCCAACCTAGCAGTTCAAAAGCACATAAAAATGCAAGTAGAAAAATAGGGACCACTACGGTGGGAAGGTAACAGCGTTCCACGCGCCTTTGGTGTCTAGTCATGCCGGCCACATGACCACGGAGATGGCTTCGGACAAGCACTTGCTCTTCGGCTTTGAAACGGAGATGAGCACTGGCCCCTAGAGTTGGAAACAACTTTTACCTTTACCTTTTATACATATATACATGTACATGTACATGTGCATGTACATGTGCATGTACATATACACACACACACACACACACACACACACACACACACACACACACACACATATATATATATATATATATATATATATATATATATATATATATATATATATATATATATATGTAGGTCTAGAGTCTCGGGTTTCTTCCCACGTTCCTTTCATCTTCAGAAAGTTGTGGCGACGTTTCGACGAAATCCCATCCGTCATCATCAGGCCGGAGTATTCCTCCTGCTGCTTTCAGGAGCAATGCGTGGTCTGTCTGTTCCTTTCCTTCCAACTGCCGGTGGGGCTGTGTTCCGACTGGGTGGAGGCGTGGCTGCTTTCTGATTGGGTGGGGGTGTCCTCCGACTGGGTGGAGGCGTGGTTGTCTTCTGATTGAGTGGAGGCGTGGCTGTCTTCTGATTGGGTGGATGTGTGGTTGTCTTCCGATTGGTTGGAGGCGTGGCTGTCTTCTGATTGGGTGGGGTGTGTTCTGAATGGGTGGGGTTTTTTGTTGTGTCGTAATATCCTGAGTGTTGTGATTTGGTGTCTTGAGGAGTGGGCTGTGTAGTGGCCTCCAGAGCTTTGGCTTGGCTCCGAGTTCGAGGATCCGCCATGCATCTCTGGTATGGGTCAGTCAGGTTCGTGTGTGCGTTCTTCTGCTTGGGTGATAGCACTTTTGCTTGACTTGTTCTGTCTTCTGTGTGGGAGAGTTTTTGTTCTGGGTGTGGATGAGTCTTGCTGGGGCTGGTGGCATTTGGGGTTGTTTGTTGGTTTTTTAAATCCTTGTTTGCTGAAATTCGTTTGTCTATCAATGCTGGTTTCCAAATGGCATGTAGGCGGGAGGTGTCGTCTCGCTTGTTCATACTGTCTGGGTGATATATATATTGTGTGTGTGTGTGTAAAATAAATACAAACTAATGTAAATGTATAACATTATTGAAATGTGCTTTGTTTGCTTGTTTGAAGTTAGAGAATAGCACAAAAGAGCCTATGTTCTTTGCCAAATATACCAGCTTCTGACAGCAAGGACAACTTCAGAAGTTCTTCAATACCAGCTCCTAATGCTCAAGCATAATACTATGAGAAGATACAATCCTTTGGGCATGTTTTTTTCCCCCTCTATCTCCTATCATCACCTGTTACTTGCACAGCACTTATAATTTTCTCAGCAATTTGATGCCATGTATGAAGGCTTCAGATAAAATAATTAAATATTTCATCTTGATATGTTGCAAGGCAACATAGTATATATAATTCTCTTTGAGTTTCTTTAAGAATTATATGTTCATAATTCTGGTCCAAAAATATTTATTTATTTATGAAATTTATTGGCTTACCATTAGGTAACTAATACCATGTATATATATATTGTGTGTGTGTGTGTAAAATAAATACAAACTAATGTAAATGTATAACATTATTGAAATGTGCTTTGTTTGCTTGTTTGAAGTTAGAGAATAGCACAAAAGAGCCTATGTTCTTTGCCAAATATACCAGCTTCTGACAGCAAGGACAACTTCAGAAGTTCTTCTATACCAGCTCCTAATGCTCAAGCATAATACTATGAGAAGATACAATCCTTTGGGCATGTTTTTTCCCCCCCTCTATCTCCTATCATCACCTGTTACTTGCACAGCACTTATAATTTTCTCAGCAATTTGATGCCATGTATGAAGGCTTCAGATAAAATAATTAAATATTTCATCTTGATATGTTGCAAGGCAACATAGTATATATAATTCTCTTTGAGTTTCTTTAAGAATTATATGTTCATAATTCTGGTCCAAAAATATTTATTTATTTATTTATTTATTTATGAAATTTATTGGCTTACCATTAGGTAACTAATACCATGTGGATCAAGTCACTAACATTGCTTTAAACAATCTTTTAAGGGCATTTATTGGCCCATATTGATTTCTCACATTGGTTACTTGTATTGGTTTATGTATAATGTTAATTTTCTATTATATGATCCATCTATTATGAAAACTAAGCAATTTTGTTTTTCTTGCATAATTAAACACATCAATACAATCTTTTTTCAATCTTGCATCTTCCATGTATACTGAATTTCATGTGTAATTGGGAACTATGGAAAATGAGCCCAAAACTAGAGACACCCATCAGGAGAAAGTTGATATTTATTTTAGGGGTTAAATTTTAGCAATTTTAGCAATGAACTGTTGCTAGCAATTTGTTCAGAATCTGAAAATCCCCTTTAATCATTTGTGAATCATTCTATTTATGAAAAGGAAAAATGTGATAATGGTGGTAAAAGACTACTTAATGTTTTATTTAAAGCATTTCACTTGAACAATAAAAATACCTCTATGGTTAAGCAGTATACAGTATTCAATTTTTTTTTTTAAAAAAGTACAAATAACATTAGCACTAACTTTTCTTTTCAAGCAATTTATTGTACCCTTTCAGACTGACAGCATTGAGGATGGTTCCATCTATTGGAAATACTCTGATACTGCACCATTAAAAATGTCCCACTTTAAAATATTTTATAGGGATATATATACTACACATGAGGTTTTTAATTTAGATACATATAGCCTTTTCCTCATTGCTCACATTCATTCTTCTAGGTATGCCCTATTGACAGGAAATACTTTAATAATATATTCATTATTTCTTATAAGTACAGTGCCAAGGGAATGTTCCGAATTGTTATCGCTTCTCCTCTAGGTTGCAGTATATTTGATATTACGTGTAGGGAAAAAAACAGTTGGACCAGTCACTTCTCCCTTACAGTCAATGATGCACAACCTCCCCCATCCCATTTTTCAATATATTCTAATGTGATTGAGTTGGACTGATTGCTTATGTGCCATCAGATTGGTGAAAACTGTTACCGGTCACATAGACAGACCTTTTACAAGATGATCTGTCGAAAACCTGACCCTTCATTCTTTCTTTTCTTTTTTTTTTTTATTGAAAAGTTTTAAAAATACAGTTTTCCTTTAAGAAACCCCCTTCCCCCTCCCTCCTCCCCTCCCTACCTCCCCCCTTCCCCCCCCTCCCCCCCTCCCTCCTCCCCCCCACCTCCCCCCAACCCCCCTCCCCCCCGGACTTCCCAGAGCTAAATACAAGGTATATATATATAAAAAAGCAATCATAAACAACCATATACTAACAACTATAAATTCTAAAATCCATCACTCTCTAACTTATATAGGATCAAACAAAACTTAGCATTATTAAATATATATAGAAGACAAAATAAAAAAAAGAAAAAAGAAAACGAAAGAAGACTTATTCAAATGCTAGATAAAACTTCTTGACCCTATACTTATTCTGGATAAACTCAATCCATTTTCTCCATTCCATAATATAATGTTCTTGCGAGTAATCTTTCAAATAGGCCGAAATCTTCGCCATCTCTGCCAAGTCGGAAACCTTTAAAATCCACTCTTGTATAGTCGGCAGTTCCTCTTTCTTCCAATATTGACCTATCAAAAGTCTTGCTGCCGTAACTAAATTCAACATCAACTTAGAGTCCACAACTGTAGCGTCAACAATTATTCCCAACAAAAAAAATTGCGGACAAAACTTTATCCTCCGTTTAAAAATCTTCTGCATATTCCACCAGACTTTTATCCAAAAAGCCTTGACCTTTTTACATGTCCACCATATGTGAAAATATGTTGCCTCTTCATCACCACACCTCCAACATTTAGGCTGATAATTCGGATACATACTTGCAAGCTTTTTAGGATCTAGATGCCATCTATAAAACATTTTGTAAAAGTTCTCTCTTAAACTTTGAGCTTGAGTGAATTTTACATTCCTCACCCAGATCTTTTCCCACGTGTCCATTGTAATAACTTCCTGAATGTTTTGGGCCCATTTTATCATACAATCCTTAACAAGCTCTGTTTCTGAATCGATCTCTATCAATGCAAGATATATCCGTTTAATATGTGCTGGTCCTTGATTTCTAATTTGCTTTATCAAATTTTCATCAGTCGTTGCAAATCCATTTTTTTGGTCTTCTTTCCACCTGGCCTGTAACTGAATATATTGAAACCAAGTCTGAACAACCTTCTCTTCTCGCAAGAAACTATATGATTTCAAGCACCAAATATTCCTTTCCAAACTTAAAATTTCCTTGTAAATAGTCTCATCATGTTTGAAACCAGCATGTATATTTTCTATTGCGTGTTTTGGGATTGCCCACAATGGTATCTTGCTGCTTAACTTATTTCTATACTTCTTCCAAACTCTCAGCAATGCCTGTCTTAAAATATGCATCCTAAACACAGTATCTACCTTCTTATCATACAACAAATATGCATGCCAGCCAAACAACAGATCATGGCCCTCAAGATTTAATAACCTCGATTGTGTCAAATTAATCCAATCACTTATTCCTACTAGTGCAGCAGCTTCATAATATAATTTAAAATTAGGCATTTTAAGGCCACCTCTCTCACGAGTATCCTGCATAATCTTAAGTTTAACTCGTGGCTTTTTCCCTGCCCACACAAATTTATTGATACCACGCTGCCATTCCTCCAAGTTAGAGTCTTTCTTAAGAATCGGTATCATTTGAAATAAGAATAAAAATTTGGGCAGGACATTCATTTTCACTGCTGCAATCCGTCCCAACAAAGACAATTGCAATTTTTCCCAACTCTCCAGTTCTTTTTGAATTTTCCCCCATAACTTTTCATAATTATTTTTATATAGCTTTGTATTAGAGGGCAACAAAATCACCCCCAAATATTTAACCCTTTTAACAATCTCAAATCCAGTTAATCCTTCTAGGAGAGCCTTCTGCGAAACTGTCATATTTCTAGCCAAAATTTTAGTTTTCTGTATATTTACTTTAAATCCAGAAACCTTCCCATATTGTGTTATTATCTCCATCAGGTCCACAACAGAGTTCTCTGGCTGGGTCACTGTAACAACCAGATCATCTGCAAATGCTCTCAATCTGTAATCCTGATCTCCAACTTGTATCCCCTTAATTTTTTCCGAATTCCGAATCTTAACCAATAATATCTCTAATGTTAATATAAATAACAAGGGCGATAGCGGACACCCTTGCCTTGTGCCCTTCTCAATATTACATACTGTTGTCAAACTATTGTTAACTATAATTCGGGCAGTTTGTTTTTGGTATAATGCCCTAATCGGTTGTAAAAAATTTTCCCCAAAATCCATTTTGTCTAAAACTTTCAACAAAAATTGCCAGTTCAATTGATCAAAAGCCTTTTCAGCATCTAAAAAGATTAGCGCAGCAGAGATCTGGTTGTGCCTTTCCAAAAACTCTAACACATCAACTATATGTCTCACATTAGTTTTCATTTGTCTTCCACTAATAAACCCCGTTTGGTCCCCATGAATCACCTGTTGCAGAACCCTCATCAGTCTATTAGCCAAAACCTTAGCAAATATCTTATAATCTGTATTTAAAAGCTTAAAAGAGAATGTTAAAGAAGATTTAAAGCAGCTGATCTCTGAGGCTCTCGAAGGGGTATTGAACCAGCCAGCATCTGAAATAAGAGCAGCTATGGATAAAGTGTTTCGGGTGAATTCATGGATTGCCAGACAGAGAAAGTTGCCTAGAGATGTGGTGGTTTATTTTGCAAAAAGAGAAACTAGAGATCAAGTTATACAAGCTGCCTATGATGCTAAGGTTGTGATTGCTGAACAAGAAGTCTTGGTTTTAAAAGAAATTCCTCCAAGGATTTTAAGGGGAAGAAAGGACTATACATTCCTTGTGCAAGAGCTCAAGCAAAGAGATATAAGGTTCAGATGGGAGATTCCAGAGGGGCTGATGGTGATGTATGAAGGTAAAAGGTATAGGCTGATTACTGTGAAACAAGCACGTGATTTCTACAATAATGTCTTAAAAGCAACCCCATTAACGCTCCTGGAAGCTGGAAAGGGATCTGGAGAAGAAGAACAACAAGAGGAGGAAACAGAGGAAAATGGTGCTGGAGGAGATCAAGCTACAATCTCTTTGGATGATCCTAGAGAGCAAAGAGTGATGCGTGCTGCTTTAAAACGAGCAAAGAAAATAAAAGAACAAGATCAGCAAAAGTCTTCAGATTCTTCACATCGCATTCATAGCCAAGCTGTGGGAGGAGCACGGCCTAAAGTAACCAGTCCTATCAAAGCTGTGGTCCAAGAGCTTCTCGAGGATATACATGGCAACTAAATTTTTAACCTGGAATGTTAATGGACTAAACTCACCGCAGAAGAGGAAGAAAGTTTTTCAATATTTAAAACAATTTAAGATAGATGTTATATGCCTGCAAGAAACGCATATTAGAGTTTTGGATCAAAAGTATTTATTGAACTCGAGGCTGGGTACGCAATTTGTTGCTTCTGCAGAGAATAAGAAAAATGGAGTGGTTGTTTATGTTAAAAGTGCCTTAACAGCGGACCTAATTGAAGCAGATAAGCATGGAAGATATGTTATGATCGAGCTGTTGTTTGAAGGTAAAAAGACGCTTTTAGTTGGATTATATGCTCCAAATCAACAACAAGCTGACTTTTTTAGTTTACTTCATACAAAGCTTACCCAGTTGGATTATAAATCCTTTATTTTTATGGGGGACTGGAATGGAGTTATGGATGTACAGTTGGATAAGGCTGGAGCCTTTAAACGCATTCCAAGTCACGCTAGACTGCCTAAATCTTTTTTTGAAATGAAGGATGACCTGGAACTGCGAGATATTTGGCGTGAGAGACATTTGCGGGAGAAGGATTATACATTTTATTCTGATAGACACCAATCTTTTTCGAGGATTGATTTTATTTTGTTGACTAATGATCTTCTTTTGACTAATGATCTTCCTGAGAGATTCCTGAGAGATTCCAAGCGGCGCTGGGGTCTCCACCTGCCTCCATTGCTCACAGCTCGGCGGATGCCTTAGTGGAAGCCTGGGAAAGGGCAGCCACTGAGGCACTCGACCGGGTTGTACCCTTGCGGCCCCTGACCCGGCGCAGATCCCAGCGAGCTCCATGGTTCTCCGCGGAGCTCCGGGAAATGAAGCGTCGGAAACGGGGCCTAGAGAGCTGCTGGAGGTCCAGCCGATCTGAACCCGACCGATTGCGGTTAAGAACCTACATTAGGTCTTATCTCGCTGCGATGAGGGAGGCGAGGTGTAATTACTTCTCCACCCTCATCGCGTCCGCAGATAATCGCCCGGCCGCCTTGTTTAGGGTGACTCGCTCCCTTCTTAATCAGGAGGTGAGGGAGGATCCCTTGCAGGGTCGTGCCGAGGAGTTTGGTCAACATCTGTCGGATAAAATCGCTCGGATTCGGACCGGTTTGGACTCCAGCTGGGCAGAGTCTGACGATCAGGACACGGGCGGTCTTGTCAATGTTATCTGGGAGGAGTTTGATTCTGTGACCCCTGATGAAGTGGACAGGATTATGGGGAAGCTGAGTTCCACCACATGTTTATTGGACCCGTGCCCTTCTTGGCTGGTTTATGCAGCTAGGGAGAGGACACGAGGCTGGCTCCAGGCGGTTATATCTGCTTCTTTGAGTGAGGGTTGTTTCCCCACCATCTTGAAGGAGGCGGTGGTGAGACCTCTCCTCAAGAAGCCTGCCTTGGACCCAGCTGTATTGAACAACTTTCGTCCAGTCTCCAACCTTCGCTTTCTTGCGAAGGTTGTTGAGAGTGTGGTGGCGCATCAGCTCCCTCTGGTCCTGGATGAAGCGGATTATCTGGACCCTTACCAATCGGGTTTCAGGCCCGGGCACAGCACGGAGACGGCATTGGTCGCTCTGGTGAATGATCTCTGGAGGGCTCGGGATAGGGGGTATTCCTCTGTCCTAGTCCTATTAGACCTCTCGGCGGCTTTCGATACCATCGACCATGGTATCCTGCTGCAGCGTCTCAGGGGATTGGGAGTGGGAGGCACGGTTTTTCAGTGGTTCTCCTCCTATCTCCTGGGACGCTCGCAGTCGGTGTTGGCAGGGGGGCAGAGGTCGACCCCTAGGACTCTCGCTTGTGGAGTTCCTCAGGGGTCGGTCCTCTCGCCTCTCCTGTTCAACATCTATATGAAACCGCTGGGTGAGATCATTCGTGGTTTTGGAGTTGGGTATCATCAATATGCTGATGATACCCAACTTTTTATTTCGACCCCAAACCACCCCAGTGATGCCCTCGCTGTGATGTCCCGTTGCCTGGAGGCGGTTCGGGTCTGGATGGGGAGGAACAGACTTCAACTCAACCCTGACAAGACTGAGTGGCTGTACATTCCGGCTTCCCGAGACACCTGGGATGTTCCACCTCTTTCTATGGGGGGTGAGCTTTTACCCCCTGTGGATAGGGCTCGCAACTTGGGAGTCCTCCTAGATTCACGACTCACTTTGGAGGATCACATAGTGGCCGTGACTAGGGGGGCTTTTGCCCAGGTTCGCCTGGTGCGCCAGTTGCGGCCCTATCTGGACCGGGAGGCCTTGTGTACGGTCACTCATGCGCTCGTGACCTCTCGCCTAGACTACTGTAACGCTCTCTACATGGGACTTCCCTTGAAGACTACTCGGAGGCTCCAACTGGTACAGAATGCGGCCGCGAGAGTTGTCTTGGGAGTTTCCCGGTACTCCCATGTTACACCTTTGCTCCGTGAGCTGCATTGGTTACCAGTTGTCTTCCGGGTAAGGTTCAAGGTTTTGGTTATGATCTTTAAGTCCCTACATGGCATGGGTCCGCGATACCTCGAGGACCACCTGCTGCCGGCGTCGACTCCCCTCCGCCCTGTGCGCGCCCACAGAGAGGGCCTCCTCAGGGTGCCTCCTGTCAAGGAATGTCGACTGGTGGCCCCCAGGGGGAGGGCCTTCTCTGTGGGTGCTCCGGCGTTATGGAACCAACTGCCGGTTGAGCTCCGGATGGCATCAGACCTCCGATCCTTCCGTCGCGGGTTGAAGACCCATTTATTCGAACTAGCGGGTCTGGCCTGATGGGGGTACTTGGGTTGTTTATAGGTTTGTTTTATTATTCTGGTTTTAACTTGGGCATTAATTTAATTATCTTTTAATGTTTGTACTGTTGTTTATATTTATGCCCTGTGAACCGCCCTGAGTCCCTTTGGGAGAAGGGCGGTATAAAAATCTCAATAAATCTTAAATCTTAAATCTTTTGAGAACTAAAAAGGTGAAAATCTGCGCAAGAATTATCTCTGATCACAGTCCAGTGTGGTTGGAGATTGATAAGGAAAGAGGAGATAGACGCTCATGGCGCGTAAATGAGAATTTGTTTAGAAATCAGAGAAATGTGGAAGAATGCAAACAGCGGATGAAGGATTTTTTTGAGATGAATATGAATAAGGGTACCTCTATGGATATGGTTTGGGATGCTAGCAAGGCCTATATGAGAGGGGTGTTGATATATATGAATAATAGACATAGACGTGCAGTGGAAACTAGAAGGAAAGAACTGGAGAATGAAATAAAGGAAAAAGAAAAGGCTTTGATTTTGAACCCAGAGGAGCTGAAGATCAAGGAGGCTATTAGACTGTTACGAGGACAATTTGATAAATTAATGGCTGATCAAGTGGCGACCAATCTGCGGTTTGCTAGGCATAATACTTTTTGCAATGCTAATAAGCCAGGCAGATGGTTGGCTTATAGACTGAGGAAAAAACAAAGGGCATCTAATATAGATAAGATTGAGCATAAAGGAAGGGTTGTGTATCAACAGAATCTTATTAAGGATGCCTTTGTGGATTTTTATTCGAAATTATATACTAAAGAGGACATTAATGCAAAAGATATTGATACGTATTTGGAGAAGGCTAGCATCCCGGTTCTTACGCAAGTACAAAAAGAGGGGATTAACCAACTGATTACAGAAGAAGAAATTTTTACAGCTATTAAGGAACTGAAGGTGGATAAAGCACCAGGCACTGATGGCTTGACTGCGGCCTATTATAAAAACTTACAATTAGAGATGATAAAACCGTTAAAGGAACTGTTCCAGACAATCCAGAGGGGGGGAAAGGTGCCCCCGTCTTGGAGAACAGCTTTTATCTCTTTGATTCCGAAGGAAGACCAGGATGCTACTTTAGTTAAAAATTACAGACCGATATCGCTGACCCTTCATTCTTTCAACAGTGCATGCATTACTGTTGTAACCAGGTCCACCCAATTTGTTGCTGGTCATCTTTTTCTGTCTACATTTTCCAGAAATATGGATCTCAATGTAAGTAGTTCTTGGTTTAATGTGTCCAAAATATAATAATATGACCCTGGTTATTTGTGCCTTCAGTGAGAACCCTGGAATGATTTGTTCAATGATCTATTTATTTGTTTTTGAATATCCCTGGTATTCGCATGAATCCTCTCCAACAACAAAGTTCAAAAGCATCAATAGTTTTTCTATTCTACTTCTTCAACATCTAAGTTTCCACTGCCATAGAATGTTACATCTTTAATGTCTCATCTTTAGAGCCTCCTCAATATACTGTATAGTCAGGATATGGGTAACTGATTTGGCTTTCTCAATCATCCAATATGTATCAGCATTATGTCTCTCATTCTGTAATATTTTCTAAAAATTGAGTATCTGCCATCACTTTCCATGTAGGGTTTTAATATACATGGTGCTTTAGTTACTAAGCAGGCGAGACAGCGAGTTAACAATCAACTCTTTTATTTAGAACCAGGCAAAGAACAAGGGAACAAGACATCTATTTATACTGACAGCTGCCGGCGGCTTGACCAATCAGGGGTGAGTCTGTTCCCGCGCCGTAGTCTCCGCCAATCGGGGCCGTCCGGTTTTGACAGCTCGGAGCTGTCATCTGTAGCGCGTGTTGAACTGTCAATTGTTGGCGCTTGCGCGGTTTCGCCCGGCAGCTTTTGACAGCTGTCAAAAGCTGCCGCGGTTTTACCTCAGCCCTGTAACTTCTGTTTAACTCAATATAATAATAATTAGTAAATACACAACACCCCTTCCCCCTCCCTCTGATTGAGTTGATTTTACCCCAACTGTTTCTTTTTTGGGTTTCCCCATTCGTAGTCTTTTAGGTAGGTGGGAGGTTTCTTTAGTCTCTCGGAGCGCCGGGGGGTTGTCTCGGTTGGATGTTCCGTTTCCCCTGGGGCTTCTCGGGTTGGCTCCGGGGGCAGGGGGTTTGGCTCCGCCGGTTCCGCGTTGATTGGGGCGGGGTGTTGAAATGGTATGTTCCGATCGGGGGAGCTTTGTCATGCCAGTCTTTGCGGCGGTGCTTCTGTCAGCATTTCGTCGTCACCCCTTCCCCCTATGTTTTGAGGACTGCGTTGGCGGAGTTGGTCTATGTGTCTGCGGATATGTATATTTTGTCCAATGTCAATGATGTATGACAAGGGGCCTGTTTGTTCGATGACTACCCCTTGTGTCCATTTGTTCCCTCCCCCGTAGTTTCTAGCCCAGACAGCTTGCCCTGTGTTGAGAGTTCTATGTTGGAGGGGTGGCTCTGGGTCTGGAGGGGATCTGTCTGGGTGGAGACGGTCCAGTCTGGTGGTTAATCTTTTGCCCCAGCGAAGCTCTGCTGGGGACTTCCCGGTAGTTGTGCAAGGTGTGGTGTGTTGGGACAAAAGAAATTGTGCCAGTCTTTGGTGCCAGTTGCCGGAGATGATCTTGCGCAGTGCCTCCTTGGTTGATTTTACCATCACCTCTGCCAAGCCGTTCGTCGATGGGTGAAATGGAGCCGTGGTGGTGTGCCTAATAGAGTTCGCCGTTGTGAAACTCTGGAATTCGTAGGAGGTAAATTGGGGGCCGTTATCGGAAACTATAACATCAGGGAGCCCATGTGTGGCGAATAATCCCCTTAAAACTTGTATTGTGGCTGAGGAAGTTGTGCTGGCTACTGGCGCCACCTCTAGCCATTTTGAAAAGCTGTCTACGACAATTAGGAATGATTGTCCCTGGAATGGACCTGCATAATCTATGTGAATGCGAGACCAGGGTGTCTTTGTAGTTTCCCATCTATGTATGGGAGCCTGTGGCTGGGCGGCTCTAACTAGCTGGCAGGAATAGCAGCCGGCTACGTGTGTTTCAATGTGTTTGTCTAAACCAGGCCACCAGACATAGCTTCTGGCCAGAGCCTTCATTTTGACGGTGCCCGGGTGCCCTTCGTGGAGGCTCTCTAGCACTTTGAGTCTGTGTTTGTCAGGGATGATTACCCTGCTGCCCCATAAGAGACATCCCTGATGGGTGGATAATTCCTTTTGTCTTAAGATGTAAGGTTGGAATTGTGGGTCCTGGGGTGAGTATTGCCAGCCCGTCGTGACATAGCCTAGGACTCTGCCTAGGATTTTGTCCGCAGCGGTAGCTGCGGAGATATCTTTGACAGACAATGGGCATTCTGGCAGCTCTGAGATAGCCAGTATTCTTCCAGCTGGTGCTGGGTCTGGGTCAACTATTGGTTGGGGCAGTCTGCTCAGGCCATCCGCATGGCCCATGGTTTTCCCTGGCCTGTATTCTAATTTGTATGAATAGGCTGATAGAAAGGTAGACCATCTTAGGATGCGGGGAGATAATATTTGTGGTGTTAGCCTGTTTACTGTAAAAAGTCCTAACAGGGGCTTATGATCTGTAAAAATAGTAAATGGTCGGCCATACAGGTAATCATGAATTTTTTTTACGCTAGCCACTATAGCTAAAGCCTCTTTATCGATTTGAGCGTAATTACGCTCAGGTTTTGACAGCGTTCTAGAATAGAACGCTACAGGGGTCTGTGTTCCTTCTTTAGTTAAATGGCTTAGGACCGCTCCGATGCCGTACGGGGAGGCATCGCAGGCTAGACATAAGGGCAGCTGATCGTTAAACAGGGCTACTGTTGTGCTGCTGGAGAGTAAGTTTTTTAGTAGGTTAAAACTTTTATCATGCTCAGGGGTCCACGTCCAGGTTTTGCCCTTGTCTAATAATCTATGTAAGGGTTCTGCAATGGAGGCTTTATGCGGTAGGAAGGTGTGATAAAAGTTAACTAAGCCTAAGAAAGCCTGAAGTTCTTGTTTGTTTTTGGGGGTTGGTGCTGTTTTAATAGCTTTAATTTTTGTGTCCGTGGGGTGAATTCCCTTAGCGTCTATTTTAAAACCTAAGAATTCTGTTGAGGGCACCCCGATGGAGCATTTGTCTCTTTTTAATTTGAGACCAGCCTTCCTGAACCTTAGGAGCACCTTAGTTAGTTTGTCAGCTAGGTCTTTTTCTGATTCCCCTGCAATTAGGACGTCGTCAAAATATGGGCAGACCCCGGGAATCCCTTTAAGTGTTTTCTCCATGATTTCCTGGAAGATTCCCGGGGCTGCAGAGATGCCAAATTGAAGGCGGTTAATTTTGAATGCTCCCTTGTGGGTGACTATTGTTTGAGCCAAAGCGGTGTCAGGGGTGACAGGCAGCTGTAAATACGCCTGCGCCAAGTCTAACTTGGCAAATATGGCGCCTGACTTAATGGCCGCGAGGATGTCTTTGACAGCCGGGACCGGGTAGGCATGTGCATTTAATGCGAGGTTGAGGGTCGCTTTATAGTCGGCACATAATCTTATTTGGCCGTTTGGCTTAACTGGGGTCACTATGGGTGTTTCCCACTCGGCCCCTTCTACCGGTTCGAGGACCCCTAAGTTTGTTAATCTGTCAAGCTCCGCTTCTATTTTTTCCCTCAAGGCGAAGGGAACCCTTCTGGCCTTGATTCTGACAGGCATCACATTTGGGTTCAGTTTAAGTGATACGGGCGGTCCCGTGTATTTCCCTAGTGAGCTGTCAAAAACGTCCGCGAATTGAAGGCAGACGGATTCCAATTTTGACAGCTGAATGGCGTTGACACCTGTCAACGCTATTCCTAGTGCCTCAAACCAGTCTAATCCTAGCAGGCTGATTCTGTTTTCTTGGGTCACAAGAATAGGGAGGGATCCTTTAAATTTCTTGAACTCTACGGGGACGGAAGCTTTTCCCCGGAGTTTAATGGGCGTTTTCTGGAAGTCAGCTAGGCGGAGTTTGGTGGGTCTAAGGGCGGGCCTTTTCCTACTTCGGTTACAAATGTCCCTGTAAGTTTGCCATGAGATTAGTGAGACGGAGGACCCAGAGTCCACTTCCATCTCACAGAGAATTCCCTGAATCCGAACGTCCACCTTGATTTTGGGCTTAAGAGTGCTGTGGACCGTATGTTTCTCCGCCCTCCCCCTTACATTAAGCACTAGGGTTCTGGGACTGTGCCTGGCTCTGAGTGTATGTGGGGTCATACCTTCGGCTGTCACCTCCAGGTCGTGCAGGTTTTCCCGGCTCCGGCTGCGGCACACGGCTTTGAGGTGGCCTGTCTTCCCGCACCCATGGCATTTGGCACTGCGGAACCGGCACGTTGCTCTAGGGTGGCTTCCGCCGCAGCTGGCACACTTCGTCCTGTTTGTCGAGAAGTTGGGGCCCCTCTGGTTGTTGGCAGGCCCCCCTCTGTAGTTGCGTTGCAGCCTCAGTTTCTCGAACCGCCGTTGTACCGCGTCTATGTCTGTGGGGCCGTCGTCGTCCTCGGAACCGCTGAACCTGCCGTCTTCCTGGTGCACGGACCCCCTGGGTCCGCTGTCAGGTACCCGTCGGTCGTCTCCGTGGCAGTCTTCGTATGCGATGACTTCTCTGGCCACATCGGTCATTGTCATTTCAGGCTTGGCGATCAGCTTCTTTCTCTGCCGTTCGTCCTTGAGCCCTATGACAATCTGGTCCCGGATTCGGTCTTCTAAATCCGGGAACCGGCACCGACGTGCGGCGTGCCTGACCCGGGTTATAAAGTCATTTGCTGGCTCGTCAGGAAGCTGGAGTTTCCGAGCGAAGTTCACTCTCCAGTAGAGTTCTGACTTGAGGGGCATGAAGTATTTACTCAGCCCCTCGGTGAGGTCTGCGTAGGAGATGGTGGCGACCGGCTCCGGGGTGAAGATCCCCACAGCGGCATCATAAACGGCGGGGCCGCTGAGCCAGAGGAGGGCAGCTGCCTTGGCCCGGTCATCCGTGATCTTCTTGACTACCAGGTATCCTTCTACCTGGCCCAGGTGAGATTCCCAGCCTTCAGGGTGGCGGGTATCGAATTCTCGGATGTGGCCGTGGTTCGTCATGCTGTCTGTGCTTATGGGTGCCTCTGCTTGCGTTGAGTGGAAGTTCGGCTTTCCAGTGACTTAGCAAGTGACCAGCTCGGCTAAGGGGAAAAATCTCTTCTCCCCTTAGGTAGTGACTTCAGCTTAGGCAAGCAGGCATCCCATCCTCGTCGCCAGTGCTTTAGTTACTAAGCAGGCGAGACAGCGAGTTAACAATCAACTCTTTTATTTAGAACCAGGCAAAGAACAAGGGAACAAGACATCTATTTATACTGACAGCTGCCGGCGGCTTGACCAATCAGGGGTGAGTCTGTTCCCGCGCCGTAGTCTCCGCCAATCGGGGCCGTCCGGTTTTGACAGCTCGGAGCTGTCATCTGTAGCGCGTGTTGAACTGTCAATTGTTGGCGCTTGCGCAGTTTCGCCCGGCAGCTTTTGACAGCTGTCAAAAGCTGCCGCGGTTTTACCTCAGCCCTGTAACTTCTGTTTAACTCAATATAATAATAATTAGTAAATACACAACACATGGGATGATCATAAGGATTATTTTGCTAGTTTATTAAATTAAGCTTGTACACTGTTAAATCTCCTTTTTTATATATATTGATATGTAGACCTGACCTCTTCACAACTGTGTTGTGGCCTCTTCACAAGCATAACACAAAGGGTTCAAAATCCTATAAAATCTTCCTGATGTTTCAGGTAATTAACAGCTGCTCCAAAAATGAACTCTGAGTTGTTTTTGTAATAAAGAGAATAAATAAAGAGAAACCTCCTTTCCCAAAGCTGTTTGCCTTGAGTCCTAATTGCTTGCATTTTTTTTCCAGCTTGGAAGGGACCCAGAGAAATTATTTTATCAGTTCTTTATCAAATGTCTATAGATATTTCTATGGCCAACCAACTCAGTACTGACTGAAGTATTGACCCAACTTTATCTTCTAGTACTTGTCTTTCTTATAAATACAGAATATCCTCAATGATGCCTTGTATGTTCTATAAGCTTTTCAGTATGTTCTTCCATCTTTGAACTTTGAATAACTTCCTGTCCTTTGAAGTCTTTTAGGATACCAGTGAAAGAAATGGGTGTATAGATTTAAGATCAGGTCATGGAAACTGTTTGGCTTTGTTCTTTTCCTTTAGCTTCCACATGAGCAGTTCACAATCTGTTCCACAGTTAGCCTCTTGCTATTTATAACTGAGCTTTTCACCTCTTTGCATCAATAATAGAGTCAGTTTGATTTGTGTGTATTCTGTCTGATAATGCCAATTTAAAAGCATCACTTTAGTTTCTTGAAGATTTTTAGCTATCAAACAATGATTAAATATTCAGAAATTGATAGTTGTTCATCTGCTTCATTTTGCTTTCCTAGGCCATACAGTCCAATTACATTTTCCTCTTATTTTTCCTAACATCAACATTCCCAACAGCAAGCAACATGTCTTTCTTGCATGTTCTGTGACTTGCCGAGTGAACTTGGCCCTAACACTCATCAACCTCCTGTTTTTCTGCATCAGTAGTTGGAGAATAGACTTGGATAATTGTCATATTAAAAGGTTATCAGTAAAGTCTAATTGATGTTATTTGTTCATTGACTGTGTTGTACCCAAGTATTGTTGTTGCTATATGCTTGTAGACTATGAAAGCAACACTGTTCCTTCTTGATTTTTCATGTCTGGGCTAGTAATGGTGTGATCTAATTAAAAAATAAATCTTTGTTTACAAAAAACCCTATTGGTGCACTTTCAAAATTGAAAAATCATAGATCCTGAGAAAAGCAATAATATCAGTGGGCACTTCCCAAAATAGTCTCAGAATTTCTTAGTTATATTGATATTATTTGCAAAGGTGTAACAAACAATATATCTTTTACAACCTTGTATGTAAGATTTTGTGTTGCCTTATTCTTTGGCATTAAAACTAACTACAAATAGGTTTAATTCATAACCTTTTTAAAAACAATGTGGAGCTGCATATCCTTCTGGGATCCTATCAAATGTTTCTCTCTGTCTTGTTTTTTTTTTAATTTTTAACTATTGTTATGGTCTTTTACAGGAGTTCAGGAATAGGTATTCACACTTTCAAAAAAAAATTATGAATTTTTTTCTTCCACTCTTAGCATCAACAGAAACTCAGATGGTGCCTTTAATTCTCTTCATTGTGCATCATTTTCCAGTCTAAGTTATTGTCTCTTTTGCCATCTTTGCTGCTGTTTTTCCTACTAAGGAAAATATATTGAATAAGATATCTTATATTTTCATGATAGGGAAGGAAAAAATATTTCTGAAATGTGACTGTTCAGAAAATTATATAGAAGGAATTAATAACTATGTTTGATCTATCACCTTTATCCTGTTCAAACCTTCCATGTCAAATCAACAGAGTTTTACAAAAGTCGCTGTGGGGAAAAATGGAGCTACTTTTCTTTCTGTTTGGTTTGTCACACACACACACACACACACACACACACACACACACACACACACACACATACACACACACTTATTCAGAAATAAGTTCCCTTTAGTTCAATTTAATTTGTTGGATGGAAAATGGATACAGCATTTCAACCTAATATTATTAGAGATCATACAGTATATTTCCAGAACCTTCTTTCAAACTGTTAGGCTTCATTTTCTCATCCCCTATATCCACCCACACACATATGCTCTCTCTGCAGTGTGAAATAATACTGATCTAACTTAAATAGTTATATTATCAGAAGGCAATGTATGGGATGCTTTGAAACTACTCCAAGGTTATTATTATATGCAGTAGAAGAAAGCATCACATATAATAACCTAAGTTCATGGCACCATGATATAGAATGCCCTTGTGTCAAGATTTTTTTGTTTCTGTTTCTTGTTTTTAAACTTTGTTTTATAACTTTGTTGTTCACAGGAAACCGGGGCTTTTAAGTGGGCTGTTTTGCTTATGTAATCTCCTCTGTTTCAACCATCTAAATCAGGGGTGTCAAGCTCAATTTCATTGAGGGCCACATCAGCATTGCAGTTGCCCTCAGGGAGCCGGGTGGATATGGCCAGGGTGAGCGTGGCCTACCAGATGGGCATGGCCAGCTCTACATCATTTGCATCAATGGTGCCTATGGGGGCCTGGGCAGTAGTGGGACAGATCTGAGGGTCTCTGGCAGAAGGAGGGTCTCTGGGCCAGGGTCAAGGCAGAGGGGGCCGTTTCCAGGATGGCTTCGCGGGCCACATGAAACCACTTCGCAGGCCGCATCCGGCCCCCGGGCCTTGTGTTTGACATGTCTGATCTAAATGATGAGACATATTGTTGCTTCGTACCTGTATCTATAAAGCATCATACATCTAACAAACAAAAATAAAGTTGCCTTTAATAAAATGAGACATGAGTAATACTGGTGCCATGAAAACCCTTGTTTTGTTTTCTTTTCTCTATGAAGACCAGATAAAATTACTTGCATGTAAAGTGGTTTTCCACTGTTTTGTACCATTTTATTGATTTGGTTTTGAGAAGGGGGAAAAAAGACAAAACAGAATAAAATTCTTACAAAGCTCAGATATCTGTCCCCTATGAGGCAACCAAAGGTATATATCTGCCATTTTATTATACCATCACCTCTTGAATGTTCTGTGATTTCTATTCAATTTATGTTCTCAGGAAGGATTTTTCAGATCAAAAAGTAAAGGCAACAAAGAAGCCTGAAGACTAATTGACAGACTTCTTTGCAATGCCTTTTTTGCTGGTTTCTTTTTTTTCTTTTGATATTTTAATATAATATATTTTGTGAATTCAATTTATCGCTCTATTTTTATTATTTCTATTCCTAAATAGAATGAGAGCAGTATATATCAGGATTTACGTTCTCTCAAGTAACCTGATGAGATTTACTTAGTCTTCAAAAGCCTTTCATAGACACCTTCACTAAAAGAGCTGAGGAGTTCTTACATTTTGAATTATGGGATATTTCTCATATTCTGATTTATTGTCTAGCATGCTTTTATTTGACTAGGTTTCTATATATATTATGAAAAAGTATCTCCAACTTAAGTTATAAAAACTCAATGCTGTAGAATTGCTATGTATGTATGTATGTATGTATGTATTGTATACACAATATTAACAGGGACGTGGTGGCTCAGTGGGTTAGGACGCTGAGCTTGTCGATCAGAAGGTTGGCAGTTTGGTGGGTCAAATCCCGAGTGCCGCATAACAGAGTGAGCGCCTGTTACTCGTCCCAGCTTCTGCCAACCTAGCAGTTCTAAAGCACATAAAAATGCAAGTAGAAAAATAGGGACCACTACGGTGGGAAGGTAACAGCATTCCGTGCGCCTTTGGTGTCTAGTCATGCCAGCCACATGACCACGGAGACGTCCTCAGACAAGCGCTGGCTCTTCGGCTTTGAAACGGAGATGAGCACCGGCCCCTAGAGTCGGAAACGACTAGCATGCATGTGTGGGGGAACCTTTACCTTTACCTTTATACACAATATTGATTTCAATATTCAGTATAAAGAACAATGTCAATACATAATCATCTATGTATTGCTGATATTAAGATACAAGCAGTAAATATAACATAAGCAATAAATAAGAACCCATTAATACTGAAGAGACTGTACAAAAGACAATTGAAAGGAATACCATTAAAAACTTCAATGTTTATTGGTAAAATAACGTAGTAGTACATGGAAAACATATTGTCTAATAAAATATATTTTCAATTTTGAAGACAAAAGCAAACCAAAAAAAGAGAAATACATAAGACTAAATCGGGATCCTTTCTTGTAAGTTTAAGACCAACAAAGCTATTCCACATTTTTTAAAAAGTTATTGTTATGTATGTAATTAGCAACAACAGCAGCCTTAGAATTGCTAGTGACAAATGTCACTCATGTCACTCATTAGAAACATCAGAAGAAAGGTACAACAAGTACAGTTCTTATCTCTCCCTAATTCCTGTGTTTCGGAGTCACTTTTATTGTGGTTGGATGTTAATGTAAAATGAACAATAGTACAGAGCAGGCAGGATCAAAACATTCAGTCTAGGTCCCCTCACCCAATTAAGGATGAGATGGATAATGGGATAATCAAGGGTCTTGTGTCTCAAACCTTCCACCAGTCTCTCCATTTCATTTTGACTCTACTACCTCTATTAAGTTTAGTGCAGAACTTATTGAGAAAGGTTACATGCCTATTTTAGGCACTGTTCTTATTTTTGCTGGTAGTTTTGACTGTTTCAAATTTTAAAGAACATCTGGGATAGAAGACAGAAACTTTGATGAAGCTGACAAATTTGCACATCAGCTGCTGGCTTAAAAGAAGAGCACAGAACATTGCATTAGGCACACTGTATAAGTCTCATAGTTATTACCTGGTAGGTTGCCACTTGAGTGGCAAATTAGAACTCATTCAGCTAGAACTGTTACAACGATACAACTTCTGGGATTGCAGGCCTGGATACTTGAAGTACATTATATCCTTTCCCACAGACTCATGTTTTCACATGGCTCAATATTAAAACAGCAGGAAATCATCTTTATGTATTCATCTGGGTTCTGTCTAGCTTTACACATTAATCTTCAGATATACTTGGGTTTAATCAGTACTTCTATAGTTTAGATTGAGCAGAAAATGAAGAGGCAACTCTTACAGAGATTACAAGTGGAGTTTACACCAATCTGATTGTCTCCGCCTGAAAATTTGTAGGAAAATATGCAATAATTGTTTTCTGTTTTGCTGTGTTCCATCCTTAAATATGCACAGCAATTCCTGTTTAACACCTAGCAATCTAGAGGTTGTTTTTTTTTGCTTGAATGACTTCATTCCTTGAATTTCCCCAAAAGGTTGAATCCTAATTTTGTGTCAGCCATAAATGATATCCATGAACAGGTATTTCCTACTTTCCTTTTCTCTGAAGCTTTATCTTTAGATAACCCTTTATACTCAATAAATAAATGATTGGTGAAATACCATTGAGAATAGTCTGGAATACAGCATGAGGCCTATATGTGGATGGACAGTATAGGAAAGCAAGCATACCAAAAATGAAGCAAGAATAGGAGACTTTTGTGAAAGATTGAGAGATGTGGAATTCTTCTCCTCCTCCTCCTCCTCCTCCTCCTCCTCCTCCTCCTCCTCCTCCTCCTCCTCCTTCTTCTTCTTCTTCTTCTTCTTCTTCTTCTTCTTCTTCTTCTTCTTCTTCTTCTTCTTCTTCTTCTTCTTCTTCTTCTTCTTCTTCTTCTTCTTCTTCTTCTCTGACCAAGCTGGCCTCTGTGTGTCTGTGTGTCTCTGTGTGTGTGTTTATTTGTGCCTGAATGTGTACACATATGTTTCCTTGTTTGTTGATCAAACCATGTGATCACATGGTCTGAAGGGAAGAGGATTACAGCAGCACTAATCATCTTCTATTCTAGAATGGGATACTTTAGCAAGAAGCTCAGTATCAGACAGCACTCTTTAGAAAGGATACATGCTCCTAGACACAGACAGCCAGAATCAATAAATAGAAATAGTACAGTTTCACAGGAGAACTAAGGCAATCTAAGGCCCTATTGGAAGGAGAAAGTCTGATAAACCAGTGAAGTGCTACCAGCCTTATCCAAAAATGCAAATTTGTCAGCCTGCTGCAGGAAAAGTGGAAAGGGTTGAAAATCTGTTTTCTTTAGGATCCTCATAAAAAACTGAAGAACACATACCATATAGAAAACTCTCCATGAAGACCAGAAGAAAGAGAGTTCCAAAGAAAGCATACTACAGGAGCAAAAGAAGCTAGAAAATGACTCAAGGGACGAAAAAGTACTCTGGTAATATAAATAAGTGAATGAAGACAACTGAAAAGAAATAAAATAAACAACTAAGGATAAAGTTAATGTTTCTTGGTATGACTGACCTATTTGTTGATATGGATATGTAAGACAAATTCCAACCATTTGACATTGTTCTATCCCCTCAACAACTTCAAAAAAAAATGGAAAGAACAACTCCACAGGTCTTAAGAAGCTATCAAACCAAAATTAGCAATGAAGAAAAATGCTTGCAAAAAGCAAAATCAAATGTGTGTGGTCCAGAATCTATTGCAAGCAGTATGCAGTCTTCCTAATGCACATATTCAAAATATGATAGAAAAAAAGAGGTTTATAAAATTACTTGTTCAACACTGATCCCTGCAAACATGAAATATATGAAGTGGGAACAAAAGAAGAGTGTAACAGAGAAGGACAAAGGACCTCTGTCACTAACTATATTATGTTGCAAGCAGTACAAAATAAGTTAACAAGCATGGAAATGCTAAAATCCTAAACAACTGGAATGCTGATCAACAAATTATTGAAATAAACTCCATAGGAAAGCCGAGTAGCAGAACTGAGCATAGAAATAGGATTTTGATCTTCAGAAAACAAAATAGCTCACTGTTTTAAAGGGGCCCAGGAGCATCAAGAAATTGCATGCATTAACTAGGGAAAAGAAAGTAGTCTCGTTTCAAGGATTAATTGGTCATTGCTGAGATCATGAAGAAAGATTGCCAACTCAGATTTCTCTTCCAGCATATTGGATCAAGATGCCAATATCTGAATTTCTGTTTAAGAAATTGCCTGTCAGCCTGAAGATAAAAGCCCCTTTTCTCTACTTTGACTTTGACTTCCTCTAATGACAGACATGAATAGGACATTGGTGCTGGACTTTTTAGTTGCTTTACTCATGTCAAATTAAATTTTAAAATAACTGAGAAAAAATGTAAATCAGGCCACCAAGAAGACACATTTTAATTATCTAATAAAAAGGCAGGAGCAATGCTATGATTTTAAATATGTAATGATAAACAGGTTCCAGACCTAGTCCAAATGGTCTAGAGGGCATGCAAAATCTAATCATTTTTGTACTGATTCCAGTGCCCATCCATCTGAAATGGATTTTTGTATTGTTGAGGTTGGAATTGCATTTTCCACCATTGCTTGATTATTTGTAGATTTTGCAAATGCTTTGGTTCTAGGCAAAGTGCTAATGATTTCAGGCAGAGTAATGGGCTTGCAGATTAGTTTTTGTGGGGTTTATATTCTGTCCAATAAATTTTTCTGTAAAATATGCTCTGCTAAATGGTGTTATCATAAGGTAACAGCAGAACCTAACTTCTTCAATGAATAGGTGACAAAACTTGCACTTTTGTTTGTAATAGTAATTCAGAAGGAGAATACTGTGTCTGGCAGCACAGAGAAGAATGCCTTTCCTATTACTTTCCCCCTTGTAAATAGGTTTCTGAAACTTAATAAGCAAAATCTCACAATTGTGGTGAAGGTGAAGATTTCAGAAATAAAGGTGGGGCATTATATGAGCTATGGCTTTGCACAGATAAATCACAGAAATGATTGCCATGTAGAGGTGAATCCAAAGCAGGCTTCCTCAGTTTGTTGCTGTTGTGGTGTGTTAAGATTTTAGAATTCAGATCTATAGCTTTGGTTCTTTGTAGCTCTGAGGACTATAGTTACAAAACATCCAGATAGCTGTAGATAGAGAAATGATGGGGGACTGGAATGGAGTTTTGGTGCCGTTTGAAGACAAGAAGGAATCCTCTAAAAACTTTTTTAATTTGAAATTGCCTAAAGTTTTTTTTTATTTGAAGGAAGATCTGGAATTATGGCGGTAAAGGAATATGAGAGACAGACTTGTTCTTACAGAAAATATATGAAAGAATCTTTTGTTATAAATATGCATAGGTACTTTGATAGAAAAGGTTTGGGATGCTAGTCTTATTTTGAATCCACTGGATAATGGGGTATTATTGTAGATTGTGATGTTAAAGAAACTAATTTGAAGTTGAATATAAGATGCTCTAAGTCAATAATAGCAAAAACTCTTTAAATTTTTACATCAGAGACTAATCGAACTGGATTAAAAACTTTTTAAATTCGAAAGTGCTTAAAGCTTTTTTTGATTCGAAGGAAGATCTGGAATTATGGTGTGAAAGGAATATGAGAGATAGACTTGTTCTTACAGAAAACATATGAAATAATTTTGTTACAAATATGCATAGGTACCTTGATAGAAAAGGTTTGGGATGCTAGTCTTATTTTGAATCCATTGGATAATGGGGTATTATTGTAGGTTGTGATGTTAAAGAAACTAATTTGAATATAAAAATGATAGTTTGTTTATTATAGAAGAATGGGTGTCTAAAGTTTAGAATCTTGCAGAGATGTCTAAGATTTTTTGTGTATTTGAAGGATCATTCACAGGAAAGATATATTTCAGTTTGGAGGAGATGGATAGATTATATTTAGAAGAAATATGGGACTAAAAAGTTCCATTTAGCTTATGAGTAGATTTTAGTGGGATATTGTTATTGGTACTTTGATTGTAGTTATGTTAAAGGGAAGTTAAAGCACATTATGAATTTGGTTAATTGTATACTTGCATAATTTTTATTTAGAATATGATTATTATAACCATAATCCTGTATTTAGCTCTGGGAAGTGGGGGGGAAGTGGGTGGTTTTGGGGTGGGGGGATTTGGGGGTAAAACTTTGTTTTTGTAAAACTTTTCAATAAAAAAAAGAAATGTTCATAAAAGTAAGCACCCAAGAAATGGACATATTATTATATTATACTATACTACTACTTTACTATATGCAGTATGCTACTACTGTATCATTAGGACTTTTATTAATAGGTTTTGGTATGAGAGTCTATCATATGAACAGACAATACAAATTCTACACAAGTTGGAAATTCAGCAAGTTTTACAAATTAATTTTCCATCCAAGCTTTTGTGGATGCACAAGGACCTTCTCTTAAACTCTGATATCACACTGATTCTGTTACAGTGGAATAAAGCAACTTACTTTAAATTGTGTTCTGGGGTGGTTTCTACAAAATACAGAATGCATTATCCCATACTATGTATATGAAAAGAGAAGCACCTTTCTAATTAAAATATATTGCAGTGGAAATTGTTTCTAAGCAAACATGTTATTTCTTACCATTTAAGTAAGGTGATTTTCTTACTTGCATGTTACAGCCAGAGTATTTAATATCTCAGATGTTATAAAAATAAATAAAAAATATTTTAGACATTATAGTTAAGTATTTTTCAACTGCTTCTTTTGGACCTCATGATGGGTTCCAGTGTTATTCTCCTGGGCCAATGGTGGAATTGGGCATTAGAAGTGTGGTTTTTGTTTTTTGTGGGGGTTTTTTGTTGTTGTTGTTTTAGATGCATCCAAATAATTATGTGAATCCAAAAAATTACTGCTCAAGCCTTAGGTGATTGACCTAAGATTCAGAGTTGATTGGAGGAATTTTGATTCTATTAACCCTATTTTCAAATTTTTACATATGAAATTTAGAAGAGTAGCTAGTTTGGGTACTGAAGTGAATACAAGCAATCAATTGAAACCTTTCCCCTGGAACAAGATCAATTGATGGGTAATCGTAGGTTCAATAAAGAAGCAACTGATCGGCTTCCTTTTCACTGAATACAGCTTGGTGTTGGCAATAGTATACTGGGCAAGCTTATTTGGTGAGTTCAGCTGCTGCTAAAAACTCTACTTGATTTCACATGATTTCTGCAACCAGGTGACTTAAAGATTATAGAGCCTTCAGACCAGATGATATGTGAATCATGAGGCTTGAAGTCATTCAAGCACTAAAATCACATGAAAATGGATTTAATATAAACACATGCAAAACTTAGGTGTGAATCTGACTATTTGTCTTGAATGCAAAGGTCATCCATCAGTAGTTTTCAACCATCAATGGGGTTTGAGTGAAATTGCTGGATATTCCTTGCTCTTTGGGAAATTGTAAGTCCATGAAGTTGGTAGTTTTCCCAAGTCAATCATAGTTTGAATATTTCTGGTTTGCCAGGAAAGTGCAGGATAACACTAAGTGACAGATGTTTAGATGGCAGGTTATGTTTTTATTTGGGCTTGAGCTGCAGCAATTTATTCTGAACGTGCTGGAGATGGTTTCTTGACAGGCTTATGACAGCCAGGTATCTTGAGCCTCCACAATATAAGCATGCTCTGACACGTTCTCAACTTTTATACCTCAGATAAATGTGACTGTGCATCACAACTTGAATGGACTTCTCTGTCTTCTCAGGTTTGGGTACTGGCAAAGGATCAATAAGTTTAATAATAGGCTTGTATCCTTCATTTCTAACTTTTCATTTTGTTACAAACCAACCATCTAGTCAAAGATATGCCTATATTATTTCATGCAAGTGTCTAGACATTCAGTTCTAACCAACTCATCTAGGATTTCATCAGCTCACTCTTCCTGGAACTGATCAATCAAAGCTCCTTCATTCCAGGCTAAATCTTGAGCAATC
The DNA here is from genome assembly GCF_964194415.1 of Vipera berus. NCBI lineage: Eukaryota > Metazoa > Chordata > Lepidosauria > Squamata > Viperidae > Vipera > Vipera berus. The sequence goes on along the minus strand of NC_138206.1, from coordinate 42,371,845 downwards.
AACCTGAAGTCACTTACATATATAGAGCAGTGTCCTAGTTTCCCTTCCCAAAGATGACAGTTAATTGTTTGTGCCTTCACTGAATCAAAATAATGGTTTATAACGCTGGCTAAATTCAACAAAGTTCTCTAACGAAGAATTCTACTGCACTAAAAATGTGACCCACTTAACAAATGCTTCATTTAGTAAACATATGGCAAATCCAACTTTAACTCTATGTGTAGGGAAACCTTAAGATCTCAGACTCAGATTTCTGTATATAAATTACATTCATCCCAGAAACTATGGAATTAAAGTTTTATCAAAATTTTCTGGTAAACCACAAGATATTTATAATGTGAAGAATGTGCTACTGCTTCCTGTGCTGGCTGAGCCTGCATAACTTGCAGATGAGCAGTGAGTAAGGTAATTTGCTAAATTAATTGAGATTTTCAGCCATCAGTTGTTCCATACTGGATTATTGCAATGCTTTTCAAAAAACAGAACAAATATTACTCAGTCACTTAAGAGTTAACGATTAAAAACAAATGTTCCGTTTCAGGTGGCAAACACACATACATGCAGAGGATAGTTGCTGTGGAGTTAAGCAGACAGCAGTAGACAAGATCATAAATCGGGGTCTGTGGAAAGATAGCTTGCCTGAAAAAAACTGTTTGCAGTTTAAGCAGCAAGAGAGTCAGAGTGCTGAGTCAGGCAGTAGTCAATGATCAAAGATTCAATAATAAATAAACCCAGGAGCAAGAATCACAAACCAGATTCCAAATAGTTGTTTCCTACAAAGATTAAAGGCAAAGCTGTTACATAAATCTGTCTGCCAGCAGTTGTCTTCAATTTCTCAGCCCTTGCCCTTTGCCTAGTGAGAAGCCTCATTGACTGGTGTTGTTCTGCTTGCCATTGCATGCATCAAGACCTTGAACTTGGAGGTTGCGCCTCATCATTTGACTGCTACAGATGATCAGGAGATGCCTCCTATTGTTTAGCCTTTTCAGATGAATCATGGTTTGAAGATTCCCAAGGCTGACAATCCATTGGTGAAGCAATGTTGTCGGAGTCTAAATCTGAATTCTGCTCCATAACAGGAATGAATAATTGTGGCCTTAGAGGTAGACCAGAGCTGGGAAACTGTCCTTATTAGTTCTGGATGGAGTAGCACTTCTCCAGAGAGAATTAATATGCAACCTGGGAATTGTCTTGGACTCTTAACTACTATTCAAAGAGCATATGATAAATGGGGCCAAGACTGCCTTTGCATAATTCCACCTTATACACCAATTGTGCCATTCCTGAATCAGGAGTTTCTGCTACAAGTCACTTCCTGTTTGGAATATAGCACTGTTTTCTTCATAAGTCTGCTCTTGAAGATTGCTACAAGTTTTCAGCATGTAATGGCATGGATAGTCATGAGCTCATCACAATCTATCTAAGTATCATCATTGCTATATGAACTCCACTAGCTCCAGTAGATTTTTAGATGAAATTTGAAATAATGGTTATGATCTATTAAACTCTTTGTAAGATAGGAATGAGTTACTTTCAGGACCTATTGCCTCAAATCATCTCTACACATTCTACAAAACCTGACACTTCTATAAAACAATGCATTCTAATGTAACCCTTCTCTTTTCTGGCCCCAATCTTATTAAACAGTATTCCCCACCCACCCCTACACACAATTACCTTTTCACAAGTCTTTGAAAACCTGGTTCTTCTTCCATGCATTGGGCTAGGTAATAATCATAATCATAATAGTAAAGTTGGACGGTACCTTGGAGGTCATCTTGTCCAACCCCCTGCTCAGGCAGGAAACCCTATACCATTTCAGACAAATGGCTGTCCAGTCTCTTAAAAACTTCCAGTGTTGGAGCAGTCACAGCTTCTGGAGGCAGGTTGTTCCACTGGTTAATTGTTCTGTCAGGAAGTTTCTCCTTAGTTCTAGGTTGTTTCTCTCCTTGATCAGTTTCCATCCATTGCTTCTTGTCCTGGCTTCGGGCGCTTTGGAGAATAGCTTGCCTCCCTCTTCTATTTTCCCATATCCAACTTCATAATGCTGAAGGAATCCCAGTTACCTATTTATACTACCCTAATATCACTTTGGTGTTCTTTTAACTCCATTTGATATAGTTAAAGTTAATCCCTCTGCCTGAAGCTCTCACTGCCTGACATGACACAGACTACAATAAGAAAAATATGCTTGGATAGAAGTTGCTTTGGGGGTATGCAGTTATGGCTTGAGAAAATAATTCAAAGTATTTTCAGCCACTATTTCAGGAAAGTAGCATCCATCTAGATAATATTATAGTTGCAGCTAAAAAACCCACAGCCTTTTCTATGGTTCATTAAATCTGTTCCACCCCCTGCATATCTGAGATACACTTTATTGCACAGACTGCGATAATCAGCAAGCAAATTTATTTCAGCCAGCAGTGTTCAAGAAGACTGTGATCAGTTACTTGGATGTCATTCAAAAAACCTGCCTAAAGTGTAATTTCAGATTTCCCAGTTTGTATGTCTAAATTATCTGCCAATTAATTATCAAAATCATTGCTGGAACATTAAGATCTTAGCTCTTGGCTTCAGTGTTCTAAATCTTCCTAAACAACTTCTGCATGTGTCCCTAGGCTTTTATAAAGGTTGTGATATTAGCATCAATTTGCAGAATATAATAGCATATGCTTCTGTTTGCACAGTCATGTGCCTGGGCTAATTTTGGCTTCACAAAACATCTTTGCAAGAATTTTAAAACTTTATATCTGTTCATGATAGCTTGTTGCATTGCTCAAAGCAGCACGATTAACTCCCTCCCTTTATTTTATAGAGCCATAGTTAATTTTAATTATGGCTTATTTAAAAATGTTTGGGTCCTTGCAGTTGGCCTATTTTAACAAATTGTAGTCAAAATTAGTTACATTTTAGGGTCTGGATGAAATGCCACACTGTAGTTAACTGAATAATCATTGATTTTTCTTATATCCACTTCATAAAAAGGTAGAGTGGGGAGAAGAGTAGACTTGAGACTTGTCAAAGTTAACTCCTACCACAATCTTAATAAAATACCTAGTGTGAAACCTTAGATAAGCAAAGCTCTGAAGTTATTATCCATGAGCTTATTATTCATATTAATGCTATATGAAAGATTACCACTTGAAATATATGAGGAATGAATAGCAAAGGTTATGAAATAATATGATAGAAAATAAAAACTTAGATGAGGAAAAGATGTAATAGATGTGCATTAAGACTATATAACCACATGGAATGCAGTTGAATATATGCCCATGGAAGTGAAAGTGTAGCTTTTATTTATATGGTCTAAAATATATATCAGAAAATATGTATGATTGTATGTATGTATGAATGTATTTAACTAATCTATGTATTTATTTATTTATTTATTTAATAATATTTCTATACCGCCCTTCTCCCGCAGGACTCAGGGTGGTGAACAGGGCAAGAATAAAAATACAAGTTACAAAAGTTAAAACTAAATTAAATAAATGCCCACATACTAAAATAGATATTTAAAACCTAATAAATAGCAATAGCAAACCCACCCCCCGATCCCCTCATCATCCCCTATTGGTAGCTGTCCATCTACCAATAGGAGCTCTTGGTAGATGGTAACTCTAGGGCAGGGGTGTCAAACTGCCGGCCCGTGGGCCGGAGTGTCATGGAGAAACCGCGCCCATCCCATTGCCGGCAATGGGGAAAAGTTCTGATACATTGCGCGATGTCACGTGACGTCGTGAGTTTGACATGTCTGCTCTAGGGTGATAAAGCATGAATTACATTATCTACAGTGGATTATTGTGGAAGGATATTAAAGTAGGATTTCATAGATTTGTGATAGTTGCATGCTCGGCTTCATTGTAATGGGTAATGAAACTTGAAAAAATAGACTTTGAAGAGAAAGAAAGAAGTGAATGAAATTAGAATGACTCTGGTAAAGAAAGGTAAACAAAATAATATAAAAACAATTAGATCATTGTTACAGACCAACTTGGATTAACCTACCAATAGAATGAATGGACAGTTGATATAAAGAAATAGGCCATAGAAGCTACTTGACGCAGAGTAAAAATAATTCCATTACAAAGTGCCACAGAAGTGTTGTTATGCTAATACAAAGTATCAGGGATGATGCCCGATAAATTGTGAAATGAAAGAGGCTATGGGGGAGGAAATAAATATGCATAAAAGACAAAGCACCCCAACCCAAATAACAAGTGGTATTGGATGATATTTAATTGTATTGAGAATGACCTACTTCTTTGGTACCAACAGCCTTTTAAAATGTAATTTGCTCTTGGCACTGAGTGAGGTTGTGGTCAATAGATAGGTTATTTCTTTGTCTGCAATTATGCAACATAATGATGATTAGTAAAATAAATAGCACAAGATACTTTATAAAGCACGGTAGCCTACTACAGAGTCACTAATATTTCATGGCATTTCACCAAGGCAAGAAGATATGGCTAAGAATAAAATAGATTGTTTGCATTTTTAAAAAACCCCGATTAATTAAAAATAAAACTAAAAATAAGTAGTCACATGTAGGCTTTCCCTACTCATTATTGGAATCTGTATGCTTTAATTGTGAATTTTACTTTGAACCATAATCATAATAAAATAAACTGAACTAGGTGTTTCTAGGCATGAGATGCCCAAAGAATCCAGGATTTGTAGAGATGGGCAGCAAGAAATCTTAATTAATTATTTAATAAATAGTTCTTTTGAAGAAAGGATGTGTTCTAAAACACTGGTTTAGAAGTGATTTAGAACTTGTGGACACTTTTGATTTTGTGAAACACTGCTTTTGGGTTGACAAGCTTTGGCAACAGGAACCAAAGAATTACAATACATTTATCAAGTACTTCATTTTTCCACAAGGATGCAGGAACAAAAAATAAAAATAAAAAAATGCTCACTACAATATATTATGGGGACAAAGAAAATCTCCAGAACCCTCTCCAGAACATTTTTTCAAAAGATGCATTTGGGAAATCTAAATGCTACTATTGATATAATGTATTTCTACCAACAAAAATAGTTTTTTTATTATTATTGTGATTAATACATGTGCTATATATCAGAAACTGATTTCTAGGAGTACCAGATATATGTACGTGTAAGTATTACAAAACAAGATCTTTCAAATGTTTATTAATCTTGTCACAGAAAAAAGGACCCCTGAGAAGAATTGTTAACATGATAGCAAAAACAGTCAGTTTTTATAAAACAGGTTTCAACTATAAGATTATGTATTTTGCCCAGTGGAAGTTCTGCCAGAATAAAGGATCCTTTTTCCTACTTTCATTATCTCATTATCTCAATAACATTTTCCAAACACTGCATAATATTCATTCCTGGCCTTTTTTATGAGCCTTGATACATTTTCTGAGAAGAATAATTTCAACAAAAATAAGTAGAGGTTCTCTTATCACACCAGTGCATGGCAATTTTATTTAAAATATATTGCTTTATATTTGCCCTATTATGATAGCTGAAGTCTATGTGACCTCTTCACTTCTCCCTCATTTTTCTTATATGATAGCATTTCTGGAAACAAGTTATTTTGATAAAGTATATAAATGTTTTACCGATAATGAATGTGTGGTTTAGACTGTAATATTTATTTAATTTACAGTGGTCATGATCTCTGAAAATGCCTCAGTCTTTTAATGTTGCACATACCATTCATCTAAAACCAAGAAAGATAACTGGTATTTAAATAACACATCCAATCCATAATCTTTCACAAGAAAAGTCTTAATTGGAATAGTTTTATATGGTAGGTCAATGTATATGAATGACAAAAAAAAAAATCTTTGAAGAAGTTTTATCATTGCAAGCACTAGGGTGCTTCTCCCCCCAAAAGTTAAGGTGACTTTTAATAAAAAGCATATTTTTCCCTTTTTTCTTATATAAAAAATTAATCATGCAATCTCCAGTATAACCATGAAATTATATTGGAGAATTGATGTTGCGATAAAGACTGTGAAAGGGCATAATCTACCAATATAAAGAAAGTAGTTTTTAAGTTTCACAACACTGGTAAAAATGGATTTAAAACATTAAAACAGTGTATCACTGATGGATATTAGCACAGGTAATGCAGGCCTAACCCTTAATGAATGACTGGGAATGTAAAATAACAGTAAACAATTAGATCTGATAGAAAAGAATATGAATGAATGAATGAACCTTTATTATCGAAGTACAACATGTATACAATGAGATTGACTGAGCCTCCCTTCATTCCCCCCCCCACAACTCACAGTGACAAGAAACCCACCATCTTGTTACACCATGTGAGCTAATTGCACAACGCGCCAGCGTCACAATTCTATCATGCATAAAGTTATTTCCCGTTCAGGAGCCTGACAGCCCATGGATAGAAACTGTTCTTCAGCCTGTTGGTACGGCTGGCTATACTTCTATATCTCCTACCCAATGGTATGAGAGTAAAGAGGTACCGAGGTATTTGTAGTATAGAGTTGAAGTGTGGGGTTCTTGGTGCTCTCTATGCTTGGTTGTAGCACTGATGATGTTAGCTAATCTGGTAATAAAATATTGACAAGGATACAACCAAGCTCAGAAAGAGCACCAAGGACTCCACACAATTAAATCCAATTACTAGCTTGGCACCTGGCTCTGCTTTTGAATAGGAATACAAACAGTCAGATGAAATGTACTAACCAAGGACTATACATTATTTTTAGAGAATTCCAAGCAAATATATTCATATATGTACTGCTTCAGCTAATTTATAACATTTATAATGAACATCTAGTGTATTTAATTTTAATAATTAAAAAGTCCAAATTCAAAGAAAATAAAGAGAATAAAAATACCAGTAGCCACGAGGCAAGGCAGCATGATTTAACACAAAGACATACAAGATGGAGATTTATCTCTCTTGGCGGCACGGCAGTAGCTCGCAGCGGCCACTGCAGATCCAAAGAGGTGCTATCTTTTTTATGTTGCAGCTGTCTCATACAACATATGGATGTCGGAGCAACTGGTGTTTATGTGTACCATCGCCAGACACTATGGAAACTCAGAAGCAACTTCAATAACTTCAACGACATTATTACCAAAGATTTGCAGAGGAAGCTGCGTAACCTCGGCTTGCTCCAAAGCCCAGGCCTTCAGACCTTGGCGTCACTAGAAACTGATGGATGGAGGAGGGGGCATTGGAAGCAGTGTGTTCTGAACCAGCCAACTACCGGCCTTGTAATAAGGCAAACCCCTGTTCAAGTAGTAGAGACTGGAGAGCGTCTGAGGCTGCAAAGCGTCTGCCAAGTTTAATTCACAAGCAAAACAACAGAACAAGAAACACAAGAACTTGAATCCTCAAGCAGAAGGGTTGCTTTCAGCAACCAGCCCCTCCCCAAACACTCCTTTTATTTAGAGTTCAGGGCGTGGTCTCCCTGTGCCTCCTCCCGAGGAGTCCCACAGCCTTTATTTGTTTGTTCCTGCTCGACTGCCTCCTGCGTCGGGCGTCCTTGAACAGGGCCAGCTGTGGGTCATCATCCTCCGCACTATCGGGCTCACGCAGCTGAGAAGAGGGCCCCGGCTGGGAGCTCTGCCAAGCCTGCAAGCCATCATCAGCCGGTTCGTCTTCCACATCCTCCTCCTCCCCCTCATCTGAGTCATCCGATACATCCGAGCCGGCTGCCGGGCCCACCGGCTGGCCCTGAGTCACAACACTATCCCGCACCGCAGGGCCCTTCCCCCGGGTCTGCCGATCCGGATGCGGTCGGGATGGGAACTGTTCGTGAAAAGCAGTCACCAATGCAGGGGCATGAACGGCGGTCGCGTCTTCCCATGTGAAGTCCTCCGGCCCGTACCCTTTCCACTCGATCAGGTACTGGAAGCGACCTTTCAGCCAGCGGGAATCCCGGATGCTGGCGACCTCGTACTCGGGGGTGCTGCCGCCATCACGAGGTCCTGATGGAGGAGGTTCCGCTTGGCGAAGTGGACAAGCCGGTTGTTTGGGGACCAACAAGGACCGATGGAAGACGGGGTGCACGCGCAGGGAACGTGGCAGAGTTAAACGATAGGCGACCGGGTTGATGACGGCCTCGATTGGGAACGGTCCAAGGTAACGGTAGTCCAGCTTCCTCGCCGGCCGAGTGGATGGTAGGTTCCTGGTGGACAGCCAGACCCGATCCCCCACCGATAGTGGAGGCGTATCCCTTCTCGACCGATCGGCGAACCTCTTGTAGTCGGCCTTGGCCTTCTCCAGCTGCCGTCGCACCAACCGATGGATTGCCTGTAACTCCAACATGAATTCGTTCGCTGCCGGCTCCGGTGAGTCCACGGGAGAAAGGGGGAAAAACCGGGGGTGATAACCCACGTTGGCCAAGAACGGTGTCATCTGCGTGGAGGTGTGCTGCGAGTTGTTAAAGGCAAACTCGGCTATGGCCAAATAGTCCACCCAATTGTCCTGCTGCAGGTTAACGTAGCAGCGCAGATACTGCTCTAAGATGCCGATGACCTTCTCGGTACCCCCGTCGGTCTGAGGATGATGTGCGGACGAGAGGCAAACCTTAATGTCCAACGCCCGCATCAACTCCTGCCAGAAGCGGGCTGTAAACTGGGCCCCCCTATCGGAGACGACTCTATTGGGAAGGCCGTGCAACCGGAACACCTGTTGGATGAACATGCGACTAGTGGCGTGAGCTGACGGTAAGCCGCGACAGGGGATGAAGTGCGCCATCTTGGTCAACATGTCCACCACCACAAACACTGTCGTGAAGCCGGAGGATGGGGGTAGATCCGTCAAGAAGTCCATGGACACAGCCCCCCAGGGTCTCTTGGGTGTTGGCAAAGGCTGCAGTAAACCAGGCGGGGCCCCTGTCGCTGACTTGGCCTGCCTGCATGGGACGCAGGAGGTGACATAAGACTGGACATCGTGTCGGACTCGGGGCCACCAGAAGGTACGGGAGACCAGGTTCAGAGTCTTGAACAGGCCAAAATGCCCCGCAGCCGGGTTATCATGACACTGGCTGAGGACGAGTCCCCTGAGTGGCCCTCCCGGAACATAGAGCCGGTCACGATAATACAGGAGTCCATCCGTGACCGACCAAGGCGAATCTGGCCCCACCTCTTCCTTCCGCTGAGCCACCCACGCCTCCTGCTGCTGCGCCTCCCGGATCCGAGCCCGTAGATCCACCGGCTCCCGCACCGCAGCAAAAGACTCGACGGGGATCACGGTCCTCGGCAGAAGCTTGTCTTCCGCTCGGGTGTACTCGGGCTTCCTGGACAGAGCATCCGCTCTCTGGTTGTGCCCGCTTGGTATGTACCGCACCCGGAAGTCAAACCTCGCAAAGAAGAGGGACCACCGGATCTGGCGTTGGTTCAAATTCCGAGCGGTCTGCAGGCTTTCCAGATTCTTGTGGTCCGTCCGGACCTCGATTTGATGCCGCGCCCCCTCCAGATGATGCCTCCAAGCCTCGAACGCCGCCTTGATGGCCAGCAGCTCCTTCTCCCAGATGGTATAGTTGCGCTCCGAGGGGTTCAATTTCCGCGAGTGATACGCGCAAGGGAAAAGGGTACCGTTGGGCGTCGCTGCCTGGAGTAACACGGCCCCAATGGCAATGTCGGAGGCGTCCGCCTCCACGACAAACGGCCGTTGCGGGTCAGGATGCTTCAAGATGGGCTCCTTCATGAAGGCGTCCTTCAAAGCTTGGAACGCCTGTTGTTCGGGGGCGTTCCACTGGAACCGAGTCTTCTTCTGCAGGAGCCGGGTGAGGGGGGCTGTCAAGGCAGCAAAGCCAGGGATGAATGTTCGATAGTAGTTGGCGAATCCAAGAAGTCGCTGAACATCCTTCACGCGACGCGGGGGTTGCCAACTCTGCAACGACTCAACTTTACTCGGTTCCATGGCGATGCCCTCAGGAGAAATGCGGTGACCCAGGAAATCGATGGTCACCTGGTAGAACTGGCACTTCTCCAACTTGGCAAACAGCCGATGTTTCCGGAGGCGCTGCAGGACCTGACAGAGATGCTGATGATGCGCTTCACGCGACGGGGAGTAAATCAGGATGTCGTCCAGGTAAATCACGACAAACTGGTCCAACAGATCTCGAAAGATGTCGTTCATAAAATGCTGAAACACAGCGGGGGCGTTGGTCAGGCCAAACGGCATCACCGTGTACTCGAAATGTCCATAGCGAGTACCAAACGCCGTCTTCCACTCATCACCCGGCCGAACCCTGACGAGGTTGTAAGCTCCACGCAGGTCCAGTTTCGTGAAGATCTTAGCCTCCCGGAGTCGGTCCAAGAGCTCGGGGATGAGGGGCAGCGGGTAGCGGTTACGCACCGTGATGGCGTTGAGTTTCCGGTAGTCACAGCAAAGCCGTAACTCGCCCGACTTCTTTTTGACGAAGAGCACGGGCGCAGACACTGGCGAGGACGAGGGCCGGATGAAACCACGAGCCAAATTCTTTGTCAGGAAGTCCCGCAATGCAGCCAACTCGGGCTCCGACATGGAGTACAAACGCCCCACTGGGAGAGGCGCATCAGGGACTAGATCAATGGAACAGTCATAGGGCCTGTGCGGGGGTAATTGGTCCGCCTCTGACTCGCTGAACACATCAGCAAATTCGGACAGTTCGGGAGGCAAGGAAACCCCTGAGGAACCCTCCACCTGGCCGGCACAGATATGGCGGGTGTGGTCCACGCACTGCAAACTTGGGAAGGTGACCAAGTTCTGAGACCAATAGATCTGTGGATCATGCGCCCGGAGCCACGCCAGTCCCAAGACCACGGGGAAGTGCAGATCCGAAGTGATGTAGAACTGAATGGCCTCCACATGGGAACTGATGGCCATACACACTGGTTGCGTGGCGGCCGTAATAGGCCCGGACAGGAGCACTCGACCATCAATAGTCTCCACTAGCATGGGCGGATCCACCGGACACTGGGGAATAGCCCATTTGGCCACGAAGGCCGAGTCCATAAAGTTAGTGGTAGCCCCAGAGTCAATTAAGGCATGGACCGGAATCCCCTCTGGCTTGCCAGGAAGGATCAGACGTGCCTCCAAAATCAAATGCCGTGGAGGTTCACAGGCACCGTCGGAATGGCGTCGCTCGGCGTGGTCGTGGTGGGTCGCCCGATCTATCACACCGTCTAGATCGGGCTCGGGCCGTTTCCCGACAGCAAAGCAGGGGACTTTCTCGGGGCCGGCTTGGTCACTGATGCCCGCTGACGCTTCTTTGGGCAAGAAGCAGCCAAATGTCCAGGGTCCCCACAGTAAAAACACAACCCCCCCGATCGTCGTCTGTCCATTTCCGTCACTGATAGACGGGACCGGGCGGCACCCAGCTCCATTGGCTCCTCCCTCTGGACTGGGGGCACACGCTCAACAGGAGCGGCAGGGGTCTGTGGGGTGGCACGGCGACTCTTTCGCTGCTGCAGCCGGGCATCGATCCGCAGACAAAGATGGATCAGCCCATTCAGGTCTGAGGGAATGTCCACGCGGGCCAGCTCATCCAACATCTCCTCTGACAAGCCATCCTGGAAGGCATCCACGAGCGCAGCCTCATTCCAGGCGGAATCCTGGCTAAGCAGCCGGAAATCGCTGATATAGGCCTGTAGGGGGCGCTGGCCCTGCCTCAAAGCTTTCAGGCGTCGGGTGGCAGTCTGCGCCTTAATCAGGTCCTCGTACATGAGGCGCATATGGTCACAAAACCCCCCAAAGTTATCCAACAAAGGGCTAGGCTGTGCCAGCAGAGGCGTGCCCCAACGAGCTGCATCCCCCGACAGAAGGCTCAACACGAATCCCACCTTATCTCGGTCAGTGGGGAAATCAGCTGCTCTCACGCTGATAAAAAGCTGGCATTGTCCCAGGAAGGCAGGAAACAGTTCTGGATTGCCAGCAAATTTATCCGGCATAGCTATCTGACATTTCCTCCTGGGTGGGGGTGCAGCATGTACCTGAGCTTGCAGTTGAGCCACCTGAGCTGCCAGCAAAGTGAGTTGCTGGGTGAGCTGAGCATTCTCGGCAAGAAGCTGCTCCATCGTAGTAGTAAGGGGTGGGAGGCTGAAAGCAAACTGTTCTGAACCAGCCAACTACCAGCCTTGTAATAAGGCAAACCCCTGTTCAAGTAGTAGAGACTGGAGAGCGTCTGAGGCTGCAAAGCGTCTGCCAAGTTTAATTCACAAGCAAAGCAACAGAACAAGAAACACAAGAACTTGAATCCTCAAGCGGAAGGGTTGCTTTCAGCAACCAGCCCCTCCCCAAACACTCCTTTTATTTAGAGTTCAGGGCGTGGTCTCCCTGTGCCTCCTCCCGAGGAGTCCCACAGCCTTTATTTGTTTGTTCCTGCTCGACTGCCTCCTGCGTCGGGCGTCCTTGAACAGGGCCAGCTGTGGGTCATCATCCTCCGCACTATCGGGCTCACGCAGCTGAGAAGAGGGCCCCGGCTGGGAGCTCTGCCAAGCCTGCAAGCCATCATCAGCCGGTTCGTCTTCCACACCCTCCTCCTCCCCCTCATCTGAGTCATCCGATACATCCGAGCCGGCTGCCGGGCCCACCGGCTGGCCCTGAGTCACAACACTATCCCGCACCGCAGGGCCCTTCCCCCGGGTCTGCCGATCCGGATGCGGTCGGGATGGGAACTGTTCGTGAAAAGCAGTCACCAACGCAGGGGCATGAACGGCGGTCGCGTCTTCCCATGTGAAGTCCTCCGGCCCGTACCCTTTCCACTCGATCAGGTACTGGAAGCGACCTTTCAGCCAGCGGGAATCCCGGATGCTGGCGACCTCGTACTCGGGGGTGCTGCCGCCATCACGAGGTCCTGATGGGGGAGGTTCCGCTTGGCGAAGTGGACAAGCCGGTTGTTTGGGGACCAACAAGGACCGATGGAAGACGGGGTGCACGCGCAGGGAACGTGGCAGAGTTAAACGATAGGCGACCGGGTTGATGACGGCCTCGATTGGGAACGGTCCAAGGTAACGGTGGTCCAGCTTCCTCGCCGGCCGAGTGGATGGTAGGTTCCTGGTGGACAGCCAGACCCGATCCCCCACCGATAGTGGAGGCGTATCCCTTCTCGACCGATCGGCGAACCTCTTGTAGTCGGCCTTGGCCTTCTCCAGCTGCCGTCGCACCAACCGATGGATTGCCTGTAACTCCAACATGAATTCGTTCGCTGCCGGCTCCGGTGAGTCCACGGGAGAAAGGGGGAAAAACAGGGGGTGATAACCCACGTTGGCCAAGAACGGTGTCATCTGCGTGGAGGTGTGCTGCGAGTTGTTAAAGGCAAACTCGGCTATGGCCAAATAGTCCACCCAATTGTCCTGCTGCAGGTTAACGTAGCAGCGCAGATACTGCTCTAAGATGCCGATGACCTTCTCGGTACCCCCGTCGGTCTGAGGATGATGTGCGGACGAGAGGCAAACCTTAATGTCCAACGCCCGCATCAACTCCTGCCAGAAGCGGGCTGTAAACTGGGCCCCCCTATCGGAGACGACTCTATTGGGAAGGCCGTGCAACCGGAACACCTGTTGGATGAACATGCGACTAGTGGCGTGAGCTGACGGTAAGCCGCGACAGGGGATGAAGTGCGCCATCTTGGTCAACATGTCCACCACCACAAACACTGTCGTGAAGCCGGAGGATGGGGGTAGATCCGTCAAGAAGTCCATGGACACAGCCCCCCAGGGTCTCTTGGGTGTTGGCAAAGGCTGCAGTAAACCAGGCGGGGCCCCTGTCGCTGACTTGGCCTGCCTGCATGGGACGCAGGAGGTGACATAAGACTGGACATCGTGTCGGACTCGGGGCCACCAGAAGGTACGGGAGACCAGGTTCAGAGTCTTGAACAGGCCAAAATGCCCCGCAGCCGGGTTATCATGACACTGGCTGAGGACGAGTCCCCTGAGTGGCCCTCCCGGAACATAGAGCCGGTCACGATAATACAGGAGTCCATCCGTGACCGACCAAGGCGAATCTGGCCCCACCTCTTCCTTCCGCTGAGCCACCCACGCCTCCTGCTGCTGCGCCTCCCGGATCCGAGCCCGTAGATCCACCGGCTCCCGCACCGCAGCAAAAGACTCGACGGGGATCACGGTCCTGGGTGGAAGCTTGTCTTCCGCTCGGGTGTACTCGGGCTTCCTGGACAGAGCATCCGCTCTCTGGTTGTGCCCGCTTGGTATGTACCGCACCCGGAAGTCAAACCTCGCAAAGAAGAGGGACCACCGGATCTGGCGTTGGTTCAAATTCCAAGCGGTCTGCAGGCTTTCCAGATTCTTGTGGTCCGTCCGGACCTTGATTTGATGCCGCGCCCCCTCCAGATGATGCCTCCAAGCCTCGAACGCCGCCTTGATGGCCAGCAGCTCCTTCTCCCAGATGGTATAGTTGCGCTCCGAGGGGTTCAATTTCCGCGAGTGATACGCGCAAGGGAAAAGGGTACCGTTGGGCGTCGCTGCCTGGAGTAACACGGCCCCAATGGCAATGTCGGAGGCGTCCGCCTCCACGACAAACGGCCGTTGCGGGTCAGGATGCTTCAAGATGGGCTCCTTCATGAAGGCGTCCTTCAAAGCTTGGAACGCCTGTTGTTCGGGGGCGTTCCACTGGAACCGAGTCTTCTTCTGCAGGAGCCGGGTGAGGGGGGCTGTCAAGGCAGCAAAGCCAGGGATGAATGTTCGATAGTAGTTGGCAAATCCAAGAAGTCGCTGAACATCCTTCACGCGACGCGGGGGTTGCCAACTCTGCAACGACTCAACTTTACTCGGTTCCATGGCGATGCCCTCAGGAGAAATGCGGTGACCCAGGAAATCGATGGTCACCTGGTAGAACTGGCACTTCTCCAACTTGGCAAACAGCCGATGTTTCCGGAGGCGCTGCAGGACCTGACGGAGATGCTGATGATGCGCTTCACGCGACGGAGAGTAAATCAGGATGTCGTCCAGGTAAATTATGACAAACTGGTCCAACAGATCTCGAAAGATGTCGTTCATAAAATGCTGAAACACAGCGGGGGCGTTGGTCAGGCCAAACGGCATCACCGTGTACTCGAAATGTCCATAGCGAGTACCAAACGCCGTCTTCCACTCATCACCCGGCCGAACCCTGACGAGGTTGTAAGCTCCACGCAGGTCCAGTTTCGTGAAGATCTTAGCCTCCCGGAGTCGGTCCAAGAGCTCGGGGATGAGGGGCAGCGGGTAGCGGTTACGCACCGTGATGGCGTTGAGTTTCCGGTAGTCACAGCAAAGCCGTAACTCGCCCGACTTCTTTTTGACGAAGAGCACGGGCGCAGACACTGGCGAGGACGAGGGCTGGATGAAACCACGAGCCAAATTCTTTGTCAGGAAGTCCCGCAATGCAGCCAACTCGGGCTCCGACATGGAGTACAAACGCCCCACTGGGAGAGGCGCATCAGGGACTAGATCAATGGAACAGTCATAGGGCCTGTGCGGGGGTAATTGGTCCGCCTCTGACTCGCTGAACACATCAGCAAAGTCGGACAGTTCGGGAGGCAAGGAAACCCCTGGGGAACCCTCCACCTGGCCGGCACAGATATGGCGGGTGTGGTCCACGCACTGCAAACTTGGGAAGGTGACCAAGTTCTGAGACCAATAGATCTGTGGATCATGCGCCCGGAGCCACGCCAGTCCCAAGACCACGGGGAAGTGCAGATCCGAAGTGATGTAGAACTGGATGGCCTCCACATGGGAACTGATGGCCATACACACTGGTTGCGTGGCGGCCGTAATAGGCCCGGACAGGAGCACTCGACCATCGATGGTCTCCACTAGCATGGGCGGATCCACCGGACACTGGGGAATAGCCCATTTGGCCACGAAGGCCGAGTCCATAAAGTTAGTGGTAGCCCCAGAGTCAATTAAGGCATGGACCGGAATCCCCTCTGGCTTGCCAGGAAGGATCAGACGTGCCTCCAAAATCAAATGCCGTGGAGGTTCACAGGCACCGTCGGAATTGCGTAGCTCGGCGTGGTCGTGGTGGGTCGCCCGATCTATCACACTGTCTAGATCGGGCTCGGGCCGTTTCCCGACAGCAAAGCAGGGGACTTTCTCGGGGCCGGCTTGGTCACTGATGCCCGCTGACGCTTCTTTGGGCAAGAAGCGGCCAAATGTCCAGGGTCCCCACAGTAAAAACACAACCCCCCCGATCGTCGTCTGTCCATTTCCGTCACCGAGAGACGGGACCTGGCGGCACCCAGCTCCATTGGCTCCTCCCTCTGGACTGGGGGCACACGCTCAACAGGAGCGGCAGGGGTCTGTGGGGTGGCACGGCGACTCTTTCGCTGCTGCAGCCGGGCATCGATCCGCAGACAAAGATGGATCAGCCCATTCAGGTCTGAGGGAATGTCCACGCGGGCCAGCTCATCCAACATCTCCTCCGACAAGCCATCCTGGAAGGCATCCACGAGCGCAGCCTCATTCCAGGCGGAATCCTGGCTAAGCAGCCGGAAATCGCTGATGTAGGCCTGTAGGGGGTGCTGGCCCTGCCTCAAAGCTTTCAGGCGTCGGGTGGCGGTCTGCGCCTTAATCGGGTCCTCGTACATGAGGCGCATATGGTCACAAAACCCCCCAAAGTTATCCAACAAAGGGCTAGGCTGTGCCAGCAGAGGCGTGCCCCAACGAGCTGCATCCCCCGACAGAAGGCTCAACACGAATCCCACCTTATCTCGGTCAGTGGGGAAATCAGCTGCTCTCACGCTGATAAAAAGCTGGCATTGTCCCAGGAAGGCAGGAAACAGTTCTGGATTGCCAGCAAATTTATCCGGCATAGCTATCTGACATTTCCTCCTGGGTGGGGGTGCAGCATGTACCTGAGCTTGCAGTTGAGCCACCTGAGCTGCCAGCAAAGTGAGTTGCTGGGTCATCCGATACATCCGAGCCGGCTGCCGGGCCCACCGGCTGGCCCTGAGTCACAACACAGTGCGAGAGGAAGTGGAAGCATGGAAAACGAGCAGGGGTAAATGCTAGGTTAAAGGCTAACTTTAGTCAGCCTGCTTTACCATCTATCCTGCTAGCAAATGTTTGTTCCCTGGACAATAAATTAGATTACATCAGATTCCAGCAAGCTACATGGCATGAGTACAGACATTGCTGTGTCTTTGTTTTTACGGAGACATGTCTGAGTGATAGAGTTCCGGATGCTACTATTCAGTTGGATGGATTAGCCATGTTTCGTGCCGATAGGAACAGAGCTCTGTGTGGTAAGACCCATGGCGGTGGACTGTGTGTTTACATCAACATCATCAATGCACTCTGTCCTCATTTCCACCTACTGCTCACCGCTTGTGGAGTTTATGGTTGTGAGATGTAACCCTTTTATCTACCCAGGGAATTGACCACTGCTTTTATACTCGGAGTGTATATTCCACCTAGCGCTAATGCTAAGGAAGTGTTCTGTGTACTTTACTAGACTATGAACAAACTGCAGAACACACACCCTGACTGATTATTTATTGCTGCTGGAGATTTCAATCATGCAAATCTCAGAACTGTGCTCCCTAAATTTGATCAAAATGTGGACTTTGCAACCAGAGGGGAAAACATGCTGGATGTTGTTTATAAAAACATCCTGGGTGTATATTGTGCGAAGCCACGCCCCCACCTCAGTTATTCATACCACACCTCTGTTATGCTAATTCCAGCATACAGACCACTCCTCTTCAGGACTGCTTTGAATGCACTGACTGGTACATGTTAAGGGAGGCTGCATTAAGGGAGGCTCCATTAACTTGGAGGAGTATACATCGTCAGTGACCAGCTATATCAGCAAGTGCATTGATGATGTTACAGTCTCCAGGAAAATTATTTTACACCCCAATCAGAAGCCGTGGATAACAGGAGAGGTGCGTGCTCTATTGAAAACTCGAGACTCTGCATTCAGGGCAGGCGATAAAGCAGCCCTAAGAATAGCGAGAGCCAAATTGTCCCAGGCCATCAGAGGAGCAAAGCATGCACATGCCCAGAGCATCCACCAATACTTCATGGACAGCGGCGACACATGGCGTATGTGGCAGGGCATTTAAGCCATCACTAATTACAGAATATTAACATCTGCCTGTGAGAGTGATGGCTCACTTCCACATGTGTTGAACAGTTTCTACGCCAGTTTTGAAGCACAGAACAACGTGACAGCAAGGAAGACTACACCTCCTTCCAATGACCAGATACTTTGTCTCTCCACTGCTGATGTGAGGAAAGCCCTAAGTAGAGTTGACCCATGGAAAGCTGTGGGACCAGACAATATTCCTGGCAGAGTGCTCAGAGGATGTGCAGACCAACTGGCAGATGTTTTCACCGACATCTTTAACATTTCTCTGAGCACCACTGTTGTCCCAAAGTGCTTCAAGACAATGATCATCATTCCTGTACCAAATAAACCATCTGTGTCTTGCCTCAATGACTACCAACCTGTTGCACTTACTTCCATCATCATGAAGTGCTTCAAGAGGCTCATCATGAAGCATATAAAGATCCTGCTGCCCATAACATTGGATCCACTGCAGTTTGCATACCGCTCAAATCGTTCCACCGATGATGCCATCTCTACTACACTCCATCTAGCTCTCACTCATCTAGAAAACAAGGACTCATAAGTACGTATGCTGTTCATAGACTTTAGTTTAGCATTCAACACTATTATATCCCAACACCTGATGGGGAAGCTGGCCCTGTTGGGCCTGAACACCTCCCTCTGTAACTGGATCCTGGACTTTTTGACTGGAAGACCTCAGTCAGTCTGGATCGTGAATAACATTTCTAACATCATCATACTGAACACTGGGGCCCCTCAGGGCTGTATGCTCAGTCCCCTGTTGTTCACCCTGCTGACACATGACTGTGTAGCAATGCACAGTTCGAACCACATCATTAAGTTCGCTGATGACACGACCGTGGTGGGTCTCATCAGCAAGAATGATGAGTCAACATATAGAGAGGACGTGGAAAAGCTAATAGACTGGTGCAAAGCCAACAACCTGTCTCTGAATGTAGACAAAACAAAAGAGATGGTTGTTGACTTCAGGAGGACAAAATATGACCGCTCTCTGCTGAACATTGATGGCTCCTTCGTGGAGATTGTAAGGAGCACCAAATTTCTTGGTGTTCACTTGGCAGAGAATCTCACTTGGTCCCTCAACACCTGTTCCATAATAAGGAAGGCCCACCAGCGTCTTTACTTTTTGAGGAAACTGAGGAAGGCACAGCTTCCACCACACATCCTCACAATTTTCTACAGAGGGACTATTGAGAGCACCCTGAGCAGTTGCATTACTGCCTGGTTTGGAAACTGCACCGTTTCAGATCGAAAAACCCTACAGCGAATAGTGAGGATGGCAGAGAAGATCATCGGGGTTGCTCTTCCCTCTGTCATGGATATTTACATCATATGTTGCATCCGTAAAGCTAGAAAGATTGTGGCTGATTACACACACCCCTCATACACACTCTTCACTCTTTTGCCATCTGGAAAGAGGTACAGGAGCATTCAGGCTCGGACATCCAGATTGTGTAATAGTTTCTTCCTACAAGCCATTAGAATTCTCAACACGAAGAAACTGGAACTATAAATACTTGTATTTGCAGTTTTTTAAGTTTTTAGTTTAGAGTTATGCGTAGTTTGTTGTTCTGTTCTTTTTTTGATTCGTTTTGTCTGATGTAGCACCTTAGTTCTGGGGAAACAATTCATTTCACTGTGTACTGTACTGTATATTGTAGAAATGACAATAAAGTCTACTACTACTACTACTACTACTACTACAGAATAATTGTTTCAGATCTAGATGGCACTGGGGTGGAATCTTATGTACAGAAAGCATTGGAAATTGCTTGAGCACAGTTGTCAGGGATTTATCCTGAAGAAATCTGTCAGCTGCTTCTTATGCATCTGGATACACATTCATTTGCCTGCTTTCTGATTCTTCACATTGAAATAGCAGTATTGCCAAACAGCTAGGCTTAGGAAAAGTAATTCACTGGGCTCATCATTTTACAGTGACTTGTCAGCCAGCAAAATGGGTTTTTTCCCCTTTTCTTTCTTCCTTCTTTAGTAAATGGCTAATTTAAACTATGTTCAGAATGCACATATTAAATATTTGGCATCTGTATACTACTAAAATTCAGGTATTTATCTGTCTTCTGTACTCCCAAATCAGCCCAATTTTGAATCAAGGTGCCTATCATCTATTAATTTAAAGAATGTTGTTTATGATATATACTTAGATGACCATTGTGTTGTTTAACATTAGGGTAAAAAAATATGATCAGCCTAAAATTTATTGTTCATTCTGGCTACATCAGATTCAGTCAGGTAACCAGACTATATGTACTTTCTGTCAAAGGATGACCCAATGGGTCAGAAGTTGTTCTCTAATATTACTTTAAAACCATGTGTAAAATACAGAATTTTTGTCATTATCTTTATAGTCTGCAAATATTCTAATTGTTTCAGCATTATGGAAATTTAAATTTGTTTCTGGGAGAAACATGATAATTAAAAATCTATTATTGTCCTGACATCTATTCAACATTTGATAACCTGATTCCTCCTATTTATACCCAAACTATGTAAGGTACGCAGAACATTGATATTAGAATGCTTGAAGGTTATCTAGAAGCCTTGATCTTTCCACATTTGGGATTTATGTATATGGAAAAGTTACTCCCTCCCCAAAACAAAGATTTTTTGTTGTTGTTCTCATTCTGCATACTAATTATAAATTTTTTCCCCGCACATGCGTACTAGTCGTTTCCGACTCTAGGGACCGGTGCTCATCTCTAGGGGCCGGTGCTCATCTCCGTTTCAAAGCCGTTTCAAAGCCTCGCTTGTCCGAGGACGTCTCCGTGGTCATGTGGCCGGCATGACTAGATGCCAAAGGCACACGGAATGCTGTTACCTTCCCACAGTAGTGGTCCCTATTTTTCTACTTGCATTTTTACGTGCTTTCGAACTGCTAGGTTGGCAGAAGCTGGGACGAGTAACAGGCACTCACTCTGTTATGCAGCACTCAGGATTCGACCCGCCAAACTGCCGACCTTCTGATCGACAGTGTCCTAACCCACTGAGCCACCGCGTCCCTACACTAATTATAAAAGGTAAAGGTAAAGGTTCCCCCGCACATGCGTGCTAGTCGTTTCCAACTCTAATTATAGAAATAGTCAAATGGATCTTGATGTGTTTTCTAAACAGTAGCAATCTTCTCTGTAGGTTTAAATTGACCTAAGAACAAAGTAATTTTTATTTTATTTTCAGGCTGAGAACAAAATATGGAAAACGGTGAATATGAATGTTTTAAATGACAAATAATTCCAATAATCATCTGTTCTTATAGAATCATGGAAGATAGATAAATATTGCATTTTTATAATGAGAATTGATTTCTGTAAAATGATAACAATTTCAATATTACCAGGGATTTCACTGGGCGATTAAGTATTGGATGAACACCATGTAGATCCCAGTCTTAATCTATCTTGAGCCATGAAAATTAATGAACAGCTTTGAATCTGCCACTTTTTAAACCCAACCAACCTTGCAAGAATACCTGTGAGGATAAGATAGACAAGGTAATAGAACTATATTGTGTAGTAACCTTATACTCCTAGAATAAAGGCAGGATACAAAACTAACAGGTACACAAATGTAGGAGTATTGTGTATCATCAACTAAATTAAAATCAAATCAGGAACTATTTTCAGATGATAGGTGGGGATTTGTACAAGGCTATGGCTATTTCTGGACTATATTAAAGCAATTCTTAAATTTTCATGATAAAACACTTTTTTACTCAATATTTTAAGGCTAATACCACAAGTACAATATGAAGGAGAAAATTCACATGCAGTTAAATCTAAATTTATTTTAATTTGACTATCATCTATCTATCTATCTATCTATCTATCTATCTATCTATCTATCTATCTATTCATCCATCTATCTATCTTCTAACTTCTATCTATCTTATTTATATGGTGACACTTTCACACAGTTAAATAAAAAACAGCAAACAGATCATTATAAAAGCATAATAATATTAAAATGATAATATATAAACAATTAAAGTATATAAACCTTATGGCTAAAATATTACTCACAGTGGAGTCATTTAAGAAAATCTCCAGTTCCCAAACACCTCCAAGTGAAATGATATAACCAAGTCCTGAGGGACTTCCGAAATGATAGCACAGAGGAGACAACCTAACACCAGGGGAGAGAATGTTCCACAAGGAGGCCACCATGACAGAGAAGGCAGAGAAGCTACATTTGCTATAGCTGTTGTAGAAAAGTATATCAAAACAAAACAACCAACTAGGTATTCATTCTGGGCCACATTATACAGGTCTCAGAAAGTAATCTAAGCAAATAATTTAGAGTTGTTTTAATTACTTTGCAATATAGTGTAATTGTTATAAAATATATTTCTGATTTCTATATTTTTATGTTTCTGATATTAAGATTATATTTACAATGTTTAAAATCCTATCTTTTCTGGAGCCATTTTATCAAACCAACAAGAGCTATGCGTTTATGTTGTGTTAGCAACATATGATAATTACTTACTGATGTCAAGATTAACAGTTTCTAAGGGATTACTTCTGCACCCATATTATTAGTTCACTAATTGCATACCTAGTTTGGATTTTGTATGGAACTTTATAATATATTCCACCCTCTTTGCAGCACACTTCAGCATAGCTAAGTGCTTGCAAGCTACAGAGAGGTCTTGTTATTTTAATGAGGTCAAGGGTATTTAAAAAGAACTTTAATGCAATGCATAATGTACAATAGCTTAGAATTATAAAGCCATATTTAACTAAAAGGTCTATGAAGGTGGCCTCTGTTACAAAGCCAATTAATAAAATCTGATAATATTACACAACAATTCAGCAGTCACAAGCTATAATCAAGAAAGGAAATCATACAAAAGACATACAACAGATAATTACCTTTTATTTTTAGAGGAGTGTATTTTTGCAAGATAAATGGAAAGTATTAAAAAAATCTGTAATAAATTTAAATGATTGTCTATTATCAAAACTAAATTTAATATTTATTTCCAAGGTTGGTTCACACTCTCAAAATATATCATATTTATGAAAATAAAAAGGATCTATTCATCCTTTATTTTTTCCTCTATTCTCTTCAATATCCTTATGATTTTTATCCCAGAATTTATATAAGACCCAAATATATTGTATTAAAGGTTATTGCAGGGTTTTTTCCTACAGCCACTAAGCATCATTACTAAAAGTCTAGATGAGCCATTGTATAATGCAATCTTTTTATTGCTAATGCAGGTGGATATAGCAAAGTGGAAAGATACAAGAGATTCCATTCTAAATCATCCATGTGTGTGTATAAGGTTAAGTAACGTATTTATAAAAATTTACACTGTCCACGTCTTGTACTGGAAACAGTGGGTAGAAATCCTGGCAGCTATTGGCTGAATATGCTTCGTATTTTGTTTCTCTACCATAGATCAATCACAGTCCAGATTTAATTCTGTCCATAAATAAGAATTATAGAATCAAATATCAACCAATTTCTATATTATTAAAAAAATTCAATCCAGCAAAAAAGGCTAATTTGGGTAGAAATCTCATGTTTCAATTCTTTATTTATGGAAAACTCATATGCCAAAAGGTAAAAGTTAATAGGAATTGTAGAAGAATATTTAAATTTAGCATAACAATAACACCAATTGTAAATTACTTATAAATCTATAGAAGGGAACATATGCAGCTCAAGGTTGAACTGTAGAGTCCTTGATACTTATTGCATTTGGTTGGTTGGTTGCAGATATTTGTTACCAGATTACGTAACATATTTAATACTAGATGTGAGTGGGGCTTGTTCTCTGTTTACCTATATACAATAGCTTGCCCTGTCAGTGGTGGTGGAAGATTGTTTTCTCCTTGGTAGTTCTTTGATTAGGCTGCCATTTACTGCCTGATTGTTTCTCTCAATTGGTAGCTTCTAGATTAAGGTATTGTTTATTGCTTGGTTGTCTGTCTGGTGTTAATTTGAATTTGAATTTTATTGAATTTATATACCGCCCTTTCCCGTAGGACTCAGGGAGGTTTACAGGGTACTTAAAACAACGATACAAAAATTTAAAACAATTAAGAAAAGATTAAATTAAATCCCTGAAGAAATATAAAAAACCCCAATTAAAACTCTCAGCCTGGGCCGGAAAGCTCGAAGAGCCAGGTCTTCAGGTCCCGGTGAAATGAACGAAGTTCGGGGGCAGTCCTAAGCTCCACGGGCAGCTGGTTCCAAAGGGCAGGCGCACCCACAGAGAAGGCCCTCCCCCTGGGTGTTATCCGCCGGCAATCTTTTACCAGAGGCACCCTGAGAAGGCCCTCCCTGTGGGAGCACACAGGACGAAGGGAACTTGATGCCGGCAGCAGGTGTTCCCTCAGATATCCCGGACCCAAGCCATTTAGGGCTTTATAGGTCATCACCAGCACCTTGAATCTCACTCAGAGGGCAACCGGAAGCCAATGCAGCTCGTGGAGTAGAGGTGTTACACGGGAGTATTGGGGAACCCCCATCACAACTCGCGCGGCTGCATTCTGCACCAGCTGAAGCCTCCGAGTGGTCCTCAAGGGCAGCCCCATGTAGAGAGCGTTGCAGTAGTCTAAACGGGAGGTCACGAGTGCATGAGTGACTGTGCGTAGGGCATCTCGGTCCAGGTAGGGTCACAACTGGCACACCAAGTGAACCTGGGCAAAAGCCCCCCTGATCACGGCTCCTATGTGATCTTCAAAACTGAGCCATGAGTCCAGGAGGACGCCCAAGTTGCGAGCCCTATCAACGGGGGGTAACACCTCACCCCCCATCGTTAAAGATGGAATAGTCTGGTTAACCCGAGATGCCGGTATGCACAGCCACTCAGTCTTGGCAGGATTGAGACAAAGCCTTTTTCTCCCCATCCAGACCCGGTGTTAATCCTGGTGTTAAGCCCTGTTCATCTAGCTGTTGATTGCTGATAAGAAAGTGTTCTCATCTTTTTGTTTCCTTTTAGCTTTCTTATTGTTTATTTTGAATGCTACTGTTTATAAACATAGTCAAACCTGACTTACTTCTAGCACTGAAGATATTATCTAGTTGGGTAACAAAATGTCTACAAGCAAACAGCCAAGCTCAGAAAACACCAAGGACTAGGCACTACAAAGTCTGCTGCCTTTTCTTTATCCCTGCTATCTCTGCCTTAAAAGAGGAAATATTTCAGAAACTTAGTTAAATAAAATTCTTGATACTATCTGGCTGAAACCTGGGGTCCTAAAGGGACTACCACCTTTTTGATTCTTCATCACCTTCTGTTTACTTTTATGAACCCATTGTAGCCTATGATCTAACCTTGAATCAAATCATATCTAGAATTGGTTGGGATTGATATTTTTTTTTTGAAACTTGAATCTCCAAATCAAATGGAATCTTACTCCTGTAATTTAAGAAGCCAGATTAGTTCTTGGTATCATATCCCCTCATTACCAAAGAAAGAAACAAGTTCTGGATAAATGTCTCATTTTTTCTAATAAGTGAAATAGTCATCCTGTAATTCAGATTGTTTGTTTAAAAAGTTCTGTATTCCAAAGCCACTATTCTTTACTAAGAGGTGCAATACTAGTTTTAAAAACTTAAAAAGGTAAGCATCTAAAGCTAGTTTTCAAGGTGCTTATTATCACAAGATGTATTCCTGTAGAATAAGCTAATATTATTATTTCTATTTTTAATAGATTTAAGGATGAAAATAATGATTCTTGTAGGACTTCATGAATATTCATGGTGAATTTAAGCTTCGAAGCCAGAACATCCTGGGTATTTTGCTCAAACTCTCAACCATTATACTTCATCACTTCAAAACTGATTCAATAAACAAAAGAAAATGCTGATATGTAAATATGCCTCATTATAGAATCCTTAGCAGTGTTACAATGTTTTTAATTATGTATAGCTTTGATTAAAATTATCATAGACATATAGATAATTCACTCATTTCTATTGAGAAGCTGATAACAATACCCTACCCTAAATTGAGCATGGCATACAATTTACCTAATACTTTATTAGGATTACATTCACATTTACTAAGATGTTTCAGCAAGGTGGTAACAGGTAACAGAAACTATTATTAGCTAGGAAAGTTTAATTATACTGGGATAAAATACTGTCAAGAAATAAATATCAAGATTATAACCAAGATCAAAGTCTTCAGAGTGATTCCTAATCACAATAGCATGGCTGAAGAACTGGAAATATCATATATATGATATATTTATTATTTTAAAAAATAATAAACAAATGTTTGCTCTTAATTAATTGAAAAAACCCTTGCAAGCTTTTTCTAAATTTATAGCCCAGAAATGCAATAAACATTGATATAACTGCATATATAGTTTTAATATTATCCATGGCTCAGTGGGTTAGGACGCTGAGCTTGTCGATCAGAAGATTGGCAGTTTGGCGGGTTGAATCCCAAGTGCCGCGTAACAGAGTGAGCGCCTGTTACTTGTCCCAGCTTCTGCCAACCTAGCAGTTCGAAAGCACGTAAAAATGCAAGTAGAAAAATAGGGACCACTATGGTGGGAAGGTAATAGTGCTTCATGTGCCTTTAGCGTCTAGTCATGCCGGCCACATGACCACGGAGACATCCTCAGACAAACGCTGGCTCTTCGGCTTTGAAACGGAGATGAGCACCGGCCCCTAGAGTTGGAAACGACTAGCACGTATGTGCGGGGGAACCTTTACCTATGTAGTGTTGCTGATTATTTCATTCAATTGTAAGTTTTGAGAATTTAAGAAACATTTATTTAATTTAATTTAATTTAATTTAATTTAATTTAATTTAATTTAATTTAATTTAATTTAATTTAATTTAATTTAATTTAATTTAATTTAATTTAATTTAATTTAATTTAATTTACCTACTAAGCCAATACGTAGGCCACTATATTTTGAATTTTGAAACTAATAATATAACATTCCATA
Source organism: Vipera berus (assembly GCF_964194415.1). Taxonomy (NCBI): domain Eukaryota; kingdom Metazoa; phylum Chordata; class Lepidosauria; order Squamata; family Viperidae; genus Vipera; species Vipera berus. The sequence goes on along the minus strand of NC_138206.1, from coordinate 42,344,868 downwards.
CCAAAAGAGTTTATGAGATCATTAGACTGAGAATTCAAAGAACCAGAGAATGAAGGGACATATGCAAAAGGTTTATCAAACAATCTTCAGTTCTGTGAATTTAGTTCCCATAAGGTGCAGTAGCAAATTTTTTGTCCATACATGTAGGAGTTATGGGAGTTGAAGTTTAATATATTTAAAAGGAGATCAGACATAAAGAATACACTAGCAAAAGATATGGAGATATCAATATAGAGTTTCAAGTATTCTTAAAATAATCACCATATATTTAACTATAAGTTTTAAAAAATTATATTGGGGATATAATTATATTCTAGTCAGCCATACTAGAATCAACTTTCCATCAAGACAGTTCCAGAAAAAGAATTTATACTTTACATCCATTGTACTTTTTTGTTTAGGATATTGATTCTATAAATGTTATAATTTATTCAATAATGCAGACTGTTTGATGTGTTTTGGAGAATTTAAATAAATATGAGTGATAACAAATTATGACATTAGTAAATAGAATTCTCTTATGGTATCGGGGTTTTCATTCTAAAGCCATCTTCTGCTGTTACCTTAAGCAACATTATCAAACAGCTATAAATGGAAAGGAAATATTAAGCCATTTGTAGGGGATTCTGAATAATATTGTCTGTCTCTATATCTAAGATGTTGTTTGAGCAACATTATCCACATGGAATCTTTATTACACAAAGTCACAGTTAGTTGATCAGTCATGATGTGCAATTTGGCATTCTAACATCAAATCATGTTTTACAAAATGTTGTTGAATTTATTTGCCAAGAATTTTGAGCACCATATTTGTTTCATCACAAATGCATTCTGATATTATTTATTTATGCCTTATGGTTTTTTTCTGTTTCAAAAACAAGCATTTGGACATGTAGACATGGCAACGTACAAAGGCAAACATTTAAAGAGGTACTTTAAAGGAATAGGTACTTTAGTCCCAAATTTATATAAAAAATGTCTTCCCCCCCACTTTTCTCTGGTTATATTTTCATGAGCCTTGGGTGTCATGTGAAATTGTGTCATGTGAAATTAAACCTGTGTCTGCATAGTTTAGGACTTTTCTGGGATATCTTGTTGAATTTTCATGGAGTGCAATATAATATCCAACTCTTGCTTGATTCTCCTACAGACATTAAAAGCAAAACTTTTTTTTAGCCTTATTTAGCCATCAAAGGCTCAAACATTTTCATAACTTCACATCTATTTTTGCTTTGCTACACAGAAACCAACTTTTCCTTTGCTTCATCATCTGTTGCTTTGCTTTCCAAACAACAGAATGAAATTTGCCTTCATTCTTTTCATAGACATACTGTACAACGTAGTTCGTATATGACTCAAAGCTGGGTGCAAAATAGGCAAACTGGAAATATTTCCCCTTCAAAAATGGAAATGTAAAATAATCAAGTTGACTATATCATATCACGAATGGTTAGAGGAGCTGGATATGTTTAATATTGAGAGGAAATTCAAAACAAACATTATCAATTAAGCATTTTCCCTATTTATACAGGGTGAAATGTAAGCAATTCTGGAGAAGAATGGAATGCCCTTGAAACTAAAAGAATCTCCATCATAAGAGGCCTTAAAGCAAAGCTTGATAGCTATGTATCAAGATTACTGTAGCAGTAAACAACCTGAATTAGCAAAATGTTGGGCTAGGGGATTTTTATTTATTCTATACTTTTATCCACCAAGATAACCACCCAGGTTAATTGACTATGCATGATTGCAAGTGATCTGAGGAAGTAAATGTAAAAATGGTAAGTTTTCATTTTTTATTAGACTTTTTGTCATGCGCTTTGGCAACTTTAAGACTTGTAGATTTCAACTTCCAGAATTGCCCAGTCAGCAATTTGGTAAGTAGGTTTTGAAAAGAAAAAAAAAGATATATGACCACCATAAATAAAAAGATACATTTTCAGGAACTGTCTTATTGCATTAGAAAAATGTTCCATTTTGCATAATTACATTTAGTTCTGTTTCATTGAGTACTGTTAACAAACATATTGCAAGTGTTATAGATATATGAACAACTGACAAATGAATAATTTACAAAGTAAATGTCTTTGTTGGAACAAAAACTGAATTACTGGCCAAACTATTATTTAAAATCCTCATGGAAATATCCTCTAAGGCTTTCAGTTCTACAGTCTGGATTCTGAAGCCAACACAGACATACAGTTTTCAAGATCTCTTCCTATTAAGACCCAAAGGAGACTGAGATGAAACATTGCTTGAAATAATGCCTTGAGGAAGCATTCTCCACAAGTGACATGATACTAAGGAAAGTGTTTGAAACAAACATTCTGTTATACAGAAGTTCAGCTTTCATTGGTTTTCCCTCTTACAGTAAAAGAGAGAAACTGTTTTGTAACAACTCGTCTGACTGTCTGTCTGTTTGTCTGTCTGTCTGTCTGTCTGTCCACAATATCTGACTGACAGATTGACTAACTGGATCTTATGTGCTGCTCCAATTCAACAGGTTATTCCAACAATGTTTACATATATCACCTAACAAATGCAACATTCATAATGCAAGGAAAAAGGAAAACCTGGTCCTAATGCAGCCTTCCTTAATTGGGCATCTTCTAGATGTGATAATTCTTACAAATACCATTACAAGATATGTGGAAAATGCCCCATGAGGCTCCTTTGGGAAATATATATATCAAGGAAGCCAGATCCAAATTTAGCAAAGCTCCTGAATTTTCTAGTTGTCTCAGTATGCAACATTTTACATCTTTTACAGAATCAGTTACAAAAATTTGACTATAAGATTAATGGAAAATCTACAATTTTCAACAAGTAAAAATAATCCTAAATTGTTATTTTTGTCCACATTAAAAAAGGAATGGTATAATGATAGAACATATTTACTTATAGTATAGAGCACAGAGTTTCTCTCTTTTTTAATGTTCTTTGATAATCTCTGTTTTTTTTATTGAAAAGTTTTACAATACATTTTTTAAAAAGACAAAACCCTCCCAACCCCCTCCCCTCTCCCCAGCCCTCCCCAACACCTCCCTCACCTCCCCCTCCCCCCTCCCCGACTTCCCAGAGCTCAATACAGGGTATAAAAATACAAACAATCATAATCTACCTTATGCAAACAACAATAAAATATTAAATCTATCGCACTTTAACTCTTATAAAGGCTGACAATGCTCCTGAATGGACAAATCCATACTTGGGGGTCCTCTTGAATGCTACAGCTACTACATGCTATTCTTAGTATTATCTGATTGTATCTACTGTTACCTCATTAAGCCAATGCTGTATGTCTTTTCTTTTCTTTCAAAAGACTTGAGAATTTCAATTTCTCCTCAATTTTCAAAGATTATCTTTTCTACCTGAAATTTGATTAGCAGTGTGCTTCTTTGGCTTATTATTTTCAATTTAGATGGAATTCATTTTTCAATTTTTACTCATTTCTGAAAGAAAAAGCATATTTAAGTCATAATAACTTTAAAAAAAAGAGATGCTGATAAAATAACACAAGTTTAGCAACTAAGTTGAATGCTCAAGAAGCAAAACAGCAAGCTATTGTGTTCAACTCCACAATGCTTTCCATATTCACATACTGTTCTTCATTAGCACAAAATACTAATTCAAAAAAAATTGTGCATAAGCAAACACACTTTGTGCTATACATTGTTGCCTTATCATATGTTAGCAAATTCCTGTTGATAAACATTTACTGTAGAGGATGTGATTCTATTCATGTTTGATTTACAACACTCATAATACAAACTGGTTATATCTGTCATTTGTCCCCCACCCACTTTCTAACTATTTGTGAGCAAAGGTAGATTAATCCCTGTGCGCTCCCACAGGGAGGGTCTGCTCAGGGTTCCGCCGGTGAGAGATTGCCGGCGGGTGACACCCAGGGATAGGGCCTTCTCAGTGGGAGCGCCTGCCCTCTGGAACCAGCTGCCAGTAGAGCTGAGGACTGCTCCCGACCTCCGATCATTCCGCCGGGGCCTGAAGACCTGGCTCTTTGAGCTCTCGGGCCCAGGCTGAGGGGAAAATTTTAACTGGGGTTTTAATGTACAGGGTGAATTTAATGCTTTTTAAATTGGTTTTAACTTTTGTATGTTTTGTTTTTAATTCCCTGTAAACCGCCCTGAGTCCTCAGGGAAAGGGCGGTATACAAATGCAAATATTAAATTAAATATTAAATTAAAGAAAGCAAAGAAAGCAAAGCCTAAGAGCAGAAAATAAGAATAATTTTAGAAGATGTGCTCTTATGGGTGAAAATGAGATCTCAGTGTAATGTACGCACCTGCAACATTGAAATGTCTTTACTTTTTTGTTCATTTCTCATTGTTGCTTTTCCATCTTGTCATTTTCAACCTTGTCAAAGAATATTGGCATTTAATTTTAAAAGAAATGTGAAAGAGACTTCTGTGCAACACACATAACACTGCCTTGTCTAAAGTGTTTTTAAAAATGAATCACTAAGGACCTGGAGGTCACTTGCTGCAGTGAAGTGGACATAACTAAGATGTATTTTAGCAGTCTCTGTCTTGCAAATGGATTGCCTGTGGGTGACAGTTCACTTTGATATAGATTTTTCACTAAATGTATTATTTTGACAGCTGAAAATAGAATGGGGATTTTCAAATTATTTTTATTTAATAGATAACTGATGTACTGATCTAAGTACATAATACCTAAGACTAATAAGACATCAATTTTCTGTGCACTGTCTATATTGTGTAATATTTTGTATACGTTTCTATACCATTTCAAAAATACAGTAAAACTGTAGAAGTATAGCTTAGAAAGATTTGATTTGATATGTCTTTGTAAATACAATGATACAATCTATAATCTCACTTTATCACAGTTTCAGTAATCTAACCCCATATTTTGTTAACAAGTGATATCACTGATTCTCTTGGCAGGTTGCAAAGTGGTAGGTGGAGAAGCATCTTTGAAGGTTTTGAATTGTGAGCCACTTGGAGTCATTTGCAGATAAGGGAGGCTATAGAAATCAAATAAATAAATAAATAAGGTTATGTGGATGAAATTATTGAAACAAATTATGCCCCAAATGTTAGTGAATTTTTAAAAATACTTCATAATTTCTTAATATCCCCTGTAAGTCTTGACATCACATGAGTCAATTCAGTTCCCAGGCAGCAGTGAATTATGCATAATCTCTTTTATTTTTGTCATGAATATTCATAGTGAAGAGTTCAATCAGAGTTCCCTCCACAGTAGATGATTCAACAGCAGATTCCTATTACTATAAAACTGCTTGAAGACTTTGTTCTTTCTCGCAAATATGTAGTAACACAAACATAGTGCACATTTCAATACGCTTGAAGTTTGGGATGTGTGTCTGAGAAGCATTAATTTGCAACTGTTTCCTGGCAGATAAATATAGTGATCATGGGCTTATCATGGGCAACTGCCAGGTTGCCCCACCAGTATGACAACAATTGTTTTTGTGTATCAGGAGTGGATGTTGCCCATTATTCACCACTCATCTATCACAAAAGAGACCTTAGGCACATTTTCTGGAACTTCTTTCAATGTATTGCTTTTCTGCTTCCACTACCTTAAGGGCTACTGTTTGTTATGCCTGGGGCATATTACTTTTTTCTCCTTTAATTTGCTAGTCTAGAGAAATACAAATGTCCCACCAACAGATTTTAGACTGAAGTTTTAACCACTACAACAAATTGGCTCAATGGTCTTCTAGACAACCTTTTATCATGGTCCTGTTATAACACTTACCTAATATACTGTATAGAATGATTATACCACTACCCAGTCAAGTGGTGGAGAGTCAAATGACATTTTTAGTCAATCCATTATAGATTCAGGTTGGTTTTCCTTTTCTTTCCAAAATCATCTCGTCAGTTAGGAGTTGATATTTTTTTCCTCTGCTATTGGGACAGTTTCCTTTCTACTCAGGTGGAAAGAGCTTGTTTTCAACTAGATGCTGTTGGACTGCATCAGCTACCACACCAGTTAGCAATTTGAAAGTTGTTGGTAAGCAAGTACCGGTAATTGTAGTTGCCAGGTGCTGCCTTTTTTGCTGGATCTTTCATTATCAGGTAGGTTTTGCCAGATTCACCTCTTTGTAGTATGTTGTTAAACTGTTTGGCAATGAGTGGGTATAGACCAGTTCGATGTTTCAACCAAAAATCATGCAATTCATCTTCACCTGGTGCTGACCAATTCTTGATCTTCCTTGCTCTTTTCTCTACCATTTCTGCTGTTATTACTAGTTCTTTCATTTCAACTTTTTTATTATCTACCTCTTTTAACCAAGCTACATCCTTGTTGTATTTCTTTAGATTATCCCATATCTGCGCCCAGAACTGCACTGTTTCTTCCTTGTCAGGTACTGACTGATTCACTGCAGATTACTCTACTCTACTCTACTCTGATTTGAAATCCATCAAAAAATGTTTGAATACTTATCATCCTTTGAATTCCTTATTTTCTACTGTTTTTTTTAAATAGAGCATTATATTAAATCCAACAGTATATTGTTTTGTCACTTTCTAATTACTTGTAGTAAGGATTTTCCAATATGCTTTATAAAAATGAAAAAGCTAGTAACAAAAAGTTACAGCCAGTCTCCTTTCAACTGATCATTGGCAATTACTGGTGGAAAACAAAGGAGCTGAGCTTTCTAGTCTTTTTTTTACTAGTAAGCAAAAAGCAAGAAATCCTTTTGCAGCATCTGAGCATCTATATAGTAATGTCCAGTGCTTTTTTTGTAAAACAAAAAGGTGCCGGAACTCACACATTTCATACAACTCGCCTTGCCTATCCTACAAGGTTCCATCCAAAAAAGGTGTCGGAACTCCGTTCTGAGTGTTCTATGAGAAAAAAAGCCCTGGTAATGTCACTGTGCAAGCTCTTCCCTAAAGATATCACAATGCAGGCACATAAAGGATAGACTTGCATAGTGATGTCACTGCAAAGTGAGGTTTACCATACATTATTCAGTTTCACTGGACATCACTATCACTCTTATTTCTGTTTCTGACATGCATAGAAGATATACTGTAGATTTGCTGAATGAAACTACTTTTGTCCTTGATCTTAAACCATGCATTTTATTTTGGGCATTTGGAATTCTCTCCAGTAAAATGGATTACAAATCTCTTTTATTTCTTTGAATTGCTCTTAAGAATAGAAATGTTCCATCCTCTTCATTACTTTTTCTGTACAAACAGAATAATGGCTAAAAGTATTAAGTATTAAATTATCAAGTGGTAGTTGAGTTTATGAACATCTTGAATCATAATCTCAGTAAGCAGAAGAAGCTTGCAAATAAAAATGCAATTAGTTAAAAGATTTCCACAGTTTAAAAGGCAACTAACATTTGTCTAAAATAAACTTGTCAATCAGTCCATGAATGGATAAAAGTTAAGCAATTCTGCAATATGTACATAGTCAAAATGCCAAGGAGAGTTAAATTCCTAGATTCCACAGGAAACAGAAGAATAAATTAGAGAATACTATATCCTGTTTTGGTCACCATGATGTAAAAAAGATGTTGAGACTGAGTAGAAAGAGTATTGAGAAGAGCAACAAAGATGATTAGAGGACTGGAGGCTAAAACATATAAAGAACAGTTGCTGGAATTAGGTATGTCTAGTTTAATGAAGAGGAGTACGAGGGGTAACATGATAGCAAAGTTCCAATATCTAAGAGGCTGCCACAAAGAAGAAAGGGTCAATCTATTTTCCAAAGGCAGGACAAGAAGCAATGAATGGAAACTAATCAGGTAGATAAGAGATCTACAACCAAGGAGAAATTTCCTGACAGTTAGAACAATTAATCAGTGGAACAACCTGCCTCCAGAAGCTGTGAACGTTCCAACACTAGAGGTTTTAAGAAGAGATTGGACCACCATTTGTCTGAAATGATACAGGATTTTAAGCCTAAGAAGAGGGTTGGACTAGAAGACTACATGCATTTTTGTGAGTAATTGGTTGATGGTTAGTATATACTTTTTATAAATTGATTTAATGAAAAATGATTTTTGTGGACTAAAAATAAGTAGTGTAGGGACTACCTTGACCAAATATGCTGATTCTGTAATTGTATTGGTAGCCTTACAGAAAATGGAATTGAGAAAAGCACTGCTTAGTAGTGAAAGGGAAGAAGTATATTACATCATTAGACTGGGAACATTTTGTCCATAAGTTTAGTTTCAGTAAATACTCTTTGAAGTAAAAATATGGTTTGAGAAATCTTTGACATAATACAAAGCAGCAAATAACCTCTGAATATTTTTCTATTATTTCTCTTTTGAAAATGCTTACATAACACTGCATCCCTATTAAGGTGGAAAATGCTTCCATTTACACAAATTGTTTTCTTTCCAAATAGGTATTCTCTCCGTCCATCTCCCTCCACGGGAGACACTGAAGAAAGTGATTGGATGGAGTAAGGATTTCGCTGAAAATCTTGAAAATCTTCTATAATAGCTAATATTTACTCAGTTAATGCTTGAAATGCATCATCATAGGCATTCTTTGAAAGTGCAAAAACTATTGTGCTCGTGGCATTAAAAAAAACAACCTTATGGATTTTTATATGCACTCTGAATCATCCACAGGTAAATGGCTAAAAAATAGAGCTCTTATATGAAGAACCAGAATTGGATTTGGGCTTGAAAGTTTTGTAGCAGATGTAAGTCTAATGGAATTTGAACTGAAGGAGATATTGATCTCCTATAAAAGCCAGACTTAATTTTTCAGCTTCTGCTAAGTTGGAGGGAAGAAGTCTTTTCCAAGAGTTACTAAAATGTATTTCTATTCATTTGACACAACTCTTGGTTTTGTTTTGTTTTTTTAATTTTCTCTGTAGAAGAGTCATATTACTCGTCTCTGATAGAACAAAGCACAGTTTGAATGTGCGTATCAAGAAGATGAGCCATGTTGATGTTTGTGTGTTATTTATTTATTTGTATTGTTATAAATGCAGTATACTGCTACCTAGTTTAAATTTTCTGTACTAGGGAGAACAGTGAAATTAATTTCTGATCCAAGTGATCAGAATTTAAAGAAAAGAATTTTTTATTTGTTTTCTCTATTTTTAATACATTAAGCTGTCTAGGCAACAGAATTTTAATGATTCTAATCATATCAAAAAGATCATTCTATTGCAACAGTACAATGTATCAACATTTATAACCATATAGTAAAAAGGGGTAAAAACTAGACATGACCATTAAAACAGATAAAAACCCAAATGGATAGCCCAGAGTGTTCATTTAAAGGGTTAAAGATTACAAAAATCAAACAACTCAAACAAGAGAGAGACCATAGACCAGGAGTCTGCAACCTTGAGAACTTTAAGACTTGTGGACTTCAGGTCCCAGAATTTGGCTGAGGAATTCTGGGAGCTGAAGTCCACAAGCCTTAAAGTTATCAAGGTTGCAGACCCCTGCCATAGACAAACAATCAATTTCAGGCATAAGGATAAAAGAGCACTAGTTAAAATGCAGCAATGCAGGCTGGATCTACTCCCTGCCAGGGGTTTGATCCTGACTGGCTCAAGGCTGACTTAGCCTTCCATCCTTCTGAAGTCAGTAAAATAAGCAACCAGATTGTTGGGGGCAATATGCTGTCTCCATAAATTGCTTAGAAAGTACTGTAAAGCACTATGAAGCACTATGAAGTGTTATTGCTATTTCCAGAACACCTTGGGGCATGCTGTTTAGAGAGTGGGGGTTGCAACAGAAAAGGCATACCTTCAGAACCACAAGATGACAATGTTTAAAGAATGGACCTAGAAATATATTGTGCAGGCAGAAAATATTGGAGACAACTTGTGTCTCAGATATCTAGGCCCTATGCCATACAGCGCTTTATAGGTAATAAACAGAACCCTGAATTTAATTGGAAGTCAAGCAACAGCCAATGCAGCTTGTGTAGCAGCAGTAGCACGTAGGCATACCAAAAGAGATCCCAACACTGCTTGTGTTGCTGCATTTTGAGATGGTCTTTAAGGGCAACAAACTAATTGTGAGGTCACCAGGGCATGAGTCACTATCAGAAAGGCCTCCTCAAAGGCACAACTGGGACAGATGATGAAGCTGACCAGCATTGGCACCTCCATTGAGAAATAGCTGAAAGTTCAGAGGAACCCGTAAGTTGTACACCCATCTTCAGTGGGGAAGTGCAGCAGCATTGAAGACCAACAATACTGACTTCCCTTAGCCTACAACCACTCAGTTTTGCTAGGATTGAGCTGAACTCTGTTCAACCCATCCAGAACTGATTGGCCTCCAGACATTGGGTCTATATCTCAATAGCTTCTCCTATACAGCTCAGGAATTAGAAGCTGGGTATATCTACGTTTGTGCAGCTCAGGGTTGGAGAGCTGGATATTATCAGCATACTGCTGATACTGAACTCTGCACTCAACTGTGGTTAAGGTCGGGGACACCAGATGTGATTCTTCCCCTTTCAACTCCATTGAAACCGACTTCTGAAGAAAGAGGGGAGCCACTGAGGAATAGTGTCACCACCCTATCCTGGCTCTGACAAAGGCTGTCAGCAAGTGATACCAGCCCAAAACAGATATAGATGATCAGTTTAAATATCTTATAATATTTTGCACTATTTAATTCCAGGAATTCCCCTCATTTTCTTATAAGAACATTAACTGCTTTATTGTAGATGTAATAGGAATGTTTTAAACCCAGTTGTTTGTATTTAGAACATTTTCAGTTTATTAGAATCTGAAGGAGGCTGTTTGTATCTTATCCACTAGATGTCGGTAAAAAGTTTAAATAGTTTTGAAATTTGAGTTTTTTTAAAAAAAATGAAGCAGTAGTAATTATCAATTAATTTTGTTCTTTGGAGATCTAACACTTCCACTTAAGAAAAAAAATGATTAATTATATGCCTCTGGAATGAGTGTTAATTTACATGAATGTGTTGTGCATTCATATAATTATGTAAATCAGAAGTGGGCAAATTTAAACCAAAGAGATCAGCTTAGATTTTGTTGTTTTATTCAGTCCCCAGAATTATGAGACTTATATCAAAATAATGAAAGCTAAAAAGACAATTCCTCAGTCTTGAGATAAATATGGTACATACAATTCCAAATTATCAGTTCTCCGTATTAATAAGGGCTCAAACATAAAATTTCCAGTTATGTAAATTTTGATATCAAAAAGTAATGATAGGAAGAGAATGGAAAATGTGCAATTGCAGTAAGTACATTCTAACAATTTTTATAACATAGATGAAACACTGCAGCAAGGGATTTACCTTGAATCAAAGGGATTTTCAAGGATCCCTTCTGCCTAGGTTGAAACAAAACATTGGATACGCTTCTGCAACAAATGTACTAGAAGAAATGTATTAAGCACGCAGACTTACAATAGAAGACAGTTTTGAAGTCCAGACAGATATTAGTGGTTAGATATCCCTGAACTTTTTTAATCGCAGCCACTTCCTGACATTTTAAGGCAGTTATAGAAATCTACTGTGTCCTTCGAGAAAGAGTGTGTCTACCTAAACCGATTTTATCTACTGTGACTGTCAGGGAGTCTCAAAGGCTTTGTGTTCAGTTGCTTCCAAATTTTTTAGAGGTACCCAGGTTAGAAATCGAAGCCTTCTGCATTCAAAGCATGTGCTCTGCAGACTTACAAGCAATATTCTCTTCCTTTGGTCAACAACTTCTTCGATAGCTAGGAAAAAAAATCTTTCATTATTCCCTATCAATCTGATAAAAAGAATTTGCTGTAGAAAATTACTGTTGAAGAAAGCCTAATATGGGAAATGTAGCACTTTTGTATATTCCTATGTTTGTGAATGGTCATTTGTAGAATTCTTTCTCAAATGATGTGCACAGTCTTCGTGGAAACTCTTTATACCTAACTAAGGAAATTCCTGTGTTTGAGAAATGATTGGAGTATTTTTCATTCCCTGAAAAATTTAAGAGATTTATCCGCTTTTATTTCTCTGACCCCAAATTCAATAGAAATTTTTGATAGGCTATTTGTATCTGGATGTAGTTCAGAAAAAAAATGTCTTTAACACTTCTCGCAGTATGTTACTCTCTATCTCCAAAAGGCTCAGGGTATGCACATCATAATAACATTTGTTGCAAAATAATTAAAAAACATACCATGAGAGTAAGACTTAGCACAAGATATATTCCACCCCCTCTCCCCCCAATTTCAAATGGTAATAATTATAGTCTTGGCAGTGGCATTTTGCTATATTAATAAACATCATGATGCTCTATGAAATACAATGCCTAAGGAATTCTATTTGATATAGTAAGATGTGATTTCAAATAAATATGCAGAGTTGAGCTGCAAGAGTGTCACATATTTACTTGTTTTGAGAAAGGATTCACTTTCTTGCATTTCATAACATCTGGGTCTATGGTCACTAAAACAAAATGCAAAAGTGATGGATATTGTATTATAGCATTGTCAGACACTAAAATTGCTGTGACTTTTACTACTCAATAATGTACATAACCAAGAAATGTGCCAAGCAACTTGATGAATCTCCTGCTGCTTCCTGATTAGTACATCTACAGCCATAGCCTATAATTTTAATGTTTGTGATGATTATGGGAATGTTTTCTTGACAAGCCAAGCTTACAACCCCAAACAAGGTTTTATCTGTGTAATAATCTTCTAAGGGATATATATATATATATTCAATGTGTATGGAATTGCTCTGGCTGCTTTAGCTGCATCACAAAAGAAAAAATTTAGATTACAAAAATCCATGGTTAAGTCCAATCTGTTGGAGGCTGAAATGTTGTGTGTATGTTTTGTGTGTTCCAGTGAGCAAGAATCTGATCTGATTAAGGAGTAGTGGATTTTATAACAGGAAGGAGATTTATTAACAGGAAATACATGATAGCAACACATAGAGATGATCATCTGAACAGATTTTATCTATTTCAAAAAAAAGAGGTTTGGGAATTTAACTGGCCTTTTTTATTGGCAATTGCTCTGCTTACCACAATGATTTTGAAGATTTTTTTTTAAAAAAGCCCATTGTAAATCATAATGCAGTACTTTGAATGCTTAGTAAATAATAATGTAGGTAAGTTATTTATTATTTCCTTAAACTGATTCTCTCACTTTTGTGAATCAAGATCTATGAATTGTAAGGTAAATAGGTAAATTTCTAAGGAACATTTAAAAAGTATTTTGACAAACAGAGTAACTTCAGGAAACAGCTACCAAGATAATGAAAAGATTACAAACCAAGTCCTGTGAGGAATAAAGTGGATGGGTTAGTTTAGCTCGCAAAAGATAAGACTAGCAGAAAGGGACACGTGACAGCACCACCCATACATCTAAAGCAAGGGTGTCAAACTTCTGGCCCTCAGGCCAGTTTCATTATACAGATGTCGTGCCCACCCCAGCTCCAGCAATGCAAAAAAAAAGTCATGATACGATGCAACACATCACGTGACGTGTTGAGTTTGACACCCGTGATCTAAAGGAATATCTTATCCAGGAAGCAGTAGATTTCTTCTTAATTGTCCTAAAATCACAAGCTTGAAATTTATAGAGAAAGAAATAAAAGATATCAGAAAAAAATACTTTTACTCTATTCTCAGTCACTCATGATCTAGTCATTCCTGGATGGATGACTTAACATGGTCTACAAAGGGTTGTCATTAAAAACTAATCAGATGCTTCAGATGATGCAAAATGCAGTAGCTATGTGTGCTCCAAGAACTAAACATATTAATACTATGCTTTGTGAACTGCATTGGCTACCAGTTTGTATATGGGTCCAATTCCAGATGATGGTTATGATCTTTAATGCCCACATGACATGGAGCCAGGTTATTTAAAGGACTGTCTCTCCCCATTTATACCCATTCCATCAGGTCTGGCAGGAGAGACATGCTATAGGTCCCATCAGCCAGGGAGTTTAATTGGGTGGGATCTCAGAGGAAACCCTTTTTTGTCATGGCCCCTGACCTATGGAACAACATTCTCCCTGATGTGTAGCTGGTTCCAACCTGGTTTGTCCTCCAGAAGATCTTCAGAACATGGTTTTGCCAACAAACATAGAAATTCATTGTTAAATTGATTAACTCCAGTTCTTTGAATTCTGCATTATATATTAATGCATTATATATTATATATTATGCATTATATATTAATGTTATATTATGCATTATATATATATATGTTATATTATGCATTATATATTAATGTTAGATGTTTATATGTTAATGTTATATGAGTTCGAGTTGCAAAGGTTGCATGAGGTAAATAACGGCTGACAGAAACACACGCGGCAGTTTGACAGCTGTCAAACTGCCGCCGGCTAATGCGCAGGTGCAGGCACAGCAGCTGACAGCTCTCAGCTGCTAGCCTAACTACAGACCACGCAGGCGCAACCTCCACGAGGACTCTAAGCTGTCAAAACCCCAGATGCAGCCGATTGGTCCAGCTTCAAGGCGGGAGAAGCCGAACGTCTGATTGGCTGAGCCAACTTCCAGCTGGCTATATAAAGAGCTGAAGCCCGCAGAGTTTTTGCCGGGTGTACCTCAATAAACAAGCAATCTGAGCCTGCTGTCTCCGCGTGATCCTTACACTCTAGCCACTTCAATGCACACCTCAGATAATACAGAGTTATGTATAACATCAATATATTTGACTACTATACTAAGCAATAGTTACACACTTTAAATTTGTGAATGTAATGCTTGTTCATTGCCCAGTTCTTTTTAAAAGACTTGTTTTGTTTTGTTTCACTGAAGTGTCAGTAAACCAATTAATGACCTGAGATTTCTTTCCATTAGTCTCTGGCAAAATGTGTAGAACATAATTAAAAAGCAGTTAGATATTTGCTGAGTCATGCAGTCTTCTAATATGCTTTAAGGAAATATAATATTATAGATGCATGAGTAATTCTTTCAGTTGATAGCAGCAATTTAAAGTGGCCTTGTAATTATGCTAATAATACTTGCCTTTATATTTCATATTTTGCTTTGCATAGATGATACTGAATATTTTCATTTGGAACATACTCTTTTCAAATTCTATAGTGCAATATATTGAGAGGTTTTTAGGAAAAACCAGAAAACTACATTTGTCTTTCTTCAATTAAGTAAACTTTTGAATTAATTACATTTTGGAAATTCTACTGCAGCTTTCAGAAACCTTTGGAAAGTAAATATATTATGGATAAAGTAATATGAAGACAATATAATGTTGCCAAAATAGATCAGTAGTTGGGTTCCTCTTCCAAGACACAGTAGCTTGTTTTCTGTTTTCCAGAAGTATTGATTTCGATAAAAATTCATAAAATAAATGACCTCTATATTAGAAATGACCAGTATCAAACTGGACTATGTCTTTGCTGGCTTTATTATTTCTTATTTTTCCTAGATGGCTGAGTTGTTGTTAGTTGCAAAGTTGTGTCCAACCCAAACAACAATCATTTTTACTTCTCGGGATGCACTTTGAACCCCTTTTGGGATATAGATATATACTTACCAATAATGGTTAGACTAAAGTCTGGAACAGGGGTGTCAAACTCAATTTCATTGAGGGCCACATCAGCATTGCGGTTGCCCTCAGGGGGCCGGGTGGGTACGGCCAGGGTGGGCGTGCCCTACTGGGTGGGCGTGGCTAGAGTGCATATGGTCTACTGGGTGGGCATGGCCAGCTCTACATCTTTTGCATCAAGGGTGCCTATGAGGGCCTGGGCAAGAGTGGGACAGATCTGAGGGTCTCTGGCAGAAGGAGGGTCTCTGGGCCAGGGCCAAGGCAGTGGGGGCCGTTCCCTCACTGTTTCCAGGATGGCTTCGTGGGCCGGATCTGGCCCCTGGGCCTTGTGTTTGACATGTCTGGTCTGGAACCTTTCTTTCCAGTATGCTAATTTATAGGGTTCAATTTTAAAAATTAAAACTTATTTTAAAAAATTAAGTCAGATGAGAGAGAGAGCTTGTGTACATCAAGGAGACCATCTGTGGATACCTGATATAAGAGTACCAAGTGCCTAGTCATGTTTCATTGATTTTGAAAGAATGACCATATTCAGATCCCTATCTTATAAAGGAAAGGTTTCAGTATGAAGCATTTTTCCTAAATACATTTGCAAAGTAATCTCCACTTTTCTTCAGATTGTCTAGACAATTTAGCTCTAGTACAAAATGTATATAGAACTCAAACATTGCTGGAAATAGACTTTAATATTAATGGAAATGTTCTCCCCTCAAAATCCTGAGAAAACAAAACACTGGCAAATGGTTGTTTTGTACCAACTTTGGTATGATGCAGGAACTGTTAACTTTTCTAAATGTTTAATTTATTAGCTCATATACTTAATGTATATATTTTTTAACATGGTAAATGTCTTTGACTGATAATAGTCTGAGTTCCATAATTATTGAAAATAGGTGGTGCTTTTTAGACTTCCTGACAGTTCTCCAAAGTTCATATAGGCCATTGCCTCTTCACTGCAGATGCAATGACTGTATTCCAGAATTTGCAAGATATTGAATAAATTACCTTGTTCACATGGCATCAAAATGGAGATTTGTTTTCAGACAAATCTTATCTCAATTTCTTCCAAATATAGAAGTTCTGCCAAAAGAATTCCATTATTCCCCTCTTTCAAGACCATCAAAAAAGTTCTCTTTTCACTCAAGTTCTTCAAATATCCCAAATAATACTTTCAATTATAAATAACAAAATGAATAAGAATAGATAGTTTTCACAGTTATTATTCTTTCACTCAGCCAACTGCTTTATATTCACATGTCAAAAATTGACATGAAATGACTGGTGGCTTCCTAAGAACTTTGATGGACATAGTATTTAAAAATAAACTAATAGTTCAACTATCCCATCAATTTGAAATGAAATTTTAAAAATGTGAACCTTTGCAAAAGCTATCCAAACTGAGTATTCAAGGACTTGTTATTGGAGCATTGTTGTTGTTAGCTGTGAAGTCATGTCCGACCCATCGCGACCCTATGGACAACGTTCCTCCAAGCCTTTCTGTCCTCTACCATCTTCTGCAGTCCATTTAAGCTCACGCCTACTGCTTCAGTGACTCCATCCAGCCACCTCATTCTCTGTCGTCCCCTTCTTCTATTGCCCTCAATCTTTCCCAACATTAGGCTCTTCTCCAGTGATTCCTTCCTTCTCATTAGGTGGCCTAAGTATTTGAGTTTTAGCTTCAGAATCTGGCCTTCTAAAGAGCAGTCAGGGTTGATCTCCTCTAGGACTGACCAGTTTGATCGCCTTGCAGTCCCAGGGACTCGCAAGAGTCTTCACCAGCACCATAGTTCAAAGGCCTCAATTCTTTGGCACTCAGCCTTTTTTATGGTTCAACTTTCACTGCCATACATTGCAACTGGGAAGACCATAGCCTTGACTATACACACTTTTGTTGACAGGGTGATAACTCTGCTTTTTAGTGTGCTGTCTAAATTTGCCATGGCTTTCCTCCCAAGGAGCAAGCGTCTTTTAATTTCTTGGCTACAGTCCCCATCTGCAGTCATCTTGGAGCCCAGGAAAATAAAATCTGTCACTACCTCCATTTCTTCCCCATCTATTTGCCAGGAATTGAGTGGGCCGGATGCCATGATCTTGGTTTTCCTAATGTTAAGTTTCAACCCACGTTTTGCACTCTCCTTCTTCACCCGCAACAAGAGGCTCTTTAGTTCCTCTTCACTTTCTGCCATTAGAGTGGTATCATCTGCATATCTTAGACTGTTAATATTTCTTCTGGCAATCTTAATTCCAACTTTTGATTCATCTAGCCCTGACTTTCTCATAATGTGCTCTGCATATCAGTTAAATAGGCAGGGCGACAGTATACAGCCTTGCCGGACTCCTTTCCCAATTTAGAACCAATCAGTGATTCCGTGTCCAGTTCTCACTGTTGCTTCTTGGCCCACATATAGGTTTCTCAAGAGACAAATAAGATGGTCTGGTATGCCCATCTCTTTAAGAACTTGCCACAGTTTGTTATGATCCACACAATCAAAGGCTTTAGCATAATCAATGAAGCAGAAGTAGATGTTTTTCTGGAACTCTCTAGCTTTCTCCATGATCCAGCGTATGTTGGCAATTTGATCTCTAGTTCCTCTGCCTCTTCAAAATCCTGCCTGTACTTCTGGTAGTTCTTGATCCACATACTGCTGGAGTCTAGCTTGTAGGATTTTGAGCATAATTTTACTAGCATGAGAAATGAGTGCAATGGTCCGATAGTTTGAACATTCTTTGGCACTGCCTTTCTTTGGAATTGGAATGTAAACTGATCTTTTCCAATCCTGTGGCCACTGTTGAGTTTTCCAAATTTGCTGGCAAATTGAGTGTAGCACTTTTACTGCATCGTCTTTTAAGATTTTGAATAGCTCAGCTGGAATACTGTCACCTCCACTAGCTTTGTTGTTGCTCAGCTTTTCTAAGACCTACTTCACTTCACATTCTAGGATGTCTGGCTTGAGGTCAGTGACCACTTCATTGTGATTATCAGGGACGTTAAGCTCATTCTTGTATAGTTCTTCTGTGTAATTTTGCCACCTCTTCTTAATCTCTTCTGCCTCTGTTAGGTCCCTGCCATTTTGGTCCTTTATCATGCCCATTTTTGCATGAAACGTTCCCTTCATCTCTCCAATTTTCTTGAAAAGATCTCTGGTCCTCCCTATTCTATTGTTTTCTTCTATTTCTTTGCACTGTTCATTTAAGAAGGCATTCTTATCTCTTCTAGCTATTCTCTGGAATTCTGCATTCAATTGGGCGTATCTTTCTTTTTCTCCCTTGCCTTTCGCTTCCCTCCTTTCCTCAGCTATTTGCAAAGCTTCCTCAGACAGCCATTTTGCTTTCTTGCATTTCTTTTTCTTTGGGATGGTTTTGGTTGCTACCTATTCTACAATGTTGCGAACCTCTGTCAATAGTTCTTCAGGCATTTTGTCTATCAGATCTAATTCCTTAAATCTACAGTATTTGTCACCTCTACTGTATATTCAACAGGGATATGATTTAATTCATACCTGAGTGGCCTAGTGCTTTTCCCTACTTTCTTCAGTTTAAGTCTAAACTTTGCAATGAGAAGCTCATGGTCTGAGCCACAGTCAGCTCCTGGTCTTGTTTTTATTGACTGTATAGAGCTTCTCCATCTTTGGCTGCAGAGCACATAGTCAATCTGATTTCTGTGTTGACTGTCTGGTGATGTCCATGTGTAGAGCCGTCTCTTGGGTTGTTGGAAAAGAGGGTTTGCTATGACCATTGTATTCTCTTGACAAAATTATATCAGCCTGTGCCCTGCTTCATTTTGTACTCCAAGGCCAAACTTGCCTGTTATTCCGGTTATCTTTTGGCTTCCTACTTTAACATTCCAATCCCCCATGATGATAAGGACATCATTTTTTTGGTGTTAGTTCTATAAGGTGCTGTAGGGCTTCATAGAACTGGTCAATTTCATCCTCTTCAGCACTGGTGGTTGGGGCATAGATTTGGACTACTGTGATATTGAATGGTTTGCCTTGGATTCGTACTGAGATCATTCTGTCATTTTGAGGATTGTATCCCAGTATTGCTTTTCTTATTCTTTTATTGACTATGAAGGCTACTCGATTTCTTCTGAGGGATTCTTGCCTGCAGTAGTATACCTGATGGTCATCTGAATTCACCCATTCCTGTCCATTTTAGCTCGCGGATACCTACGATGTCGATGTTCAGTCTTGTCATCTCTTGTTTGACCACGTCCAGCTTGCCTTGATTCATGGATCTTACATTCCAGGTTCCTATGGAGAAAAAATCTTTACAGCATCGGACTTTCCTTTCACCACCAGACACATCCACAGCTGAGCGTCCTTTCGGCTTTGGCCCAGTCGCTTCATTCTTTCTGGTGCTACTAGTACTAGCCCTCTGCTCTTCCCCAGTAGCATATTGGATGCCTTCTGACCTGAGGGGCTCATCTTCCAGCGTCATATTGTTTTGCCTTTTGGTACTGTCCATAGGGTTTTCATGGCAAAGATATTGGAGTGGGTTGCCATTTTCTTCTCCAGTGGATCACGTTTTGTTAGAACTCTCTGCTATGACCTTTCCGTCTTGGGTGGCCCTGCACGGCATAGCTCATAGCTTCATTGAATTACACAAGCCCCTTCGCCACGACAAGGCAGTAATCCATGAAGGGGATTGGAGCATTATTATCTGAAAAAGAAGTTGGGCACAAAGCCAAAGAAGTTAATTTTGCAGCAAACCATAAACACTGATAAGATAGCCTTGAACAGAGAAAACAAGGCTGCCTGTAATGAGCCAACAATCTCATCTCTATCAAAGATGAATGGAGCAACTATCAATGAGAAATTAATTTTGTCAGCTACCAAAGAAATACCAAGCACGCATTCCCCAAAGACTGAATTATTTAAAACAAGATCTATATGTTAATCTGCCTTGCTCAACTCTTCCACACAACTGTTCCTAGAGACATAATACAAAGCATAACTTTCCCAGATTCAAATAGATAATTTTTAAATATAGAAGCTCCACCACCACCAGTTAAAGGAATTCTAGGTTGTCTGCTTTACAGTCTAGTCTATCAGTAGCCTTAATTTTTGACATCGTGCATGAAAAGCAGTTTTGAGGAGCCCATGATGGGAAATAATAGCAGATGTCTAAATGAAATCAAATAATAAATTGTTAATAACGTAATGAGTTCTAATCAACCATACATACATAAAGGTATAAAACAGAGAGCCCATCCTTAAACTTATAACCCACCATCAATTTTTGGAGAGGTTTGAACATTAGCCTTTTTCTTCCAAGAACCAGTTTGAGGAGATAACAGAATCAATTCCATGTCATGAGTCTCAAAAAGAGATGTTCTTAATCTTATGAAATGTAGCTGATGACATTCAAAAATGAATGATCTCTTTATAAATACTGATATGACTTTCTTACAGGCAAGATAAGAGGACAGAGTAGAGATGGAGAGATATACTGTTATGTACTGGGCTCATAGTAATACCATGTGGGCTGCTGGAGCAGCTAACGGCTCTCCAGCAAAGCAGACTACAAGTCTCCAGTACCACAATTGGCTATCCCTAGGCCGCAATGGTTGCTTCAAACCTATTGGCTGCCGCCTAGGGGCTAGACTATATATTGCAGCTAGTTGCAGCCATTTGCTCAGTACAGATTCTGCACAAAATAAAATATGAGTTTCCCTGTACTCAGCTACCTCGGCTTCATTCCTGCGCCAAAGAACCCGCTATTTAACACTGGCAACGAGGGTGGGATCCTGCTTCACTAAAAAAAGAGTTGAAGTCTACAAGGGAAAGGCAGTGCATGCTGGAGGGAAAAGGCATTTTCTCCCCCCCTTTTCTCAAGGTTGGCTAGCAAGCTACGCTAGCGACCTCATGCTCAGTGGACTCATTCCCTGAGCCTGGAAAGCAGGATTCAGAAAGAAACACAGGAACCAGTAAAGAAAGAATGCTGAAGGTCAGGAAACGTCAGGAATTCAACGTGAAGCACCCAGAGGAATGGCCATCATAATTATCCCAGGTAGAGAACTACCTTAGGGCTAATCAAATTGCAGAAGAAGGACTGAAGGCTGCAACGCTACTCTACGTGTGTGGTCCAGCAACCTTTGAGTTGGCCGAGAACCTTTTCATGCCGACACCGATTGAAGCGGTCTCCTACATAGACCTCAAAAAGAAGCTAACTGGATATTTCCAGCTCAAGATGTCTGAAATGGCTTGGCGGTTCAAGTTCAACCAAAGAGTGCAGCAACTGGGTGAATCAACTTCGGAATTCATAGTGGGCCTGAGGCAGGCCGCATACCTTTGCAAATTTTCTAATTTAGAAGAGCGACTATGAGACCGACTTGTCTGCGGCTACGGGACCGAACGCTTCAGCAGAGACTCTTTGCTAGACCAAACGTAATGTTTTCTGAAGCACGAGATGAAGTGATGGCCGACGAAGCTGGCAGGGGCGCAGTTCAAACAGTACAGCCCGCCAAAACGACAAAGTTTGAAGAAACGGTCCACCATGAGGACGCCAAACACATCGTAGAATCTTCTGAGGAAGAAGAACCTGAAATCAACAGACTCCAAAAGCAACCCAACACACAACGCCACAACAGCCAGCAGTGAGAGGACACTTACAAGGCAGTTCTCTTACCGAGATGTAAGGGGGTGTGGCGGCAACCATTTTCACACCAATTGCAGATTCCGATCAGCGACGTGCAGAGCTTGCGTAAGGACAGGCCACATTACAGTGGTTTGCAGAGCCCGACAGAGAGACCGGCCACCCAAACACCAGTCGGAAGAACCGACTAGGAGAGGTACTGGGGCCCAGGGTCCAGTGAGTGTGGGGTTTTGCAGAAGCCGTAGAAGCATGTGCTGCACCGGGGCTCGATGCCCCCTCAAACCCAAACTTAAGCTCATGGCAGAGCTACAAGGAGTTCCATGTAAGATGGAATTGGACTCTGGTTCTGCAGTCTCAATTAATTCTCAAGACACTTTTAACTTTGTGTATAGGCACAGTAACAATTGGGCCAAACTAAGACCCTCAGATATAATCCTAACTGATTTTCAAAATGCTCACGTTAAAGTTAAGGGAGAAGCCACTTTGACGGCACCTGGATGTAATAGTAGTAGGGGGCCAGAGAACGAGTCTCATTGGACTCAATTGGTTTGATGCCTTAGGTATTCAGATTACTGGTATAAACCGGACACAAACTGCAGACCTCGCGTCAGTATGCAAGGACTATGCCTATCTCATTTAAGCTAAATCCCAACGTAGTTCCAATCAGGGTTAAGCCTCGCAGGGTCCCCTTTGCCTTAAAACATAAAATTGATTCAGAAATTGATAAGCTTGTAGAACAGGGCATATTACAGCCTGTTGATGTTGGGGAGTGGGAAACTCCTATAGTCACTCCACTTAAAGCCAACGGGGAAATTCGCATTTGCGCTGACTATAAATGCACGCTAAATAAAGGCCTAAAGCAACACGCTTACCTGGTCCCAGTGCTCAACCACATTTTAGCCTCCTTGCAAGGGGGTACTATTTTTGATAAACTTGATTTAGCACACGCCTATCAGCAATTGCCGGTTGATGAGGCCACAGCCGCAGCTCAAACGATCGTGACTCACAGGGGGGCTTTCAAAGTTACATGCTTACAGTTCGGAGTCAGTGTTGCACCGGGTATTTTTCAGGGAATCATGGTGCATACACTCAAAGGTATTCAGGGTGTCTGCCCTTATTTTGATGATGTTCTCATTGCAGGGGAATCCCCAGAAGTGTTAGCCAGTAGGCTCAAGGCTGTTTTGCAGAGGCTTCACGAAGCAGGCCTCAAATTTTAAAAAAGCAAGTGTAGTATTGGGGTTCCTTCAATAGAATTCCTGGGTTTCCGAATTGATGCTAACGGCATTCACCCTGCTGATTCTAAAGTGAAGGCCATTGAAATGGCTCCTAGACCCAAATCCAAAGGAGAGCTACAAGCATTCTTGGGCCTCCTAAACTTCTACCACACATTTCTACCTCATAAGGCCACACTAGCAGAGCTCCTCCACAGGCTTCTAGATAAGAAAGCTCCATGGAAATGGACTAACTTACATGAAAAAGTTTCCAGGACTTAAAAGCACTATTGTCAGAAAAGTCCACTGTAACTCACTACAAAGAGTCTAAACTAGTATGTCTTGCATGTGATGCATCTCCCTATGGGGTGGGGGCAGTTTTAAGCCACATAGAAAGAAATGGAACACAGGTTCCTATAGCATTTTACTCTAGGACATTGTCCTCTGCTGAGCGCAACTATGCTCAGATTGACAAAGAGGCCCTAGCCATCATTGCTGGAATTAAATAATTCCATGACTATTTATATGGCAGGGACTTCACGGTCTTTACAGACCACAAACCTCTGTTGGGACTTTTCACAACAGACAAACAAACCCTCCACATACTTTCTCCAAGAATGCTCAGATGGTCTATTTTTCTATCGGCATACACTTTTAAATTGATTCACAAACCGGGCAAAGAAATGGGCCATGCTGATGGCCTCAGCAGACTACCACTGCCACTAATGGAACCAGATCCAGCTCCAGCTACTAGAATACTGTCCATACAGGACATACCTGAATCTCCCCTCCATGCGGGGGACATTGCTGCTGAAACTGCCACAGATAAAATACTTAGTAGAGTATTGTCATGGGTATACATGGGCTGGTTGGATAAAAGCCCAGGTTCTGAATTTCAGAACTATTTTGTCAAAGGGCATGACTTATCTGCCCACAAGGGGTGCATTTTATGGGGAAACAGAGTCGTAATTCCCACTTACCAAAGAGACAGGGTTTTACAGTCATTACATGAAGACCATCCAGGCATTGTCAGAACGAAAGCTTTAGCTAGAAGCTACCTCTGGTGGCCTGGCCTTGATAAGGACATTGAGGCACAAGTCCATCGTTGTTATACATGCCAGAAATCTAGGCCTGAAATGCCACAGGCTCCAATTCACAGGTGGGAGGAAATGCACACTCCATGGTCTAGGATTCACATAGACTATGCTGGGCCCTTTCAGGGACAGCTCTTCCTTATAGTAGTGGATAGCCACTCCAAATGGCTGGAAGTAATTCCAGTTCCTAACATGACTACTGCTAGGACCATCCAATTGCTGAGAAAACTCTTTGCCAGATGTCTTAGTTTCAGACAATGGGGCCCAATTCAGTGCTGCTGAATTTCAGGCCTTCCTTAGAGCTAATCTCATCAGACATGCAACGTCTGCACCTTTTCATCCGTCTTCTAATGGTAAAGCTGAACACATGGTGAGGACAATGAAGGAATCACTCAAGCGCATTGTCACAGGTGACTGGCATCACAGATTTGTAGATTTTCTATTCTGCCAGCATTCTACGCCCTGCATTGCTACAGGCAAAAGTCCTGCAGAACTATGTTGGGGGAGGCATTTGATCACTAAACTGGACAGGTTGCATCCAGATAGAGTGGCAGCAGAAGCCTCTCGACCAAAACCCCTGAGGGGGCTGCACATGGGCAATTGGGTTTGGGCCAGGAACTATGGTCATGGGAATCTGTGGGTTCCTGGTCAAATTACCAAACCATCCAGACCCCTGTCTTATGAAGTGGGGTTGGAGGGAGGGCGAGTTGTCAGACGACATATTGATCAGCTCAGGAAATGATTTCCAGAATGGCCACTAAGTGAGGACTGCATCATAAGTCCCTCCCAAGGTCCTCAAACTTGTGGCCGAGCCAGTCCTCACATGGAGTCTCAGGACTTTTCTTTCATAACTGAGGTAGAACCAGAGGGAGAAGTGGGGAGTCATGGAATGCAACATGGATCCCCTGAAGGAGCAAGCCATCTGAACTTCAGCAACTGCTGCACCTACTCTGCTAATCAGTCTGACTCTGGGGTGGGTCAACCTGGAGAGGTCAGCCAGAGAGCATTTAATCCCCCTGACTCAGGAGCACAAAGGGACACAAGTCTACCCAGCCCACTGGGTAAGTTGGTAGACCACAAAGTGATGGGGACTCCAAGACGTTCCACTAGGGCACACAAGCCTCCTTCATATCTTGCTGATTACATTGTAAAATAAAGAGCTATAATATTGTTGTATTGCTGTATGCCACTATACTACAGAAACTAGTGCTATGTTGTAATTGCCTAACTGTGCTATCCATGAAGCCTATTCATTCAGACATTGTTTAATCTCATTGTAACCTATATGGTTTGTTTCTTTCTTCTATTACTTTTATTTTAGTGTGTTTTGATAATGAGTCTTGATAATTGCATTGAGACTAACTTGTGTTAATATTGTCTGATCTAAGAGGGGAGGGGTGTTATGTACTGGGCTCATAGTAATACCACGTGGGTTGCTGGAGCAGCTAACGGCTCTCCAGAAACCCAGACTACAAATCTCCAGCACCACAATTGGCTATCCCTAGGCAGCAATGGTTGCTTCAAACCTATTGGCTGCCGCCTAGGGGCTAGAATATATATTGCAGCTAGTTGCAGCCATTTGCTCAGTACAGATTCTACACAAAATAAAATATGAGTTTCCCTGTACTCAGCTACCTCGTCTTCATTCCTGTGCCAAAGAACCCACTATTTAACATATACTGTATATCCTTTCACTGTAGACTACCTCCTATTGTAGTGGGGTTCATGTTTACAGTATGTCAGTATTTTAATTTCTGCCAAAATATAATTCATCACTACTATCGGTAATATGTAATTAGTTGGCTATTGCTATTATCTTGCACATAAAGAATCAGAGGGCTTTTTAATTAAACTATGTCTTTCTATACTCATGTAAATTGCTGTCCCAAACAAATAACAAGTAAAACCAATTTGAGGACTGTACCATATATTAGAACTGCTCCTTAAACTTTCCAATTCCAAAATTCACCTTGGCAAGAGATTTCAATGTATGGTTAAGTCCTAACAACAAAGTACTTACTGCATATATCAGTAAGACTGGTTTGGGATTTAACAAATAAGCCCACAGAACGCTGATGAAAAGGATGATATTAACAATGCTGGACAGAGGTTAGCCTGATTAGTTTTCAAACTTGATCTATTTATTTTTCAGTGTTTTGATGGCAAGAATTCCAAAGGTTATGTTCATGTCTAGGGGTATAGCAGCTACTACAATCATTTGTATGATTACCTACTCCCCTTTTCATGTTACAAATGTTAAGGTACTTTTAGTTTTTTTCCCCAAGCAGGTAGTGATCATTCTCTTCACATTGCAAGACTCCTGTTCAGTGCTTTTTTTGTAAAAGAAAAAGGTGCCAGAACTCACACATGCCATACAACCCGCCTTGCCTACCCTGCAAGGTTCCATCCCTAAAAGGTGCTGGAACTCCGTTCTGAGTGTTCTATGACAAAAAAAGCCCTGCTCCTGCTGATAAACAAGAGAATAAGAATGAAATGGCCAGCGACAATAATTGCCAAAGGACAGTGTATATGGCTGCACAATCCGTAGCATGGGCTCAGTAGGTGCATCTGCAGGGGGAGTCAATTAAGTCAAAATGGTTGTGGCTAGATAATCAAATCAATTTTTAATGTGTATTGAATGTATCACATGCATGTAAAAAGGGTGGAGGTTTGATCACGTGGTCATGCATACCACTTTGCTATCTTTGATGCACCTTGTGGAGGTTCCTGGTCTTCAGTATCATATCATTCATTCCCTCATTCCTTCACGCATTCACACATGCACACATCTCCATAGACATAGACATGCATGCAATTTATATAACATAAGTAAAATAGACTAGTCGCATTTCTCATGTTTTCATTGGCTTGTCTAGAATTAAAAGTGTCCAAAATGGAATATTATAGAGAGCAGAGAGGTAGGAGTCAAAACTTGCAGTTTGTATATGGGACTTGTAATAAAGTTTTCTCTTTACAGTATAGCAACTGTGTCATTTCTTTTTAATCCTGATCATATGGAATCAACAAGATTTCTAAAACTCTGGTAATCACCATTAATGTTTGTAGCCCTGACATTCTCCTTTAAAATATGCTAAAGTGAAAGAAAGCATTGCTTCTTTATTTGACTAATGAAGCAATTAAACCATGTAACTACTGTTCTTAATTCATCTTCATAATTCCCTGTGTTCTGCTTATTTCATGCTTTCAGTTCAACTCCAGAGGGAATATATTTATAAATTTGGTTGACATGTGAATAATGTTTTTGACCTTTGATAATAGGAAGTGGTTTTGATTTTATGACATGAACCCAACCTTTTATTTTATAAGATAGAGGGTTTTTTGTGTCGAACATTTTCTGATCTATTCTGTCTCTCTTCTTTTTGAAATAAAAAAGATAGAGAAGTAATGTGCTCCTATTTCAAAATACCTGTTTGTTAATCCCCAGAACATGAATAATTTAAATTTAAATGGAAGAGGGTTAACCAAGTTCTCACGAAGGGTTTAGTTCAAAATAAAAAGTTTTGAGATTATAGAGAACTTAGAAAATGAAGAAGAAAAAGTTACAGTGGAAGTAAATGATTTTTTAAAATGTTGTAATTATTTAATTTTTTTAAAAAAGACATTTGAAAAGGATTGTGGAAAAAATGAGAATGATAATAATAGATTTCGAGGGGTACAGCATTATAGACAAAATACTGAAATACCAGAAACTTAAAAAGACAATATAATTGCTGATGTATCTTATCTTAAAACATTTGCTAACATTCTTGCCAGGTGAAAACATGCAAATAAACCAAAGAATATGGCAAAGAATAAACTTAGGATAGATGTGTGGTAGTACTAAAACTCCTTCCTTTTCAGGTTTGTAGAACCATTTAGTTTCATGAGGGGCCATATTAGAAGCCACTCCTGCTTGTCTGTCTCTCTCACACGTATCTCTCCCCCAATAAGAGTTAGAAGTTTGTGAAGAAGTCAGTGCACCAAATAATAGCAATCCTCTGATACTAGGGTCAATTGTAGCTTAACTAGATAAATGGATGATCATAACAGAACAGAACACTTCTTTTTAAGAACATCATTTCAAGCCTTTGTGGTGGTGAAAATTATCCCGGTGATAAGATTGCTCACATTCAATGAATTTCTCAGCATGTAGTTTAGAATACCTGCTATGTGTCAGCTGCTCATGCCTACTAGTTTTGTGAAGAGGTTGTTAATGAAAAATGCTGACAAATTGTACTCATCCAAGTCATCTTCCTATTATCTCTGTTTTCTCTTTTGTGCCTGGACTCCTTAATACTTGCTACTACATGGACTATGTTATATACTGGGTTTGTTGCTTGATTGACGAGACGAGGCGAGTGAGTTCAGCAAGAATCATTCTTTATTTGCTTACAGGAAATGAACTGAGAAACGGGGCTGCGAATGCAGCTATTTATACCCTGGCCTCTAGGCGGTGGCCAATAGGTTTAAAGCAATCTATTGCCACACTAGAAGCAGCCAATGATGGTGCTGGAGACGGGTTGTCTGAGGAGCTAGGAGCCATTAGTCAGCTTCCCTGCTTAAACAACCTTCCAGCAATTAACCCCATGTGATACTCTTTAGTAAGACAAAACCCAATACATTACAGACTACATTCATTGATCTGTTTGTGATATGTATTCAAATGAAGTATATTTTAAATGATATGATAATTCTGTCTTATTGAATGTCTTTATTATTGTTATTGATTACATATTTCAAGACATTAACAGAGCTTTTATCACAACTTGTGTCCTCCATAAATGGTTTACTATAACTTGCATTACACTTTCTAAGCATTGCCATGCAAGATAAGGCAATGGGAGTTATAGTCCATTGTTTCTCTTTGGAATTCCTTCCTACTCCCCTACTCCCTACTTCTCTGCACTCTTTCTGGGAGTCTCAACATAGTTTTTTATAGTGTGGTGACCAAAACTGGATGCAGGACTCCAAGATCCCTCTTATAATTTCACCTAGTCTGTACCTGCACAGTTGGTTTTACCTGCCTAAGTGTAAAATCTTACTGTTATCTATGCTGAATATCATTTTGTTAGGTAGGTCCAAGTGTTCACATGATTAATGTGATTAGAAAAGGAGGTATGCAACTTAGAAATGCTGACTAACTGTCTGGAGCACTTATGGGTAGTCTCTGGTCCTCTCCTAAAACCAAAGAGATCTAAAGAGCTGGTCTACTCACTGAGTTTTTGTTCTTCACCAGGGTCATCATGTCTATTTTTCATAGAGCTGTTTTAAGTCCATCATTTCTTCCTTCAGAAGGCTATTCTTCTAGGCATCTTTATGAGGACTTGGAAATACTGTTGTCTTAAATTCTGGGTAACAGATGTAGGTAGAAGTTCTCTATAAATTCAAAATTATGTGCATGTATATGTATATGTGCATGTACATATAAAGATACACATACAAATACACATACACATACATATACTGTACATATTCATATTCATATGTACATATGCATGCACATTATATATATTTTCTTTAGATTTCTTTCTAATTTCTTTTTTTATATATATATTAGTTTGTGTAAGTTTTAGCTTCCTTTTTTAATAAAATTACATAAAAAAGAACATACATCACTTATATGAAAGGTCACCAGCAAAAAGGGATATATGCATCATGAAATCATTATGAAATTTAAATATTTCCAACCACAAGCATCATATCTGAAAATTATTGCATTAATTTTTAAAAATAGCATAATACATAGCTCCATTGAACTTCTCTGTTCTTTGCAATATGCTAGCCAACATAGCAGCCAAATGTTTCAAGTATAAATTAAATGAAGTATTTGTCTTTTCTTTGTTTCTCTTTTTGCTGTAAGTCTATTTAGAAAAAATAAAAATCAGCTATTTTAGACTGTAACATATTATGCTTGGGACTTATTAAGTTCCAGTGATAGGCTTTGATTCAAAGCTAATTATAGTAATTAAGCTATTGCCTACACGATTTCAGCAGTGCAGATTGCAGTACTTATTCTTGACATTGCTCAGAATATATGGTCTCAAAGGCCTTTTCCATCAATTCCACTTTCAATCACCTTCCAAGCTGTAAACTTTGGGAATTTCATTTATAAATTTACTTCTACAGAGTTGCATATGGCTTATACCCAATCCACCACCAAAGGAATGGAGTGTGGGAATAATTAAGGTAATTTGTTAACATCTGGCCCTTGGAGAGCCTGTAAAAAGAGAAAGGAGAAGATAGGGAGATGAGATAAATGACAGGACTGCTCCTCCCATCCCAGCTGTCTGAAGAATATCTCTTCACACTAAAGCTTGTAAACTTGGTGCAATATGTAAAGCCCACCCAAACTAAAAATAATAAAAATGGGGTGGGGGTGGGTTTCCTAACCATAAGAGAAAGACGTGTTTAAAACAATGCTATCAGTGCAATGGTGTCTTCCTTATAATGAAAACTTTATTAGTGTATGGCCAAAATGTTCATTAACGTATTTACTTCTATCTTCAATTCTTTTATATCTATTTACAAATTTATCAACTGCTTTGGTCAAGACTAGAGCAGATAGTGTGAAAACAATACCCAGAACCAATGCAATAATAATGGCAATATATAATAGTATATAATCAGAATTATAGTGTAAGATTGTTCTAAAAAATATGATTAATACATTATTCCTGGCACTGGAATTTCTACAGTACATAAATCCCAAAGGCCTACTGGAACAGTTAACTTTTCACAAGCTTCCTGAAGATCAGGAGAATCAGGGTTTTTTTTGCCTCACATGTATCAAAGCTTCTGGTATTTTACATTAAATATCTTCAATCTTTTTAAAAAAAATAATAATAAATGTTCAGCAATTAAATATTGAAGGTTTGAGAAGCGGTTTGAAAGTTTTGAGTCTTTCACTTCACAATCCAAAACAACCCATCTAAATATGAGTTTGAAGATACAACATTGGAAAGAACAAAAGGAGGAAAAAAGGTATTCTGCATGCTACAAATGCCGTAACACATAAAGACTTCAAATGGAGTTTATGCTGTGCCATATTAGATTTTAATCAAGTCTACCTCCATCTGCCCACTAGCTATCTAAACTGCTACTTCAGCTCTTCCAGTTCATTCATAGGGCCTTCCGAAGCAGATGGAGAGACTGATAAGGGGCAATTAAATAGAGCCTTGGTGGAGCAGTGGGCTAATGCCTCCTTAAGTAACACCAGCTGCCTGCAATTAGTGCAGGTTCGCGTCCCACCAGGCTCAGGGTTGACCCAGCCTTCCATCCTTCCGAGGTAGGTAAAATGAGGACCCAGATTGTTGGGGGCAATAAGCTGACTTTGTAATAATGCTGCTTGGGGGTGTGTGTGAAAGCCCTAACAAGCAGGCATATACGTAGAATGAAGGCTACTGCTAAGCTTGTAAGCCGCCCTGAGTCTTCGGAGAAGGGCGGGATATAAATGGAATAAAAATAAATAAATAAAAATAAATAAATAAATAATTGTTTGAATCATTCTCTGTTCCAGCTTAGATTGTTTCCAGTTGTCAAGTTCCAATAGCTGAGCCAGTCACATTGGTATTTCCAATGGTTTTGCGTCACAGTTCTGTTTTTTTTAGATGTAAAATGCCACAATTCACTTCAATGAAGGGGGAAAAAAAGGTATGCTTTCCTGCCTGCTTAATCCTGTCAGTTCCAGAACAAGTTCAGGGACATAGAAGAAAGATTCCTTTAAACTTGAACTAAATCAGAACTTACCTACTTCCACTCTAGATTTGTAGAAAATGTTTTCCTGTTGTTATAGGAAAATACATGGAATTATCCATAGAAGCACAATATGGAGACTATTAGAAGGATCTAGTTACAGTGCACAGTTAAACTATAGAATTCTCTATAACTTGAAGTGTAATGACCACATTTTAGATGGTTTTAAATAGGACGTGCATAAATTAATGGAGGATAAAGTTGTTAGAGGTTATAGTCCACTAGTTACAGGCAGTATACTTTAAATACCAGCTTCTGGACAACAACAGTGGAGAGGGGCTATCATTCTCCTATCCTGGTTGTGAGTATCTCAGATGCATATAATTGGGCATTGTATATTGTAACATAGACTGCTAAAGCACAGAGATTTTATGAAGCCCTTTTCTTTTTATTAACAACTTTACAGTCTTAAAAGATTTTAAGGGTCTGTTATAAAATGTGGAAAACTGTTTTGGCATTGCTTTTCTGATGATCAAAAGTTTTGCTTTAGTATTTTCTTTCTGAATTATATCCACTTTAGTATTCTTCAACAATTTAGAAGAACTTTGAGGTTTTCAGTTAAAGAAGTCTGCTTGATTTTACCAAGCGTTCTTAAACTATGTTAACTTTATATCTGTCCATTTACCATTGTCCTACACTTAATTCTCTTTTCTTCAATTACTATGGTTTCCCTATTGTCAAAATATAATAAATTACTAGCTATACTGAGTAGAAGCTGTCTCTTCTTATCACTTAACAATCTGTCACATTTTTCTATTTTTTTTGTAACACATTTTTCTAATCTTTGAAAAAAGTCAGTCTAACTTTTTCTTTCCCTTATATAGATTATTAAATACCACTCCATCTTAAAAATATAATGGTACTTACAAGATTGTCCATAAAATGCTATTTTCTAAAAAGTAGGTCAAAATAAACCAAAACAGTAGAAGAGGTCACTTTGAAAATGAGCAGGACATATTATTGCAGGAAATGTAAAAATTTGTATAATCCCTCTGCTAGTTTGAAAGCAGCTCAAGATGGTATTTTTCCATCATGTCGGCAGTATTGCTAAGCTGAACTAATTTATTTTCAGTGCAGTTGAAATCACAATAAAACTAGAATTATTTTTATTTTAGAAGCAGGAAGAGAAGGTGTTATGGCTTCATTTATCCATTGGAGGGAACTCTTCTCTTACATTGCTTTTCTGTTCCTGGCTTCAGATTCCTACTAGCAATTCTTAATAGCTGAGACAAAATGAGCAGGCAAGTAATTTGCAACAGTTTTGCTAATTTGCCCTTCTCATCAGGATTGACTATATATCAGATATCTTCCTTCCTTCCTTCCTTCCTTCCTTCCTTCCTTCCTTCCTTCCTTCCTTCCTTCCTTCCTCCCCTCCCCTCCCCTCCCCTCCCCTTCACTTCACTTCACTTCACTTCACTTCACTTCACTTCACTTCCCTTGTTTCATTTTCATTTAATTGTGTGCAGATTTATTCTGAGTATTGTGTAGAAGGAGGCATCACATGTTACAGGGGTGTCAAACTGCCGGCCCACAGGCTGGTTTCATCATACCGAAGCCATGCCCACCCCAATGGCAGCAATGCAAAAAGAGTTGTGATACATCACGACACGTCACGTGACGTGGTGAGTTTGACCTCCATGAAATAGTACCTGTTATAAATAATAAAGTAATATACAGAGTCTGAATTACATGGATATAGAAGTACATGTGGATCTCTTGAAATTCAATACAGCCATATGTAGGCATATCTGGAGCAAACTGGTGCATCCAGTGAGGATTCTTTGACAGGTGAAAAATGTTTCACTTGTGTGGTATGCCAGAGCTGCAATTTAGTCTCTGCCATGGATCATGTCTCATGTAAACTTGAGGTTTCCTCTACATTTAAAAGACTAGGTTTAAAAGACTAGAGATGATAAACAAAAGTTTGTGTGACATCTGGGAGCTCCAGTATCATCCAGAGAAGAAAATACTGGGCCAGCAAGTCAGACAGGTATTCATCAGATATAAAGAAAAGTCCTTTCTATTTATATATTTCCCAGTTCTGATAATGTACCATTAAATGAAAAGTCTGGCAAAGGGCATTACCATATGAGAATTTACTACTAGGTTAAAGCTAATTAGAGACACCTGTTCTCACAGTATTTGATAAGCTGAGCTAAGCTTTTGCGATTTTACTTTTATTCCAGTGAAGCTCCTGAAAAGTTATAAGAAGCCTAAATTTTCATAGGCAGAATTTTCTTACTTGATTACCTAATATTTTTATTCCTGGAAGCTAAACCAGTCCCTACCTCTTCCGTGTACAGATGAGAACCATGAACCTTTTCATTTTCATTATTTTTTTTCATTTAATATGAATAGTAATAAAAATGCAAATTTGATAAGTTCCTCTTCTATCCCTTCTTCATAAGATTACTTATGAAGATGTTGAACAGCGCTTGGCCCAAGATAGAACTTTGGGGTATTCTGTTGCACGTTTCCCTCCATATACTGTAGATATAGTTCCATGGAGGACTACATGCTGGGTGTGGTTGGTCAGCCAATTGTAAGCCTATTTGGTGGTGGTACTGTCTATCCCATATTTTCCTATCAAGTAGTAGGCTGGCAGCTACTTTGTCAAATGCATTACCGAAGTCCAAGTATATTATGTCCAGAATATTTCCCTTATCCACAAATTTAATCATTTTATCAAAGAAGACAATAAGGTTTGTCTGGCATGATCTGCTTTAATAATGCTGGCTTCTAGTAACTGCTTTGCTTTTTTTTAGGTGTTTGCAGATGAGTTGCTTGATTATCTTTTCCAAGATTTTCACAGGTATTGATGTCAGGCTGTTTGGCCTACGGTTTCCTGGATCTATTTTTGCCTCTTTTTTAGATTGGAACCACATTAGCTCTTTTCCAGTGTTCTGGTAGTTCCTTTGTGCTACAAGAGTTTTGACAGATTACATTCAGTGGTTCTGGGATCATGTCTGCCAGCTCCTTCAGACTCTTGGGATGTAAACCATCTGGTCCAGGTGTCCAGAGTGTATAGTATTCTCTTACTAATTCCTTGGCTAATTTGGCTTGCATACCTGGTCTATCTCCCTCAGTGCTAGTTTTGATAAGTTGTTATATTTCTTCCTTTTGCAAAGACAAATGCAAAGAAAGAATTAAGCAGTTCTTTCTTCTCCCTGCTGCCTGTCACCTTCTTGCCATCTGCTCCCATTAGTCGACTTATCATTTTCTTGTTCCTAACATACTGAATATTTAGTATTAGTAGTATTAGTATTAGTATTAGTATTAGTATTAGTATTAGTATTATTAATTGCCAGTGTTAGATCATTTTGGGCCCTAACTTTCCTGACTTGTTCCTTGCTGATTCAGGCTATTTGCCAGTATTCTGATTTAGTTATGTGACCCTCTTTCCACTTTTTTATACTTGTCTTTTTTTGTCCCTTAATTTATTAGAAAGCTCTTAGTGCAACCTTAGAGGGACGCGGTGGCTCAGTGGGTTAGGATGCTGAGCTTGTTGATCAGAAGATCGGCAGTTTGGCAGGTCGAATCCCGAGTACTGCGTAACAGAGTGAGCGCCTGTTACTCATCCCAGCTTCTGCCAACCTAGCAGTTCGAAAGCACGTAAAAATGCAAGTAGAAAAATAGGGACCACTAAGGTGGGAAGGTAACAGCGTTCCGTGCGCCTTTGGCGTCTAGTCATGCTGGCCACATGACCACGGAGACGTCCTTGGACAAGCACTGGCTCTTCGGCTTTGAAACGGAGATGAGCACCGGCCCCTAGAGTCGGAAACGATTAGCACACATGTGCGGGGGAACCTTTTACTAGTGCAACCTTGCTGGTCTCATGTAGTGTCTTTGTTTTGCTTTGGGCTTTATTGTATAGTTTTCAGAGTTCCCCAAGCATCTTGAACTGTTTTTCCTTTTAGGATTTCCACCCATGGAATCTTTCTTAATAGCTTTCTTAGTTTGTTGACGTCAACTCTTTTATAATCTAAGATAGTACTTTGACTTTGTTCAATTGTTTGTACTTGTTTTATGTTGAATTCCAATATGACATTGTCACTCTCCCCCAAATTTCCTAAAACCAATGCTCCTTCAACCATTTCATCCCTATTAATAAGAATTAAGTCCATTATAGGTGTTTCTCCTCTATCTTTTGTATAACAAAGTTGTCAACTAGGTATGTCAAGAACCTGGTTGATCTCCCACTTGCTGCAGAGTTTGTTTCCCAGATGATGTCAGTGGAGTCAATGTCCCTCATTACTAGAGTGTTGTGTTTCCTGCACACTTCAACCAACTGATTAGCAAAAAGTTCATCTATTTCCACCTTTTGACTAGATGGCTTGTAGTTTAAAAAGGTAAAGGTTCCCCCGCACATGCGTGCTAGTCATTTCCGACTCTAGGGGCCGGTGCTCATCTCCGTTTCAAAGCCGAAGAGCCAGCGCTTGTCCGAGGACGTCTCCGTGGTTATGTGGCTGGCATGACTAGACGCCAAAGGCGAATGGAACGCTGTTACCTTCCCACCGTAGTGGTCCCTATTTTTCTACTTGCATTTTTACATGCTTTTGAACTGCTAGGTTGGCAGAAGCTGGGACAAGTAACAGGCACTCACTCTGTTATGTGGCACTCGGAATTTGACCCGCCAAACTGCCGACCATCTGATCGACAAGCTCAGTGTCCTAACCCACTGAGCCACCGTGTCCCTTGGCTTGTAGTATACCCCTATAGCAAAATTATTATTTTTCCTCTAATATTTCACCAAATACTTTCAAGAGGACTTTCATTCTTAGCACTTTGCATTTCTGTAGAGGTGTAGCAATTCCTTACATACAAAGCAACTCACTGCTTTTGAACAATGTATATCCTATTATATAGCATAGTATAGTATTGTATTGTATTTATTATATTACATCTTCTTTTTCTAATATATTGAAAGAAACTTTTTTGTTATTTTTGGCATGAAGGAAACAACTGTTATATATAGACATACATAATTTATGCAAAAATCTAGACCTGTTTGATACATTTCAGTATTTTAAGAGCATGCATACTACAGGCGGGAAAATGGAGGGAAAAGTTTAAAGGCATGCATACCTTTATGTAGTTATGTGTCTGTTACAGGAAATGAATGTTGAAAGAAATGAAAATGAAAATGGCTTTCTATAAGAACTACTTCTGTCTACCTGGAAAAGAAAGTGTGTAATGGTATGTTGGGAGAAACAAAGGTAAAATGAAACACAGCAGGAATGAAGAAGAAATAGGGTCAAAAATGAAAGGTAGCTAAATGAATATGGACTGTATACCAAACTGAATGACCATTATGAAAGAAGAACATTGAAATGGTTTGGTTATACAGCATACTGTATGACAGTTCTAGACTGTGCAC
The DNA here is from genome assembly GCF_964194415.1 of Vipera berus. NCBI lineage: Eukaryota > Metazoa > Chordata > Lepidosauria > Squamata > Viperidae > Vipera > Vipera berus. Next base: position 42,307,320 of record NC_138206.1, on the reverse strand, counting down.
TCAGGTAATGCTGCTCTCAATTGCTCCTGAAACTGAATTATAGTCTGAATTACAGTGGGTTGACAAGGGGATAGATGGTTCTGGGTTTGATCTATGACCAGGATATGATCTATCAGGTCTCACTTTTGCATTTTTGTCTTCCACCCATGCTTCCTTACTGGCCTTGTACAAATACATCCTTTTAGGGATTATACCCTCCTCACCAATCTTCATTCTTTTCATTTGCTTTTGCAGATGTTTGCTTGCATAAATGCTTTCTAATGCAATTTTTATATTCTTTCTTTTGGCTCTAATAGATCTTTTCTTTTCTTTTCTTTCCCTCTACATCTTCTACTCCATTACATTAATGCTACAATAACCAGGAAAAGGGAAAGTTGTGCTTTTCTTACTATATTTCATGGCAGGCCCACAGAAATTTTGTAGTGTGGAAGAACTGATCAGAAAATCAAACTACCGTGTTTCCCTGAAAGTAAACCCGCCCCCAAAAGTAAGCCCAGCTGATTTTTTTGGGGATGGGCCTAATATAAGCCCTCTCCCCTACTTAAGGGCCTGCATGGATGGCCTGCTTGTGACAAGGTGAAGCCAATGGGGGAGGGGGCATCTGACCCATGGTAACAGTATACTGGTTCCTTTCTCATTTGCCACAGGCCACAACCATTTGTCACCTTGTGTATTGTGCCCAATGCCACTGCCATGAGGCCTGGGGAATCCTCCTCCTTCTGACCCACATGCTATTATACCAGTTCTTTACCTCTGCCCAGCTTGTTCTGTGGCCTCATGGCAGCGGCATTGGGCAGGAGGCGGCAGATGGCTGGTTTGGGCATAATACAGCCATTTGCCACCTTGCATGTCACACCCAACTGCTTTGGAAACAAATGGAAAAAACCATTTTTCCCCACCCAGGTTTTTCTGGTTTCCCCCCCCCAAGGTTTCCCATCTCCCATTAGGATTGGGGGCAGTGAGAGTTAACGTACAGTAGGCCTGGCTATGGTCTCGTGTGGATCAGATGGGGAAAATCTGCCAGGCCTCATGCCCATGCCATTGGCAAATGCATTGTGGCTCAGCTGAAAGCAGCTGCAGAACAAATGGGGTAGGTTCCCCCCTCACCTGCTCATTTGCAGCTCTGCCTACAAAGCCACCAAAGTAGCAGCGGGAGCGCTGGAGGCTCAGGGAAGGATGGTGTTGAATTCCACCCAGGAATTGCATTTCTTTCCTTATGTTGTCATTCCTCACCAGCCAGTGGATCTGGCAGCTAAGTCTGAGGAATCAGGTGAGGAAGAGGGGCCTGGAGTGACATTAGAGTCAGAGGAAGGCTCCCAGGAGCTCCAAGACTTACAGTTGGATGAGGAGCCTGGCCCTTCTACTTGCGCACAGGCTGAGACACAGCTGTGCCAGGAGCCTGACTTGCTCTGTGATGAAGAACAGTTTGGACAAATCATGGATGCATGAATGTGCAGGAAAGAGAAGCGAGTAGGACAGAGGAATGCAATGGGGCAACTCCAAAGGCAAATGAGAAAGCATTAGGAAGCCACACTTTGGCTGAATTATAAAAGGGAAGGTATGGGAGATGCTGGTTGCTGAAAGCAACCATTTGTGTTGAGGATTGAGTTTCTGTGGACTGTGTTTGTTTGCCTTGGACATTGACTTAGGTCTGTGAGAATAAAAGGGGTTGTTTTTTTCTTGTGCCTCCTGCCTGTTTCTTGGATGAGGGGTTTCTCCTTCTGAGCTTAACAAGGACTCACGTAGGCTGGGACAGAACACCTTACCTGACTTCCAGTCCCATGGTGTTTCTCCTTCGCGATGTGCTGCCACAACATGCAAGCAAACAAAAGAAAAAAATTTGGGGGAAAAAAAGGTCAATCAATCAATTCCAACTTCTCATGAAAAAAAAAAGATCTTGCGAAGTTGGAATTGATTGACCTTTTTCCCCCCCAATAAACTTATTTTGTTTCCCTGGACGTGGCAGCAGTTTCCCTGGCAGCAGATCGCGAAGGAGAAACAGCATGAGGCTGGGAGTCAGGTAAGCAAAGAAATGCAATTTCTGGGGGGAGTGAGGATTTATTTCCTTACCTGCCCCACATGTTCTGAAGCCGCTTTTGGCCAAGCCGCATTGCACTTGCCAATGGCATGTCCACCCTCCCCAAGCCTCCGGCGCTCCACCTGCTATTTTGGTTGGCCTGGTGAGGCCCACCTTGGCGCCCTTCCCGCCACCACCCAGCACGGCCACCCTGGGGCTGCAGGGTCTGGCCTGGCATGGGAAGGGCATGTGCTCCACCCTCCCACCACCGTGCAGGGTAAAGTTGCCGCACCCACCCCTAACCAGATGCCCTCGCCTCCCCCAAGCATTTTTTTTTATTTACTAACATGCCTTTCAGCTGCATTGCATTTCTCCGTTCACTTCTCAGCCTTCACCATGTGTTTGTGGGACTACTGGTAAGAAAAAAAAAAGAAACTCAATCAGACATTCTAACTTCTTGAGATCTCGCAAGAAGTTAGAAAGTCTGATTGAACTTTTTTTTTTTTTACCGGTAGTCCCACAAACACACAGTGAAGGCTGAGAAGTGAACAGAGAAACACGATGCAGCTGAAAAGCAGGTTAGTAAAAAAAACCACTTGGCATCTGGGTGGGGGCAGGCATGGCAACCTTACCCTGCGCGTCTTTGGCAAGTATTTGGCAGGCAGAGGGAAGCAACTGGTCTGGCACCATGCTCTCGCCGCTGTGATGTTTCTTCACCCCATGCACAGGCCCGCCCAACCCCCGTGCGCTCGCGGCCTACTGGTGCCAGTACTGGCAAAAAGTAAGCCCTCCCTGAAAGTAAAACCTAATGCTTACTTCAGAACGCAAAAGAGAGTAAGATAGAGTCTTACTTTCAGGGAAACTCGGTAGCTCTTCTGAAGCAGAACTTAGTGTACAGTACATATATAATAGACTGGAATGGGTGTCATCATCTGTTTCTGCACTCAAAAAACTATGGGTGGCTGGAATTGGTGAGGGAGCAAATAGAAAAGAGTGGGCTTGCTCTTAAGAGAATGGAAAAGAATCAAATTATAAGGCAAAAGGGAAGAACAAAAACTCATGGCTGGATAGAATTGATGAGTTCCTAAAAAAGAAAGATGTGAGCAATTTAAAGAACAAAATGCAATATATGGTTGCAGTTGCATTAAATTAGAAGAGAAGAGTTCATAAGAGACCCACTACAGCCCATTTGCTTCAGGGCATATTATAACCTTGAGTTGAATTTGTTTGGCTGGAGGAAATTTAGTTTCTCTTAGGCACATAATTACATAACCATTCTTCATTCAGAAACCTACAAATAAGAAGACATCATTCCAACTACAAAAATTGGCCTCTTTCCTTATATTTCAAATGCAAATGAAGAGCTTCAGGAGTTAAATTAAGGAATAAATGTATTTATCTTCTTCCATGTTTGCATTTTCTTGTTTTCTATTTATATAATGCATCCTCTATCTTCTGCTGGTTCCATTCTCCAACTTCAATTTCTTACTATTATACACCGGGTCTCTTATATTAATTTCCACTAAGCTTCAATGAAAAGAAGGCTATTTGTTGAGCTGAGATATTGGCATGGAGCAGGTGTGTTCTTGGGAGTGAAGCTGAAGGCTGAATGATGCAAGTGGAAAACTCGTATTATTATAAATCTCATTACCGTGAGCGCTAAAGAAGCAATCTTTTCTCCTATTCAAGTTAAACCAGAAAATTGAGGTTTAAAAAATCATGAACTTGCATAGTAGTAGAATAGATGAGAGGAACCTTTGAGCAGTTTATTAAAACAACTGAAAGATTAATCTGCTTACAGAATGTCATTTTTATCTAGTGCTGAGCCAACCGCCCCTCCACTTTTTCTATTTCCTTTCAATCTGGTGAAAAATAAATGCTGTTTTAAAACATTTCAGTGAAGTTCTCATGGGAAGAGATATAAGTTTGCTTAAGTCTAGGATGGCCATGGAAATGCATGTGAATATCACACCTTGTACTGCACAATATTACACCTTGAATTGCATAATTTTCAGTGGCTCAATGTCCCCCTCTCTGTGTCTCTGCCCCCTGTCTGTGTGTGTGTGTGTGTGTGTGCGCGCACGCGCGTATGCACATGCATTTCTGATGGTTCCATTCAATTCTCAAGGAAACTTCAGCTTTAGGGTAGGGAAAAATTTCAGAACCAGAGCAAGAAACAGCCATGGTAGTTGTACTATTTATTTATTATTATTTTTTAAAAGATATGTACATCTCCTCCAACTAAAAATATCCAACAGTACACATTCACAATAATTGAGCATGATAAACAATACAGTCAAAGAACATTTCAAATGCTGAAATAAAACCAAAGAGTCCTGGGAGAGAGAAATAAACTACTAGACTATTTCAGAGGGAGAGTGAACTTTTGAAATTTTGGTACACATTTACTTTTGGTAGTTGCTTCAGTCAAGCACTTTGCTGCTGAAGGCAAAGAAGCAAATGGCAGAGCTCTTACTCAGGGAAGGAGAACTTTTTTTGCATATAGTATCCTTTTTTACTTACTTTTTGGCATCCAAGGAGCTAACAAGGATGGTGGTATAATTATAGACAAGAATGAGCAGGTCCTCAGTTTTTTAGATGATGATGTCTTGAGAGGCACAAGGAGTAAGGCTTGTAGGGTTTGTTTGCTTCACACAATATTTTTGTGTCTGTCCAGCTGCAGAGGTAAGAGAGTTAGACTGAATATTTTCCAATTTTCCCGCTGAATGTTGGCAGAAAGATAGTATGTAGAGACACCTCTGCAAAGAAGACCTGGGGGACATAAACAGAAGACTGATAGGGCAGATGATGCAGAAACATCACCACATTTAGTGATAGATGATTGGTGATAGAGGAATGATAGAGATGATAGATAGATAGATAGATAGATAGATAGATAGATAGATAGATAGATAGATAGATAGATAGATAGATAGATAGATAGATAGATGGATGGATGGATGGATGGATGGATGGATGGATGGATGGATGGATGGATGGATGGATGGATGGATGGATGGATAGACAGATAGATAGATAGATAGATAGATAGATAGATAGATAGATAGATAGATAGATAGATAGATAGATAGATAGATAGATGAGAGAGAGACAGACAGACAGACATCACAAATATTGCTGCTTTATATCCAAATATAAATTGAAATTATTTTGCCATGACTTTTAGAAGAGCTTGACACCAAGAGCAAATGATAGCAAGATGCTAATACTTTGGAAGATAGAATTAAGATTCAGAATGATCTTCATAGGCTTGGCCCCTATTCAACAAGGTGCAATTCTGTAGTGAGAAGAATAAGGTCCTAAACTTAATCAGGAAAAATCAAATGCATAGGAATAGAATAGGTGGTACCTAGCTCAACAGTAGTTTAGTTTTAGTTTAGTTTGCCTCCTGGATTGTGGGTGCTCCATCATTGAATATTTTCAAGTATACATTGGACAAACATTTGACATTGGTATAAGCTTTCCTGTCTTGAGCAGAGGGTTGAATTAAAAGATCTACAAGGTTCATTCTGGCCCTATGAGTCCATGTTCTGTGTTCTACATACATTCCAAAACTAGTCTTGTATATCCTGGACAAATATACATCTGAACTACTTATTTCTTTATTTGGTTAGAAAATATGTATATCTTAAGCAAATAACTCTGGATGGCCCACAAATAAAACACACAAACAAACAAACTTAACTTATATAAGGGGAGGGAGGAGGAACAGACTTCAACTCAACCCCGACAAGACTGAGTGGCTTTGCATACCGGTATCCCGGGTTATTCAGGATATTCCATCTCTCTCTATGGGGGGTGAACTATTACCCCCCGTAGATAGGACTCGCAACTTGGGAGTCCTCCTAGATTCACGGCTCAGTCTGGAAGACCACATAGTAGCTGTGACTAGGGGGGCCTTCGCCCAGGTTCGCCTGGTGCGCCAGTTGCGGCCCTATCTAGACCGGGATGCCTTATGTACTGTCACTCATGCGCTCGTGACCTCTCGTCTGGACTACTGCAATGCTCTCTACATGGGGCTGCCCTTGAGGACCACTCAGAGGCTCCAACTGGTACAGAATGCAGCCGCGAGAGTTGTGTTGGGAGTCTCCCGATACTCCCATGTTACACCTCTACTCCGTGAGCTGCATTGGTTACCAGTTGTCTTCCGGGTGAGATTCAAGGTACTGGTAATGGTGTTTAAGGCCCTACATGGCATGGGTCCGGAGTACCTTAGGGAACACCTGCTGCCGGCATCAACTTCCCTCCGCCCTGTGCGTTCCCACAGAGAGGGCCTCCTCAGGGTGCCACCGATCAGAGAATATCTATTGGTGGCCCCCAGGGGGAGGTCCTTCTCTGTGGGCGCCCAGAGCTATGGAATCGGTTACCGGTTGAGCTCCGGATGGCGCCCGACCTACGCTCCTTCTGTCGCGATCTAAAGACATTCTTATTTGAACAAGCCGGCCTGGCCTGATGGGGGATGGGTGGGGTTTTTTATTGTTATTTTAATATTTGTATTCACTGTTTTTAGTTGGGCATATGTTTAATTCCTTTTAACTTTTGTATTTTTGTATTTTTTATATATTTGCCCTGTTCACCGCCCTGAGTCCTCCGGGAGAAGGGCGGTATATAAATAAAATTAATAATAATAATAATAATAATAATTAAGGCACCTTATGAGCCAAGTCCCAACACATATATCCACTAACAATCTGGCCATAAGGACTGGGAGAAAAATCTTTGAGGCCATCTGGGAGGAAAGGTTTTTCACACGCAGGGACTATGACACAGAAGGTATGTCTTCTGGGTCCACCTAGATCACACTGTTTTACTCAAAGGACTCAGACCATATTTTCCTTGACAGATCTGATGGGATGGGAGGTGGCCTTGCAAATAATATACAGGTAGTCCTCGACTTATAACTACAACTGAGCCCAAAATTTCTGTTGCTAAGCGAAACATTTGTTAAGTAAAATTTGCCCCATTTTATGACTTTTCTTGCCACAGTTGTTAAGTAAATCATTGCAGTTGTTAAGTTAATAATACAGTTATTCAGTGAATCTGGCTCCCCCATTGACTTTCCTTGTAAGAAGGTCACCAAAAAATGTTCACATGACCCTTCAACCGTCACACATATGAGTTAGTTGCCAACTGTCTGAATTTTGATCACATCACACGCAGATGCTGCAATGCTTGTAAGTAGGAAAACTGGTCATAAGCCACTTTTTTCAGTATTGATGTAACTTTGAACAGTCACTAAATGAACTGTTGTTAATGGAGAACTACTGTATGGGTATTTGCAAGTGAAGAAGAAAACCCAGAACCAAAACTAAATAAATAACTCCTTCTGCAACTGTTACTATAACCACCAGGTGGCAGTTGGAGACTATTGAAATGTTTCTACTGGGAGATGGCTTCATTCATGAAATAGTGCTTTAATTATTTTAACAGAATAAATCAATGAAGAGAAGTAATCATGGGGATATATTGTAAAATTTTGTTTTTGTAAAACTTTTTAATAAAAAAAGAAAAAAGAAAGAAAATAGTTCTTGTTGCATATCTGTCTCTTTAAATATGTGCTATATGCTTACCTGTAGTAGCACTGAAGTAATGAAATGTTTTTATATAATAATTTATATATTGTTAGAGATCGTGTTTATTCTTTAATGCATTTTCTCTGTATCGGTGCAATTAAGAGTCAAACAATTTAAACTGGTAGAAAATGATATAAAACCTATTTTATAACAACCTCATTTATAAAAACAGATATGGAATTCAACAAAAGAGTGAACTGTTCCTGGTAATTTTTAATGCATTTTATTTTTCTGGAATAATTCTTCTGAAATTTAGAGGCTATGATGGTAGCAGATTATATCTGATACTTCTTGGAAGTTCACAGCAATAATTTGGATCTTCTTTTTCATGCTTCTTTTCAGTGGCACACATTTATCACAACATTTGTCACTGACATAGGCTGGATATTAATTAATTAATTAAAGACATAAAGTGACTTCAATTCATATGCTATTTGAATTTATCAGAAGTATTTATAAATTAGAAATCTGCTACCAAAGTTTATAAAACAAATCACAAACAGGAAACACATTAAACAGGAAGAGAGAAAGAGAAGAGTGACAGCCTTACTACTCTAGGGAAGGAGTTAATAGGTGTGATAAATTATCTTGGGAGTAGGACATAAATGGGAATAATGAACAGGCTAGATTGTAGGTCTATGCACTGCTTCAGATTTTATTGTAGAAATGTGTTTTGGATCACTCTTCATATCTATATCTGAAGTAGCCCCTGTCTGCACCTCTTTAGAAGACCAACATTTCTTTTTCTCAGGATCACGTGGCAGTTTCCAGAGGGCAGTGACATGATTCTGCGGTGTGTGTGTGTGTGTGTGTGTGTGTGTGTGTGTGTGTGTAGGCTGAGTGGTTTGAAGCACCTTTTCTGAACTCTTTCCAACATACTTCACATCCCTGAAAAATTATACATAGAGGATACATATTTAGTGTCTAACATCAGTAAACAGTAAAAAACAGGTATCTGGAAAATAATGGAGATATCAACATAATTTGATATCCTGAGGGAAATCAAGGTTTGCCAAAAGCAAAAAAAAAACATTCAGGCAATTCTGACATGCACGCACATAGACACATACACACCATGATTCAATGAAGACTATGCATAAATAGCAGGCATGACATTCTGATTGTTTGCTGGAAAGCAAGAAATGTAAAACACAATTAGTGTAAAGGAAGTATAATTGTCTACCTGGAGTGCCAGTCTGATGTTAAATCAAGTTAGGGAGACTGAATTCTAGTTCTACCTTAGTCACAAAGCCAGTTGGCTGACCTTAAGCCAGTTGCTCTTTTTCAACCTAGGAAGAAGGCAATTGCAAACCGCTTCTGCCAAGAAAACTAGAAACACCTATCCAGTCAACAACCAAGAGTCAACATAGATTCAAAGCAGTCTCCTCCCTGCCCCCCTGAAAATTGCTAGCTGGGACACCAAATAAACGTATTTCATTTGGCAGCAATTTTTGCAGATTTCAATGACATAATCATTAGCCAGAACAGGTCTCTTCAGATTGTTATCACTATCAGAATCTTCAGCGAGAGTTTTATGAAAAGCACATCTTCTCTGCAATAAATCACCACTCTTACTCAATCCTGGTCTAAAGCAGGCAAAAGTAGGTAAAACCATACATTGTTTATACAAAATAGTATCAAGTGCTGGAGCAGGACAAAAGAAAGATTCAAATCACCACACAATCACAGAGCCCACTCGGTGACTTTTGACCAGTTCAGCAAGGATAAAAGAGAATGCTTTCTTAAGTACAACCTTGAACTCCTGGAATAATAATGAATACAAATGTAATCAATAGAATTCTAGCTTAGTATACTTTACCACTATTATGTGTCAACTATGTTATTTTCTATGAAAATGGAAGACCAGTTTTTATTCCCAATTTAAAGCTGGGTAAGACTATGAATCTCTAAATTTCCAGCTAACACCTTTATTGGCACACACCGGATTACCTACGGCAACACCTGCGGCCGGCGTCAACTTCCCTCCATCCAGTGCGCTCCCACAGAGAGGGCCTCCTCAGGGTGCCTCCGATCAGAGAATGCCGATTGGTGGCCCCCAGGGGGAGGGCGTTCTCTGTGGGCGTGCCAGACCTGTGGAACCGCTTGCCGGTTGAGCTCCGGATGGCCCCCGACCTTCGCTCCTTCCGGCGCAATCTAAAAACGCATTTATTTGAGCAATCTGACCTGGTCTGATGGGTTAGAGTTGGGGTTTTAAACATGTTCTTAATTATTGTTTTAAATTTTAAATTTGGGCATTATATTTAATTGTATTTTAACTTTTATATTCTGTTTTTTATATTTATTGCCCTGTACACCGCCCTGAGTCCTTCGGGAGAAGGGCGGTATAAAAATATAATTAATTAATTAATTAATAAATAAATAAATAAATAAATAAATAAATAAATAAATAAATAAATAAATAAATAAATAAATAAATATGGCACTATTAAAAATGAGAATATACAGAAAACAGCACTGAAAAGGTGATGCAATGTCCTGTCCATCTTCAATTTTATAGGACAGATGAGTCATTATAGAAGCACTCAAAAGTGGATAAGACCATTACAAAGGTGAGATTGAACACCTGTATATCAGAGATGCAAAGTAGAAAGAATAAGGTACTTATTCCCATCATGATATGGGAAAAACAGAGTCAGTTTGAATATATGAAAAGAATACTTAAAGTTAAAATATGCCAATGGAACCAATCAATGATGAAAATTCAGAAAAAATGTTTTCTAGACAGTGGAGAGGTTTTTAAAAGGAAACTGACTAATGTTTTATCATCAGAAGTGGGCATTGTTATTATAAATGGAGTGAATCAGGACATGAGAAGGCATAGAAGCAATCATTTCTGGGTTTTGTTTTCTTCTGTTGTTGTTTTTTTCCGGATTTTTGAAAGCAGCCAAGCAACACATCATTGCTTGGACTTACATAATCATCCCATGTTGGCCATTATGAAATATTTTGCAGCTAATTTGTATTATTTAAAACATGCACAATCTGTTTCGAGAGGGATGACAAGGAAAGCGAGTATATACAGCCTGTCCACCAATGGTTTGTCATACATTTCGAAGTGTGAAAATTATTTCCAGGCCTAAGGTGTTAGGAATAGACTGTTGAGGGATTGTCGATGCACAGCCTTCTGCTGCATAGTCTAAATTTTCTGTTAGACTTTAAAGACTTGGCAATTCAGGTGGATCTGGACAGACTCCCTATTCTTATATCTTAAATCAAGAGTGGGCAGTTGTAAACAACAAACATATAGCACTCATTGTTGCCTTAATTTCCAGAGGAGAATCTGTGCCCATCTATTTCAGCAAAATCAGATGGCGATGGAGTAATGGCTCTGATGGAATGGAATGATAAAATGGAATGAAAACAAAAGCTTAAGCAATTATAAGTGTAGGCTCCACAAGCCATTACCATAGTGTAGAATTTCACTCTATTTGTGTTTGTTATTCTTCCTTAGTCTCTTTGCACAACAAACAAATTGTGTAATGTTGATATAACCATTCTCAAAAGCTTTCAAAATTATCCATAAGCTGTCTTCATAAGGAAATTTCACTAGGTATCTTTATATTGTCTGGAAGAGTTTTCATTAGAATCTGGTGTCAACTACTGTATCTGCTATTGTCGATGCACAGCCTTCTGCTGCATAGTCTAAATTTTCTGTTAGACTTTAAAGACTTGGCAATTCAGGTGGATCTGGACAGACTCCCTATTCTTATATCTTAAATCAAGAGTGGGCAGTTGTAAACAACAAACATATAGCACTCATTGTTGCCTTAATTTCCAGAGGAGAATCTGTGCCCATCTATTTCAGCAAAATCAGATGGCGATGGAGTAATGGCTCTGATGGAATGGAATGATAAAATGGAATGAAAACAAAAGCTTAAGCAATTATAAGTGTAGGCTCCACAAGCCATTACCATAGTGTAGAATTTCACTCTATTTGTGTTTGTTATTCTTCCTTAGTCTCTTTGCACAACAAACAAATTGTGTAATGTTGATATAACCATTCTCAAAAGCTTTCAAAATTATCCATAAGCTGTCTTCATAAGGAAATTTCACTAGGTATCTTTATATTGTCTGGAAGAGTTTTCATTAGAATCTGGTGTCAACTACTGTATCTACAATAACTGTGGAAAATTGAAATGTTGGCATTTTCGATCTTATACCTGAACCTGCTCAAAAGGAATGAGAATAGTTTGGAACTAGACTTCAGCAACCAAAATTGATGAACACCAATACTCATTTCAGAGCATAAAAGCTGCACAGATGAGAAATAATATATTTAGCAGTTACTAGTTGTGCATATGTCCACAAATATCCATGCCTTTGTAAAATATTAAAAGATATAGACTACATAACCACTCCTTCACAGCCATGAGAGGCAGTTCCTGATATAAAAAGTCCCTAGTTCCTATTTCACCATCTTAATTTCTAACACCATTACTCTAAAGACTATTATACTACGTATATTTTAAAAGAGATAAATACCATAGACCAGTGAGATAAATACCATAGACCTGTCACTGAGCACCTTTGTTCACATAATAGTGTACTGTTCGTAAAAGATTTATAAGTTGTCAGCGAAGATTCTCAGTCATCCAGGTAGAGTTGTCTGGAAATTGAATCATGGCAGCTGGACTTCTTTTCTTATTTCTTTTGCTGCTTATTCAAGTAGCTTCTTCAATCTGAGCAAGTTGTTAGGGGGGGACACCATATATGGGGCTGCCCTTGAGGACCACTCGGAGGCTTCAGCTGGTGCAGAATGCGGCCGTGCGAGTTGTGATGGGGGTCTCCCGATACTCCCATGTAACACCTCCGCGAGCTGCATTGGCTTCCAGTTGCCCTCCAGGTGAGATTCAAGGTGCTGGTGATGACCTATAAAGCCCTAAATGGCATGGGCCCGGATTACTTATGGGAGCACCTGCTGTCGGCGTCATCTTCCCTTCGTCCTGTGCACTCCCACAGAGAGGGCCTCCTCAGGGTGCCGTCGGTCAGAGAGTGTCGGCTTGCGGCCCCCAGGGGGAGAGCATTCTCTGTGGGCGCACCAGCCCTTTGGAATCAATTACCGGTTGAACTCCGGATGGCTCCCGACCTTTGCTCTTTCCGCCGTGATCTGAAAACCTATTTATTTGAACAGGCCGGCCTGGTTTAAGGGGTTGGGGTATTTTTAATTATTTATTGTTAGGGCTTAATTAATTTTATTTTATTTTAACTTTTGTATGTAATGATTTTATTGCCCTGTACACCGCCCTGAGTCCTTCGGGAGAAGGGTGGTATAGAAATTCAATAAATAAATAAATAATAAATAAATAAATATGTCTTGCATTTCTTCATTTCTCAGTTGGATTTAGGAGCTGGAACATTTACATCTCAGCAACTCTCTGCCCATTCACCTAATGAGCCTATCCTGATTAGCTGAGAAATGAAACATCCCTGGAAGACTTTTATACGCTTCTATAAGGTAACAGCAGTAGCAAGAGGATTATTGTGCTATAATGTTTTTAGCCAAAATAATTGTAGGCAAAGCTCAATCCTCAAGAAGTTATCCTTGGCCATACAGACAGTCCTTGATGTACAACAACTCATTTAGTGACTGTTCAACGTTACAACGGCACTGGGAAAAAGTGACTTATGACCATTTTTCACATTTAAGACCATTGCAACATCGCCATGGTCATGTGAACAAAATTAGGATGCTTGGTAACTGACATGTATTTATGGTAACTGCAGTGTCCCAGGATCATGTGACCTTCTGACAAGTAAAGCCAATGGGGAAGCCAGTCTCACTTAACAACCATGTTCTTAACAACCGCCATGATTCACTTAACAAATGGGGAAAAATTCAATTAACAAATATCTCACTTAGCAACAGAAATTTTGGGCTCAGTTATGGCTGTAAGTCAAAGACTACCTGTATGGCCCTAAATATAATTTATGAAGCTAAGTTTAATTTTTGAAATTCTATTTTCTCATTACGTTAAGCCATGCTTTGTTTAATCATGGTTTGGGTTTTTTTATATGTCTCACAATCCATCAAACCATAAAACAAAATTGACCAGAAAATCACCTACAAAAAATTATTCCTACTTCATGCAAAATTAGAGAAAATGACAGTTCACACATATATTACTTTCCTGTATTAGTTCCTTTATTCAGGACCTCTGGAACAAGACACAAATGAATTGTTTCATTTTCTATCTTTGAATACATAAAAAGTTTCAGGTATCCCCTGATTTGCACAGAATAAATGCTCTTGCTTAACTATTGCCATGGCACATCAACAGCAATTTAAAAATGTGCTGACTTTCTTGGCCTTTCTGACTGGTCAATGAGAAGCACTTAGTAGGGTTGTTCAGGCATTCCTGGAGTAGTTGAGACATTCATAGTGCAAACCGCTGTTATTCAGACTGTTATAATTCCATTGCAGCTAAGTCATTACTAGTGGTCAGAGTTGGCTTACACTATAATGCCTTATTTGGGAATGTCATGTGAGAGGCTCAGAGCAGGATGAAAAACAAGAATGGCTAATTTGTCTGGCTCTGCAGGGATTTATAACTTGTCCACTGACAAGGAACTTTAAGGAGACAGTTTACATTCTTGCACGGTTGCTCACATAAACACCCAAATAACAGGTGTATTACACTTGTGTAGTTTTTCCCCCTTCAGGTAAAGAGGAACAAATAAAGTTTTCTTTGAGCATGAAAAAAATATCAGAATTTTATCCACATGACGTCTAATAAAAATACTGTATTTCGAGAAAATCTGAGTTCAGTAGTTCTTGAACTGCAACTATATTTAAAACAGGTTTTTGTGGGAACTATTAAAAGTTTAAGATCTAAAGAAGCAGGTTCAAAAATACACGTTCAGGAAGGATTTGCTATCTGCATTTTTGGTCCTAATTTTTATTCATAAACACATACACTACACACAATTACACACACCCAATCACACACACAGGGAAAGAGTAAGAGAGAGAGAATAAGAGAGAAAGCAGGAAGCAATTTAGTATATGGAAATTCATGTGATCAATTGCATTCCTGTTATTGTCATTACTTTTGTCATTCCTGTACTGTACAATCAGGAAACTAAAAGCCACCCTGATAGTTTTCTTCATATAAATGATTTTTATGGAGGTGCACTGAGTAACAGTTGTCTGGAATGGAATAAGCCTCCATATCCTACCAAATAGTTAATTTAGGTGATAAATTACTGTTTATAAAAAATATTATTAATTTGTACTATGTCATACTGGTGCTTGTGGAATTTTTATGTCTCATTTGGCAAGGAAATAACTAGTTATTGGAATTATGCAAGAACATAAATCATTGGGCTTAACAGTGGGTTGAACCTGTCAGTACAGAAGTTGGTTTTATCCTTTATTTCCTGTTAATCACAGTGATAACACTTAATTTTCAGAATGATCATTTCATATTGGTCCTCTCAGATAAACCTTGCCAAGATATACTGGGATTAGAACTCAAAGAGTTTTCAGCCAACATGGAGTCCAGATGGGACAGATTTACAGCTCCCAGAATTCCCAGCCATTATAGTCAGATCTAATATGTCTGCAGGATATCAAGGTGGGACAGGCTGTTTCAACAATCAGAACAGATAGGATAAATTGTGCTGAGAGCTGAAAGCACTTTTTTTTCTTTCCCAAATAAGTAACAAAAATTAAAAGACAATGTGACATGATGTCGCTTTACATGAGACTGCTGTCAGTGAAGAAATTAGAACTTCAAAGAGATTGGATATTTCAGTAATCTAAAACATACCTCCAAATCAACCATGAAGTGCTTATAGGAAAGAAAAGTAAGAATTTTGGAATAGCCTACACAATCCCCAGGTTTGAATATTATTGATAATCTGAGGAAAAAATTTAAACAAGCACTGTATACAGAGACATAGAAGAATATTTATGGACTAGAAAACTTATTGCAAGGTAAAAATATCTATGCAAGAATAGAAAAGTCTCTTAGCTGGCTACAGGACATATTTAGCAGCTGAATTTCTGCCAAAAGAGTTATTAAAAAGTATTAACCAGAAGGGTAGCCAAATGTCTGCACCTTCCATATTTACTGTTTTCTTATTTTTAAATCTATGAACAACTGCTGACAAATTATAAGTATATAAAGTATGCTTTCAAATTTACAGAAAGTCATCAAATTTAACTTTATACCTTATAAAGGATTATTAGCTTCTGTTCTCTTAGAAATTCATTAACACCATTTCACTGGGAGGGATTATATTTTTGGAGATATTTGTATGTTTTGTCACATCCTAATGTTGGACTAGGCCAGGGGTGTCAAACTCAATTTCATTCAGGGCCGCATCAGCATTGCGGTTGCCCTCAAGGGGCCGGATGGGTATGGCTAGGGTGGATGTGGCCTACCGGGTGGGCATGGCCAGCTCTACATCGTTCGCATGAAGGGTGCCTATGGGGACCTGGGCAGGAGTGGGACAGATCTGAGGGTCTCTGGCAGAAGGAGGGTCTCTGGGCCAGGGCCAAGGTAGTGGGGGCCGTTCCCTCACTGTTTCCAGGATGGTTTCGCGGGCCACATGAAACCACTTTGTGGGCCGAATCCGGCCCCCGGGCCTTGTGTTTGACATGTCTGGACTAGGCTGAACTTGGACCAATCATCTTAAGATCCTTATTACTCCTCTCCTCTCCTCTCCAGAAAATCACTTTGATATGTCAAAGTGAAACCCTAGATTGTAGAGCAAAGTTGAACACTGTGGTATCTCTGTGGAACTGCTACAATGTTTGTAAAATTTACAGAGTTTGGCCATGGCAATTTTATGAGCTGTAGTATCTATGTTTTTTATTGCCTGAATTATTTCTTTGTTGTCTTACCAACAGCTCAACTCCTGAAAATAATGATGGGTGGTACCAATAAAGGAGAATATTTTTAACTCGGGATTGAAATGAGGGGGTGCTCTCTGAGACAAGCACTGATGATGTTACCCAATTTGGGTTAATGAAATATCTGCAAGAAAACAACCAAGCTCTAAGAGCACCAAGTTCCCCTTAATGATAGTAGGACTTTAAAAAGCACAATTGGGATAGTGCTGCAATAGTTAATGAAATATATGAAAATAGATGAGATGATGGCATAATTATAAATTGACCCTGAGATAGATGCTTATGATAGATTAAGACAATCAAAAAGAGAGAGTCTGCTCATTGGTGGATTTTATTCACCTGTTGGAGGGCGTGGCTACAACAATGATTCCCCAGGAAAGATGAATCCACAACATGCCTGGCTTTAGGTCTTGAGACGGAGGGTCAGGATCGACGAAAGAAGAGTGGGGGAGGTACAAAACAACTGCAGCTGGGTAATTGGCTCCCTGATGTTTATACGCTCACCAAGGGAGCGACCATGAATAAGAAAACAATTTTTGATCCTGAAAGCATGCAAAGAAATGCAGGACATTTAGAAACGCTACGGCCGATTGAAGTCAATAGACCAGTGACCTGCTCAATGAGCAGGGTGCAAAAGCAGCCGGCTATATAAGCAAACTCCCGGATCTCCTATTCTTACTCTGAGGACGTCGGCAGTTTGGCTGACGAAAGCTAAGTGTTTTGCATACTAAACAGTTTGTTTATTTTTCTATCCTGGTGCTCGATTTTTTTCTTTCTAACTTGTTAACTATGTATACCAAGGGTGTCAAACTCAATTTCATTGAGGGCCACATCAGCATTGTGGTTGCCCTCAGGGGGGGGCGGGTGGGTATGGCCAGGGTGGGCGTGGCCTACTGGGTGGGCGCAGCTGGAGTGCGTATGGCCTACTGGGTGGGCATGGCCAGCTCTACATCATTGGCCTCAAGGGTGCCTATGGGGGCCTGGGCAGGAGTGGGACAGATCTGAGGGTCTCTGGCAGAAGGAGGGTCTCTGGGCCAGGGCCAAGGCAGTGGGGGCCATTCCCTCACTGTTTCCAGGATGGCTTCAGGGGGCACATGAAACCACTTCGCGGGCCGGATCTGGCCCCTGGGCCTTGTGTTTGACATGTCTGATGTATACATACATGTGTACACAGTAGTAATATGTATTTTGATTTGTAGTAGAAATAAACTTTACGGTCTTGACCAGAGTATGTACATATATCATGTATACAATACATAACATTCTACATAGTTGATAAAAATAACAACTAAAAGGAATTAGAAGCGTTAAAAAGAAAAAGGAAAGGGAGAAGTTAAAATTGTGAAGCTATCAATTAGATAATATTTGCTGCCTCACCCTGATGGCAGTGAAGAAATTTTGATTATTTTACAGCCAATAGTCTGGTCTGCTAGGAGTGTCTCCTTGAGATTCCTTTATGAGGGGCTGAATTCAATAGTAGATTTGTAGAGGAAAAACTGCATCTAGATAACTATTATGATATTAAACATCTGTGAGGATTTTTTAATGGTAATTCTATGTGAGTTACTCCAAAAAAATCAGAGTAATGTGTCTTACATCATCCCTAAAATGTTCCTGTTTTAACAACACAAAGATATCTGAATTCATGGATGAAGAAAGTATATGCTTAGAAAATTTTATAATTCTAAATCACTAGACAAAGAGACTATTGCATTATAAATCACACAAATGGCTGCTTACTTCTTTGGTATTTTTTAAAATTAGGGTCTTAATTAATTAATTAATTGAATTGAATTGAATAATTCAGTCATTTTTACTAACAACTAGTCTTCTTACATATTATAAAATCACTCCACATTAAAGCTGACTCACTAGTTAATTTCTAACGGTCCAGAAACACCTCTGTAATGCCAATTTTAAAAACACTGCTCTTTGCTGATAAGCCAACTAATAGCAGTTTGTACTTCTACTGGTATATTATATCATCAGGTCCACATAACTCTAATACTGGGAAAAAGAATAGGCAGTGGAATACTTAGGAACTCAAATTATTATTATTATTATTTTGAAGTGTCATAGAAGGTACTTGATAATCCATCTGTGTAATCTGATTTTTTGAGATTCCAGGAAAAAGTTTCTTCTCAGTGAGAGAGTTTTTTAAACTACATGTTGTTCTCCCCCTCCTCCCCCAACTTTTTAACTGTTTGCATCTCTAGAGATATCTATTCTTCTCTCTCCTGTGTGATCTCTGCAGTACTAGACTGTGACATTTCAATTTATTTGGTATATTTTTCCATATAGCTTTATCATCCCTAAATAGTTCTCAGTTTATTAATTAATTTCTGCCTTTATTGCTGACTTCCTAAAAGGGCAAAAAGGTAATACAAATGTTGGGTTTCATATTTAGGGTCCATGAAGCCACAGTCTATCCTACCTTTCTTCTTTTATATCTTGATACCCTATTAGTCAGATGACTTCCACAGCCACAAAACACTTTAATTCTGACTTCAACTTTTTCATGGCTAAGTGTTTTTCATAATCTGGCATATAGGTTATAAAATTGGTTACCTAGCATTCAATAGTCAACATCCAATATTACCATATTCAAGAAGGATTTTATTTAAATTCATGTGTTGTGAAAGATGTTGATCACTACCTAGATAACGTCTTAAAGTCTAGTCCTTAATTAACTAGTTAATTAACTAGACTTTCAAAGAGTTATTGTTGATAGATATTAACTGTCTGAATTTTATGGGCTCTTTTGCTAGTATATCATTTATAAGCATCTGAAGTTAAAGTGATTGCAAATTAGTTGGAGTTATAAATTGTTATGCTTTTGCATGTATAAAAAGATTTTTAATTACTCATTTTTCACATTGTGATCTTTTAATTATTCATTGCTTTATTTGTTTCCTAACTTATTCAAAGGCATGCTATTATGGTTGCTGTTACTATTATGATTATATACTTTATTTATTGCTATTATTGCTGTTATTATTTCATCTTTCAAACTGCTAGGTGGGCAGAAGCTGGGACGAGTAACAGGCGCTCACTAAAAATAGGGACCACTATGGTGGGAAGGTAACAGCGTTCTGTGCACCTTTGGCGTCTAGTCATGCCGGCCACATGACCACGGAGACGTCCTCGGACAAACGCTGGCTCTTCGGCTATGAAACGGAGATGAGCACCGGCCCCTAGAGTCGGAAACGACTAGCACGCATGTGCGGGGGAACCTTTACCTTTTACCTTTATTTCATCTTGGTTATCATGCTCATCTATGTCTGTTTATTTTTAACATTTTTATATCGCATATCTTAAACAGAATAGTTGATATGGGGTGGCTTAAAAGTATAATATATAAAAACAATGTACTTATACTTAGATATTAAGGGCTATGGTGACTCAGTGATTAAAGACATTGAGCTTGTCAGCTGAAAAGCTGAGAGCCCAGGTTCAAGACCCAAGTGCTGTGCGAAGGGGTGAGCTTCTGTTACTTGCCCCAGCTCCTGCTCATCTAGCAATTCGAAAAAATGCAGATACAAGGAATAAATAGCTACCACTTTGGTGGGAAGTTAATAGCATTCTGTGCTCCTCAGTGTATAGTCATGCTGGCCACTTGACCACGGAAATATCTTCAGACAATACTGGCTCCCTCAGCTAAGAAACAGAGACAAGCCCTAGAGTCAGAAATGACTGGATAGGGAAAACCTTTACCTTTGCGTTTTACTTAGATACTACTCTTTATTTTTCAACAAATAAGTTATAATTAACCTAGAAGGAAATAAGAATGATTCAGCATTGAAAATAAGAAGATTCAAAGATTCTTTTGATTAATTATTTCATATACAGACTGCTGTATATTCTTTTCGAAATACAGTATTTGTTAAAGACAGGGCCTTGAATTATTTTTTATTTATTTTTATTTTTATTTATTTAAATTTATATACCGCCCTATTCCCGTAGGACTCAGGGCGGTTTACAGGGAAAATTAAAAGTTAAAATACATCACATACAATTAAAAACAATTAAAACTAAGATTAAATTAATCCCTGAACTTAACTAAAACCCCATTAATTAAATAATTAAAACCCCTCAGTCTGGGCCAGACAGCTCAAAAAACCAAGTTTTCAAGTCCCTACGAAATGAGCGAAGGTCGGGGGTGGTCCTAAACTCCGTGGGAAGCTGGTTCCAAAGGGCCGGCACGTCCACAGAGAATGCCCTTCCCCTGGGAATAACCCGCAGGCATTCCTTAACTGGCAGTACCCTAAGAAGGCCCTCCCTGTGGGAGCGCACAGGACGATGGGAAGTTGATGTCGGCAGCAGGTGTTCCCTTAGATAATCTGGACCCAAGCCATTTAGAGCTTTATAGGTCATTACCAGCACCTTGAATCTCACCCGGAGGGCAACCGGAAGCAAATGCAGCTCACGGAGAAGAGGTGTTACACGGGAGTATCGGGAAACTCCCATAACAACTCGCGCAGCTGCATTCTGCACCAGCTGAAGCCTCCGAGTGGTCCTCAAGGGCAGCCCCATGTAGTAGTCTAGCCGGGAGGTCACAAGCGCATGGGTGACTGTGCGTAGAGCATCTTGGTCCAGATAGGGCCGCAACTGGCGCACCAGACGAAGCTGGGCAAAAGCCCCCCTGGTCACGGCTCCTATATGATCTTCAAAATTGAGCCATGAATCCAAGAGGACGCCCAAGTTGTGAGCCCTATTGATGGGGGTAACACCTCACCCCCCATCATTAGTGGTGGAACAACATGGTTTGGGCAAAAGAGAGAAACATGCCAAATGTTAAAAAGCAATGAGTCTGCAAAGAAGTGTGCAACTAGTAGGTATGCTTTCAGGTACAGTAGATCAGGGTCTTCAAACTCGGCCCTTTTATGACTCATGGACTTCAACTCCCAGAATTCCTTAGCCAGCGTGCCTGGCTGAGAATTCTGGGAGTTGAAGTCCATGAGTCATAAAAGGGCTGAGTTTGAAGACCCCTGCAGTAGATGGTCCTGTAAGATTTATTCTGTAAGAATTATCTTTCAGACAGGACAAAAAAATAAAAAAATTGTCCACAGCCATATGTCACACCATAAAAAAGGTGGAATTTGATCACATGATTATGCCCACTGTCTCTTTTGTTGAGTCTCTCCCTGTCTAAGTAAGCAAACTACTTAGACAGGCAGGTATCTTGTACTGGCCTGCATTGAAGAAGTTGGAATTATTATTTTTCATCATCATCATCATCACAATTTAGTAGCAATGTCATTTTGCAAAGAATTATTTGTAAATAAAAAAATGTGCCTGTCCGTTCCAAAATATGTATGATTTTATAAAACAATAATGAATAGCAATAACTTCCTTTGCCTATGTAGCCATAGTACGTACACTTGTGTTACCAGTGTCTTGTAAATGTCAAAATCTTGGAGTTAAATGTTATCTGAATCACTTAGCTTATAAGCACCACTATGCTGGAAGAATTTCCTTTCAATTGCATAGTTGGATTGAGAGATGAATCTTTTTATAAAAGGCAGGCATTTGGCTCAATTACCTGTATATAAAAACATTACATAAGGGATTTTTAAAGAAATATTGCTTTCTGGAATGGACAAATCAAACTGCACAGTATTCTGACAATGAATGACTTATTTGCTCAGGATCCATTTGATTGCTGCTTCCATTTGAACATATAATCAAAGCCCATTGTGATATGTAAACATGGTATCTTAAAAAAGAAGCCAGGAGTACTTATTGAGTCATATTTCCTGCTTTGAAATCTAAAGCCAAAGAAGATATCTTACTAGGATGGTAACAAAGAAGAATTACTTGTTCCTTCTTTCCAAATCTCTGCTTTGTTTCTCTTGGTGTTTTTTGAGATCATTTTGCTAAAGTTTTAAAGAAATTGTTTGCTGAGATTATTATTCTTAAGTGTTCCTGGAATAAATGTGAGTGCATAAATATCTCTTTAATGCATATGAATATAAAAGATAACTTTCAGTTTCTAGATGTGCCATTTTACACATAAACTAATATCTGTTTTAACCATTATATAATTTCATTTTTTTCTATTAAGCCGTTAACCCAGGAATCTGCAAACATCATCCATCTCCAGACGGACTTTCAATAATACAGATGACAGATTCCCTGAAAATTACGATAAAAATGCCTCGAACCTCACAAGATTATCACACTTTGTGAGATTTAGTCCATATAAGCTTGAAATTCCACATAGTCTCCCAGATGAATGCTGAAACTTCATGTGATTCTGACATTGTTGCTCTGAAATAACTATTCTAGCCATTTTGTATAATTACCAGAACTATTGGGAATACAAAATAATGTGATTTATGAGACAGAATTGATTTGAATGTAGGCTTCAAACTACAAATGATTCTGTATATTCTGAGAATATATAGCTTTATAATCACACATGTTTTGCAATTTTATTCAAGAATAAAGTTCAGACTTGGAAGTTTATTATACTATGGTGGATTGTGTTCTTTATTACCTTACAGTAGGCAGGTAAGCAGTAATTTGTTCTCACATATCTATGAAAATGGGAGTACCCATTGGAATATATAGCAGATGTTTGAGGTCTTTTAATGAGTGAATGAGATTATGCATAGCTTATCTGCATATATTATCAAAATGATGGAACAAATGTTAGCTTCAAAAATTCATCATAACAATTTTGGAAAACTATTCCAAGATACTTTACAAATGAGAAATTCACTTTCCAGCATTTAGTACATTCTGTCTTCCTGTTAAGCTTGTAAATCACTAGTCTGTAAACAGAAATGTGTCTTGATTAACACAATTCTATGAATGTTTTATGCTCTTCCGAATGTGAAGAGCACTTCAAAATAGAAATTATAAACATTATTAAAGTACAAATTACAAGTAAGTGTTCCCAAGATTAAAATTATATTAATTCCACTAGAACCAACATAGATAAAATCATCAGTAAGGCTCAAAATTATTACAATACCACTGGTTAAAATTTGTATTTAACTGAATCTATTTTCATTTGGAATGCCATTGTCATAACTTGAAAATACTACCTCATCCTATTAAAAATCTAACCTGCACCCATACTCTAAATCCATGAAATTTCAATTCCTTAGTACCAATTTCTAAGTGACTTGTAGAACATGCATACATTATTAGAGTTGGAATTGAATATATGGTATATAGTTTCTTTATGTCCATACATTCTAAAATGAAGCTTGCTTCTTTTATTTTAGAGCTTCCAATCAGTACAATTCATGACTGTAAATTGAGGTGTTAAATATTATGGTTACTAATTTTGTGGTCATACTGCAGTACAAAAGTCTCTCTGTTATTCCACTAGCATTTCAGCTAAGAGTGCAGCTACAAAACACCCTTTAATATATTGAATATTTCTCGAAGTAAAAAGAATTGTAATAGCTACTTTATTGTTTTATTTGGGATCAAGAGATCAGTGAAGTTATTAGAGAAAAGAGAGGGTATCAAGAAAATGGTCCCTCATTGGTGCTATGATTTCAAAGACGGTATTAGATTGGATGTATTTCTGTAAAACTAATATAGTTGTGTGAAGGTAAAAGCTGGAGGCAAGATTGCTTGTGCTGTGTGCCATTCTTCATTAACCTCAACTAACTACGTAGGAAGATGGTCAAAAAACAAAGCAGGATGACAACTATCTGGCAGGTATTTGGAAAAACCGGTCTTCTGCCCCTTTCATCTCTTGGAATACTTACAATAAGCACATAAAATCAACAATATGAACATGAAAGTACTTTTACTGTTCAAATTCTTCTATTGAAATAAAAGTCATAATAACCTATGTGTCAGAGCATGTACTGTAAAGACTTATTGCACTGAGGTAACCTAGGAATAAATACAATAAACAGTGGTCTATATTAAATGGTGGTTTATATTACACTATCTACGGTATACACTAGGAACAAAATACCTACACATGGTAATACAGCAAATTCCAATACACAGCAGTTATAGTAGGAAACTGACGAGAGAGAATGACACTCCAGCAAAAGCCTTCCCTTTTATACTCAGGCTCTTAAAGAGATACAGACTCCTGCTGAGTCATTCCTATCATTGCATCATCCACCTTATGTTACATTACATCATTACAAAAGCTGTTTAGCTATTAAATTATTACCTTGACACTACATACATTCTTACAGTGATAGCAAATGAGTTTATTGTGTTGTTTTTATAAAAGAAAACACCAGATTCAGAATTTCATATCAATCAGAATAGAGCTGAAAGGGACCTTGGAGGTCTTCTAGTCTAACCTCTTGCTCAAGCAGGAGCCCCTATACTATTTCAGACAAGTGACTGTCCAGTCTCATCTTAAAAACCTCCAGTGATGAAGCACCCATAACTTCTGATTGCAAGCTGTTCCACTGGTTAATTGTCCCCTACCGTTTACTTCAATCAGAATAGAATTGGAAGGGACTTGGAAGTATTTTAGTTCAACCTCCTGCTTAAGCAGGAGACCCTATACCATTTCAGATATGTGGCTGTCCAGTATTTTCTTAAAAACCTTCAGTGAACAGTGCTTTTTTTGTAAAAGAAAAAGGTGCTGGAACTCACACGTCATACAACCCGCCTTGCCTACCTTACAAGGTTCCATCCAAAAAAGGTGCCGGAACTCCGTTCTGAGCGTTCTATGAGAAAAAAAGCCCTGGTGATGAAGCATCTAAAACTTCTGATTGCAGGCTGTTCCACTGATGAATTGTCCTCACTGTTAGGAAGTTTTTCCTTAATTCCAGGTTGCTTGTCTCCTTGATTAGTTTCCATCCATTGTTTCTTGTCCTGCTCTCTGATGCTTTAGAAAATAAGCTGACAACTTTTCAAATACTGGAATACTCTGTTATGTCCCCCCTAGTCTTTCTTTACTCTAGACTAGCCAAACCCAAATCCTGCAACCGTTCTTCTTATGTTTTAGTCTCCAGGCCTTTAATCATCTTAGTTGCTCTTCTTTGCACTTTTTCCAAAGTTTCAACATCTTTTTTGTAATGTGCTGTGGATGCAGTATTCAACAGTAGTAATTGTTATGTCAGTAGCTTTGTTGCAAACTTGTAAGTAGCTGGTTGCAAAGAAGGTTCCTTGAGGCGGGAGATTCTGGTGCAACTATTGGTTAAAGTTGTAAAAGCGGGAAAATCCGGACTTGTGATTGGATACAGTTTAAACAGCTCTAGTATAAAAGCCTGAGTTATTGTGACAGTTGACAGTTGACATATGTGTATTGAATAAACCATTTTGCTGTTAACCTCTCTGAGTCATTCGTCTGTCTGAACCAAACAACTGGCGACGAAGGTGGGATTGACGGCGGACTAGAGAAGGACCGGCGGAACAGCTGTGCGTAAGGCGGAAAATTTAAAAAAAAGAATTCACAGTCAACCACAAGCGGCCGCGGCGGAATCAACAATTTCCCGAATGGCGCAAATCGGGTCTTTAAAAGAATTCGATCCAAACTTCCCAGAGGACTGGGAAGAATATGTGGGACAGGTCGAAGGGTTTTTGCTTGTTAACGGCATAACCGATGACCAGAAAAAGGCGGCTGCCTTACTAACCATTTGCGGCACACCAGTGTATCGAGTTGCTGTGGGACTTTGTCAACCACTGCCGGTTTCTAGCGTTCCGTATGCCGATTTATTGGCCAAATTAAAAGTACACTTTACGCCAAGGAGATCAGAACTCTTTTGGCGGCGCATTTTCGAAAAACGGAACCAGAGACCGGGCGAGTCAATTCAAAAATTCGTTGCTGCAGTCAGAGAAGCAGCAGTACGTTGCAAGTATGACAACTTAGAGATAAGAATTCGGGACAGAGTGGTGCTGGGCTTGCGAGATGAGCAGCTACAAAACAGAATTATTGCTAAGCCTACCGGTGACTTGCAAGAGGTACTAGACGAACTCTTGACTTATGACTCCACCGGGTATCGCGACCCCCCCCCGAAATAGCATGACCGCGTCTGCCGAAATAAATCAAGAAGGCCTTGTGGACTGCGGGGAGGTGGACCAACAATGGGAAGCCGACATCGCCGAAGTCACCAGACGGTTCGGAAAAATGGCGGCAAAACCACCCCGAAGCAACGGGCCGGAACCGAGTCATCGATTCCAACCGACAACATCACAACGATAAACAACAACAACCCAATGACAACTGAGAGACACTGCAACGAGACCGCGCGACAACGACCATAGATGTGGCAGCTGTGGAGGCAATCATCCCCGAGCAACTTGCAGATTCCGCACTGCCAGATGCAGATTGTACGGGAAGACCGGCCACATTCAGGCCATTTGCAGGGGTCGAGCACGCGACAATCGCCTACATGAAGTCGACGTTTGGCCCGAAGGTAAGGTAACCCCTTACTATAGTGGCAAAGAGACCCCTAGACTGTGGGCTCAATACCCGAACCGCGGGGAGGTGGCACGAGTCAATCACAGTAGGAAGGAAAAAATTAACAAAATTGTGGAATCAAAATTAAAAATTGTAGTCCAATTGCAAGGAATTCCTTGCAAAATGGAAATTGATTCTGGGGCCTCAGTGTCCATAATATCCAGTGAAACCCTTAAAAAGATTGAACAAACGAGAGGTTGCATCAACAGAGGAGCAGTTCCCAGAACTGCACCAACCAAACAAGGGGCAGGGGCTGTGAGGGGGGAGCTGGAAGAGTTTCAGGGCCAGATAAGGTGTGGGTCGAGGGCCAACCCTCCACGGATTGGCAGAAGCTGTGGTGGGAATGCATCTCCTCCATAGAGAAGTCTTCCTGGTGCCTCCTTGCCCTTTGGACCAAGTGAGGGTGGCTGTCTTGTTTGCCCAGACAGTGCAGACTTCCTGGTGGTTTTATGTTTCTTTTTGTAAAGTTGTGGCCCTTTGGATTATTGTTTTATGTGGAATTACAAGGGCAGAACAATAAAATGAAGTATCCTTAAAAAAAAATAATAATAAAAAAAAAAAAGATTGAACAAAAAAGTGGCAGAAAGATTCCACTTAGTTCAACCAAAATCCAATTGACCGACTTCCAAAAAAACCCAATAAAAATTAAGGGAAAAGTTACCCTTAACGTTAAATATAAGGGGTTTAATGGAGCACTAGATTTAATAATTACAGATGGCCATAGAACTAGCTTAATAGGCCTTAACTGGTTCCCCGCCCTGGGAATTTGGATAGGGGGAATAAACACAGTTATTAATAATAAGACCCTCAAATCAGTCTGTGATGAATTCGCAGACGTATTTGATGGGTCTTTAGGTAAATATAAAGGGCCCCCCATTAATTTTAATTTAGACCCGTCGGTTAAACCCATCAGGCTTAAGGCCCGAAGGGTGCCTTTCGCCCTCAAGCAAAAAATCGAGGCCGAGCTCGATAAGCTTGTAGGCCAAGGCGTCCTAGAACCGGTCGAGGGTGGCCTGTGGGAAACGCCGATCGTCACACCCCTTAAACCTAATGGGGATGTGAGGATCTGCGCTGACTACAAGGCCACCCTGAACCTCGGAATGAAAAAACATGCTTACCCGGTCCCGACGGTGAAGCAGGTCCTCGCCACGATACAGGACGGCGCCATATTTGCCAAGTTAGACTTGGCGCAGGCGTACTTGCAACTTACTGTTTCCAGGGAGGCTGCTGAAGCTCAAACTATTGTTACCCACAAGGGGGCGTTCCGAGTCCACAGGCTGCAATTCGGTATTGCAGCAGCTCCAGGCATCTTCCAGGAGGTGATGGAGAGGACCTTAAAGGGCATACCTGGTGTATGCCCTTATTTTGATGATGTTCTAATAGCTGGAAGAAATGAAGAAATATTAGCTGAACGTCTGGAACAGGTATTGGGAAGATTTAGGGGGGCTGGACTTAAATTAAAAAAGGATAAATGCTGTATTGGGGTTAAATCCACAGAATTTTTAGGATTTAGGATAGATAAAGATGGAATTCATCCTACACCAGAAAAAATTAAGGCAATTAAATTGGCACCAGAACCAAAAAACAAGGCTGAATTACAAGCCTTTTTAGGATTAGTCAACTTTTATCACACATTCGTGCCTCATAAAGCTGCCATAGCAGAACCACTACATAGACTTTTAGATAAAAAAACCCCGTGGCAGTGGCATGATAAACATAGAGTCAGTTTCCAAACATTAAAAGATATCCTTTCAAGCCAATCCACAGTAACTCATTTTATTGAGAATAAACCAATATATTTAGCTTGTGATGCTTCACCTTATGGGGTGGGGGCTGTTATCAGCCACTTGGATAGTCAAGGTATTCAAAAGCCAATTGCATACTATTCCAGGACGCTTACCAAAGCTGAACGGAATTATGCACAAATTGATAGAGAAGCATTAGCAATCGTGGCAGGAGTAAAAAAGTTCCATGATTACCTTTATGGTAGGAACTTTACCATACTCACTGACCACAAACCATTATTGGGACTGTTTACCACCGATAAACAGACACCCCAAATAATGTCTCCCAGGATGCTGAGGTGGTCAATTTTCCTCTCAGCATATTCATTCTCACTTCAACATAGACCAGGCAAGGAGATGGGCCATGCAGATGTCCTTAGCAGACTGCCCTTAAGCAACACAGAGGAGGACCCTGCTCCAGTGGGACAAATTATGTCATTACAGGACATTCCTGAATGCCCTTTGACTGCTAAAGAAATAGCCGAGGCTACTAAAAAAGACCTTATCCTCAAAAGGATCATGGCCTGGGTCCTTAGTGGGTGGCCTAGCACTAACCCTGATACTAAGTACATTCCATATTTTAGGAGAAAGAACGAACTATCATCCCATTTGGGATGTATATTGTGGGGCAACCGTGTTGTCATTCCTGAACTCCACAGATCTACAGTTTTATCAGAATTACATGAGGGTCACCCTGGAATAGTACGTATGAAGGCGTTAGCTAGAAGTCACTTGTGGTGGCCAGGACTTGATAAAGACATTGAAGAATGTGTTTCAGGATGTTATTTGTGTCAGCGTTCTAGACCGGAGCTGCCACACACTCACACTCATAAGTGGGAATTGGCCAGGAATCCTTGATCTAGGATTCATATTGATTTTGCTGGACCTTTTCAGGGGTTAACCTTCCTAGTTGTGGTGGACAGTTTCTCTAGGTGACTAGAGGTAGTGCCTGTCAGTTCAATGACATCTGGTAGAACAATACAGGTCTTAAGGGGCCTCTTTGCCACTCATGGGTTACCTGATGTGATTGTATCGGATAATGGGCCACAATTCACCTCTGTTGAATTTCAGGACTTCCTCAGGGCCAACTCGATTAGGCATGCAACATCAGCACCCTTCCACCCGTCCACCAATGGCTTGGCTGAACGTAACGTGAGAACCACCAAAGACGCCTTGAGGCGAATCATCCGTGGCGATTGGCACCAAAGACTGGCAGACTTTTTGCTGACCCAGCATACAACCCCTTGCACGGCTACTGGGAAAAGCCCGGCAGAAATGAGGTGGGGCAAACGGCTAACCACCAAACTGGACAGGTTACACCCTGACAAACTACCCTCAAGTGCTGAACCGGACATTCCAAACAGATCATTCAAAATTGGAGACTTAGTCTGGGCCAGAAACTATGGACAGGGGGACAAATGGGTCCCGGGGGTAGTCACTGACATAATGGGGCCGTTGTCTTACACCATTGAGGGGGAAGGGAATAGAATAAGTAAAAGACACATAGATCAGCTAAGGAAGAGAGCTATTGAGAGTATGCCAGTTGATGGGGGTCAAAGCGTACATGGGGGAAACACTGCATCTTGGTGTAATCATAACAACCTGCCGGTTAGTGTGGAAGCGGAAATTCAACCCGGGGTGTCCACAGCTAACCTACAACACAGCCAAATTGACTGGGAGCTGTCCTCTATGAGCAGGCCTGCAATAGCTGAGCATCAACATCAAACACAACAACAATCACAGCCAGTTAGTAGAGAAGCGTCAGAGCCTGCAATTCAAGAGTCCAGACCCATAAGTATAAGCCAGCCTAGCAGACAGTCAGTTAGCA
Organism: Vipera berus; assembly: GCF_964194415.1. Lineage (NCBI taxonomy): Eukaryota > Metazoa > Chordata > Lepidosauria > Squamata > Viperidae > Vipera > Vipera berus. Next base: position 42,276,820 of record NC_138206.1, on the reverse strand, counting down.
ATGACTTAAGTCACCAAACCAATAGATATCCATCTAGGGTCCATAGGCCACCCAAATACTTGAGAGATTACGTCAATTAATAACATCAACTGGGGGGGAAGGGGTGTTATGTCAGTAGCTTTGTTGCAAACTTGTAAGTAGCTGGTTGCAAAGAAGGTTCCTTGAGGCGGGAGATTCTGGTGCAACTATTGGTTAAAGTTGTAAAAGCGGGAAAACCCGGACTTGTGATTGGATACAGTTTAAACAGCTCTAGTATAAAAGCCTGAGTTATTGTGACAGTTGACAGTTGACATATGTGTATTGAATAAACCATTTTGCTGTTAACCTCTCTGAGTCATTCGTCTGTCTGAACCAAACAGTAATACTTCACATGATTTTGATTCTATGCTTCTGATTATGCAATCAAGCTTTGTATTAGCTTTTTTGACTGCCACTTCACACTGCTGGCTCATATTTAACTGATTGTCCACTAGGACCCCAAGGTCCCTCTCACAGTTACTGTTTTTGAGCCAGATTTTGCCTAATCTGTACTTGTACCTTTCATTTTTCCTGCCTAAACATAAAACCTTTCTTTTCTCCACATTAAATTTCATGTTGTTGGATAGGGCCCATTGTTCAAGTCTGTCGAGATGTTTTTGGATCCTGAGCTTGTCTTCTGGGGTGATGGCTATTCCTGCCAGCTTAGTGTCATCTTCAAATTTGATGAGTTCCCCTTCTATTCCCTCATCTAAGTCATTTATGAACATATTGAAGAGTATTGGGCCTAAGACAGAACCTTGATCCATATGGATTCTGGGAGGTTTTCATCCTTGGTTTTGTGGATTTCTGTAGAGATATAGTGATCTTTTATATATAATGCAACTCCACCTCCTCTTTTGTTAGGTCTGTTTCTTTTGAATAGTCTGTATCCTTCCATCAGTACATTCTAGTCATGAGTTTTATCCCACCATGTTTCAGTAATGACAACTATATCATATGTACTAGTATTTCAAGTTCGCCCCGTTTGTTCTCTAAACTTTGACCATTCATGCATAGGCATTTGTGTCCTTTGTGGATTTTGGGTATGTTTCTTATATTTCCTACTTCGCATATAACAAGATAAAAAAGAGAAATGCATTATACAGTAAAAGGAATTGTTAAACAGAAAGAAAGGTAAGAAGAGGAAGGAAAATGATGTTTTTTTCTTTGTAGAAAATAGATTAAGAAAATTCTTTTTTATTTAATTGTTTTTCTTTAATTACTGTAGGTTATACCATTGTCTTAGCTCAAAGTGAGGTACAGTAGTTAGGAAAGAAAGTACAGAGCACGCTGGAAGGCTACAGGAACTTTGAAAAGTCAGTAAGCAAGAGTTCATTCCACAAGGACTACCTATAATTCATCAATCTCCTACTTTTCAGCATCAGTAGTTGGAGTGTAAACTTAGATAACTGCCCTATTAAAAGGTTGTCCATGAACTGTGTAGTCTAATTGATACTATTCAGTCTTTGACTGCATTGTAGCCAAATACTGTCCTTACTATATTCTTCACACCCATAGAAACAATGCTATTTATTTTTTTGTTTTGCATGAGTAATAAACTGTGGGATTCCATGAATGAAAATGTCCAATCCTGGTCGATCTCAATCCACTAATGTCTAAAATGTCAATTTGTACTCGTTTCAATTCATCTTTCACTGTACTGAGTTTTTCTGTGTTCAAGCTACTTACATTCCATGTTCCCATTGTAAGAGCTCCTAATTTTCTTTTCCTGTGTGGCAACTTCATTAACAGGATGATCCAAGGTCTTAACGTAGCTCATCATAAGCACCATTTATATATCAATGCTTTCCCAGCAGCAAATTAAATGCCAACCTATTTGAACAACCCATCATCCATCTTCTGTTGTCAATCACTTTACACACACACACACACACACACACACACACACACACCAAGTTCCACCAGGTATTATAAACTTTTGTTCCCTTCATATTCTAAACAAATATAAGATAAAATAATCCTCTCAGGTAGTTTCAGTACATCTAGAAGATTTTGAAAATTTTAAAAAGTAAAATGCTTTCACAATTCCATTTTAACATTATGCAAATTTCAAACACCTTCTATTTTCAGACTTTTGCTTTGACCCAGGGTTCCTCTCTGCAGCAGTAAGCTTATTGACCACAGATCCCACAAACATTTAAAAAGCATTATTATGGTTGGCCACACAGTCAGACAGATGTTTGGACTGGATTTGGCATTTTTACCCACCTCTTGAGTCCTTTCCAAGGACCTGGGATAGGCAGATATTATTGTTATTATTATACCATCAGCACATGATGTCATCCTTTTTGTTTTATATTAGCAATATTTAAAAAAAAATTAAAGGAAAAAGATGGGGAAGGAAGGAGGTTGCTCCTCCGTTAGGGCACTGGAGGGAATGCCAGTTATGCAGGCAATTGACAAGTATATGTTCTGCCACTTGCTGATTTCTACAAAGGATCTGTCTTTAAAACTGTCAAAGAGCCTCTTCTGGCAATGCAGAAAATAGAGAAGACCTGTCAATAATGTTTTCATATGGACATTTCACTTTCTGTGCTTTCCTAAGAGGATCTATACTGTAATAAGGTTCTTTCTCATCCATTCATGTACTGTAGATGCCTGATGTCTTCCACTTAGACAGGCACCTTATCTTAACCAAGTAACTCCACAAGAAGTCATCATTCTAGTATGCTGACAGCTCTTCAGGAATATCTGAAAAAGAAATCCCAAGGCAGCTGTGGTACTCAAGATTACAATGGAGGTGATGGACTGTTGACATCTCCTAGGGTACTGTCAATCAAGAAATTCTTAGATGAAGCCAGACAAGTGACAACACTATAATTCCATAGAATTTATTTTTTTAAAAAAGAAATAGTAGACTTTGTCTTTAGGTAACCTCTGGCTTCTGCAAACTGGCTAATAACATAGAATTTGTTAGTTTGAATATAACAAGAGTTGTTACAAATTGAATTTTAATTGGACTTCTGTTGGCAGAAGTATGTGAAGTGAACTCTTCAGAGAAAATATTTTCAATTGTAATCAAATATTTCTTTTGAACATAGCCACAAGATTTAGGAATATATAAGTTTCTATTCTATTTCAAAATCATGTGACCTCTTATGAAGAATTCCATTCTAGGTTGTGTTCATATTTGTAGGTTATATCCTCAAAGGACAGGGAAGTCTGTGTGATGAAGTATTGTTTCACAGACTCCAGTGACTGACAACCATGAGAAAGAATAACAAGAAAAATCTACATTCATTTTTGTCTTATCTTTTTTTTACAAATTTTATTGATTTTCTAATATTACATTTACATATTTGAAAAGCAGCATGGTGGCTGGGTAGTAGTAATTCAATTATATACAAATATCATTAGTACAGATTTCAGATTGCTACCATAAACATTTCCTCTCTTTTTCCCTTCATATGTACTGTCTATTTGTGAATCAATCAGACAAAAAATAACTTTCTTACATATATCCATAGTTTTTAGTTTACACATGTTCTAATTGTTTTAACATACAATCTTTTAGACAATCAATGACCGAATAAATTTTTAAATTTTAATTTCCACTAACATTTAGATTTAACATTTGATATTTATCATTCCCAAAATTTTTAATATACTCCCAATTCATCTATCACCATTCCTCGCAAAATCTAATATTCAAAATACACATCTCATTTACTTTACTTCTCACCCTCTATGTCAACAAATTAAGGATACAATATATCCTTCCTTTTTGCTAATTTTCAGGGTTTTTTTAAGTAGTAATCAAAATTTCTTTTTTATTTCAGTATTTAATACTTTGTCTCTTCCTCTTTGTATCTGCTATCTCTTGCTTAAACTGATATTTTTTTGTTTTTAACGGTCCATATAGACCTATTTATTACTTTCAACAATTTTAGCTTATCTACATTATTCACCTTTACATGACCTTTATGCACAAATCAATATTCAAATTAGCTGTTAGTATTTAAACTGTTAAATTTTAATGACCAAAAAATTTTCTTTATCTCAGTTCATAACAATGTCTTGTGTTCAACATGCACATCTTATCTATTTAATTACATTCTGTTTTAGATTTCAATAAGATGGTCAAAACTGCATTCTTCTTGAGTCTTATTCTGCCTTTTTTCCTTTGTCAAATCATCTTCCATGTCCTTGTTTTTGGGTCATTGAACCAATCTCCTTGTAATATTATAAATATTAATTGATGTTGGCAAACCATCCGGTCGCCATTGTTTTGAGAGGACTTGTAGGTCTAGTGGGTCATCTTTTTATTCTTCCATATCGATGTGGTTGTTCTGAATTGTTTGTCTTTTCATCCAACTGTTCTTTTTCTAGATCCTCTAGTTCCTTCTGTGTTGTATAAGAAACCTTTTCCTTTTTCCAAGTTGTCAATATCTTTTCTGGAATTTTAAATATCAAGCCCTACATGGCCTGGGTCCGGGTTATTTGAGGGAACACCTGCTGCCGGCATCAAACGCCCTTCGCCCAGTGCGCTCCCACAGGGAGGGTCTGCTCAGGGTTCCGCCGGTGAGAGATTGCCGGCGGGTGACACCCAGGGATAGGGCCTTCTCAGTGGGAGCGCCTGCCCTCTGGAACCAGCTGCCGGTGGAGCTGAGGACTGCCCCCGACCTCCGATCATTCCGCCGGGGCCTGAAGACCTGGCTCTTTGAGCTCCCGGGCCCAGGCTGAGGAGAAAATTTTAACTGGGGTTTTTAAGTGTACAGGGTGAATTTAATATTTTTTAACTGGTTTTTAACTTTTGTATGTTTTGATTTTTAATTCCCTGTAAACTGCCCTGAGTCCTCAGGGAAAGGGCGGTATACAAATGTGATAAAATAAAAAATAAATAAATAAATAAATATTTGTTGAATTGTAGATTCTTCTGTCATAGTATTTGAAAGTTTCATTTTTTCTATTGTATTTTGTATAGATGGTTCTTTAGTTGTGGTCAAAGTTTGGGCTTTCATACCTGGGCTGTCTTCTTGTTCCTTCAGATAGCCTCTTAGTATTTCTTTGGTAGTGGTAAGAGTTTGAATTAGTGTTTTCAACATAGCAAGAGTTTGTTGATCTTCATCTATAAAGAAATTTTGTTCCTGGCCTTCTTCCATATTGATATTTTAAACTAAAGTCTTTACACTTAGAAAATCCAAGAGAGAGATTTTTTTTTCCTAGTTAGGGAACACAAAGCCTTTCACAGCTGTTGTTTCAGAGCTCTCAAGATTATGTATCTTATCTATTATGTATCTTATCTATACCTCAGGGAGCACCTGCGGCCGGCATCAACTTTCCTCCGCCCAGTGCGCTCCCACAGAGAGGGCCTCCTCAGGGTGCCACTGGTCAAAGAATGTCGACTGGTGGCCCCCAGGGGGAGGGAGTTCTCTGTGGGCACGCCAGATTTATGGAACCATCTTCCAGTTGAGCTCCGGATGGCGCCCGACCTTCGCTCCTTCTGGCGTGATCTAAAGACTTACCTGTTCGAACAAGCCGGCCTGGCCTGATGGGTGATGGGTTTGGGTTTTATTGTTTTTTATGTATTTTAACTTAACATATTGTTATAGTTTTTGGGCATCTTGTTTAATCTTTTTTAACTTTTGTATTCTTGCTTTTTAACATGTATTGCCCTGTTCACCGCCCTGAGTCCTTTGGGAGAAGGGCGGTATACAAATATAATAAAATAAATAAAATAAAAAAAATTCCTGTGCAGTCAGCCAGGCTCCTTTTAAAGTTTCCCTTTGAGTCCCAAAGTTATCTTAATCTTTTCAGTTTTTCTTTTTTTTTCATAAGAAGAAACCCAGATTTCCAACAGAAGTAAATAATGAAAAATAAGAAATAAAAAAAAAATATTTCAGTCCACATGCTTTAAGAAATAAAGTTCCAATTGGGATTCAGTTACTTTTTCAATGTTTAAAATGCCCCTGGGTATTTACTCACTGCTCTTTCTGGAGGGAGGGCTAAAGTGGGGGAGAATGCTTAGCAGCTTAAGGAGGTACAGAAAGTAATTAGGGTGTAAAAGAGGTAGATCTCACCCAGTCTCTTCTGTGCTGCTTTAAGAGTTGCCTGGTGGAAAATGTGACTTTGGCTGTTCACAGCCTAGAGATGAGCCATAATGGCCGGCCCTTTCGTCCGCCGGTTTGGAGAGATTGCCAGATCTAACGGGAGAGTTGCAGCTCTCCCATGATCCAGCGAGCGCCCCTCCTTGCTGGTCGCCTCTTTGGGGTGACTTTCAGCCCTTTTTAGGGCCCTCCAATGATGCGAAACTGGACAGGGGAGAGAGAGCAAGTCTCCCAGCCATCCATAGCGGCTGCATGGCAAACTGGAAGTCCTCATTTCTGTCTTACCTTGATGTCATCTGTTTATCCCCCTATTTTCCTTGTCATTCTTAGTATAGCCAAGAATCCTACTTATGCAATGTATTTCCAGACTATTGAGGCACTATAGTGTTAGAAGACATGGAATACATCATCTGATTTTAAAGGATCATTTTACAATGAATGAAATCATTTTGATCTTTTAAAAACATTATTTCTTATTATTTGAATTGAATATATTAAAGATAAATCAATTGTTTTGTTGCTATGAGCCTTATATATCAGTTAACACAAAAAAGAATAAGATAGTTAAAGCATCTATTTTGACAGGGATGAATTTAGCAGTCACTCCAGAATTTTTCAACATTTCATTTATTGGATCCAAGCTTTACCATAGCCAAATCAGTATTTTTCTTGCATTTTAACTGTTTTTCATTCTTTCATTTTTTATAAATAATAAAAATACTTGCAATTTTTGATTGATTTTTATCATATTTATATTGTTTGACTTATTGTTCTCTGTGCCACATCATTAATTCTATGTTTTAATTTGCTATATTTTTCATCTGATACAATTGACCTCAATAGCTTACAGTAATAACATATATGAAAACATTTCCATGTTATAAAGTTAAAATTATATATTTATAAAGTTATAAAACCAAGAATCATAGTACTTTAATCCACCTTAGGAATCGTGCATCACCATAGGCCTTCAGGAACAAGTCTTTTTTCAGTAATTTGCAGAAGACACCAACTTCAGTTCAGTTAAAAATCTTTCTTTTTTTACCTCCCTGTCCATAATGTCTACATTGTTTTATACTGATGGCAAGTGAACTCGATGTCTTGGATCTTGAAAAATGTATCTACATTGTGGTAGACATGTTCCCAATGTCAGCATCCAAGCTGCTACTTTTGCTCTTCTGTTAAACTTAGAAAAGACTGCATGTTCTTAGCTGTAGCTTTGGCTTTATCTTGCTATAAACTTTTTACACCTAGTACAGTTTTTAGTACTTTATTTTTACAATTTTACTGTTTTATTGTTGGTTTATTGTATTTTATGGTACATTATATGTTCGTTAGAACAATAGACTTATTTATTTACATGCTTACTTACATTTGTGCTATACACTAATATCATGACATCTCATGGTTTTACAAACAGTCATACGTATTAAGCACATAGCAGTGAAAGAAAGAGAACGATAAAAAAAGAACTTAAAAACTAACTTGGACAGCAACAAATAGTAAGAAAGGCATTATGGAAATACATAGAAACTTTTTTTTTTATAATCTGTTCAGCTTTACCAAATCCATTTTGAAATGGGTGTGATTACAACAGTATATCATAGCCCTTATACTATTTGCACAAGAATCTCCCTACATAATGAGTAAAAGTAATCCAAACATATAATACTCATCCAATTGTTTTATATAATCATCACAAATGAAGATTTCTATTTCAGTCAATATATTTTGTCCTTTGTCATCTATGGACACTTTTGTTCAGAAATTACCAGAAAAAGCATGGACATCAATCAATCGTACACATAATAAACATTTTAGAGTTAACTTACAAAATTGTTTTGAACAGTATACTGGAATCAGTCCACAAAATTTGTCCCCACAAAAATAAACCAGCCATGAGATTTTATGGAATATTTTATCCTCCCAAATTTTTATGTCTGTGTTACAATAAATAGTGCAGAATGTCTCATGATGCTAAATCATGATGCTACTATTAATGTATCACCACATAGATATAAATTACTCAGAGACCACACTTTCAAATTATTAGGAGAAAGCTACAGAAAATGGGACAAGAATTAATACCATACATAATTCGTTTCAGCGTTAAAAATGTGCAGACCATTCATGCTACATTGTGAACAAACATTATGCTGGTAGTTGTGAATGTTGGAAGCATACAGATAATTCATCCTCTTGGAAAATTTACACAATTAATGTGGATTAGCAGTAATTTACCAGAAATTAAGTCATCTCATAAAAAATATAAAAAGCTTGATTATGATCAAAGCCCAAATGACATATCTCTTTAATTGCCTCTTTGCCTAGTAGACTTGCAGGCAGTGATAGTAGCATTTTGATATGTGTGGGATCTGCAATCTAATATTTTAATTATGTTATAGTATATTTATCTCTTTCTTTTTCCCCCCAATATAAATTCTATATGTGGAACTATTGAAATTTTTAGAGTTGAGATTCAGCAAATTTTGTTTACTTAACCATGATCATTTTTATTGCTTATTTCTACCATTTGATAAGGTGGAGGAAACTGTAAAGACATTATGATTCTTCTACTGTTAATGCTGTGATGACATTTTACATTTGGCCATCTGGATATTATGAGCCCAGGGAAATTTTAAAAAAAACAATTCATAAAAACATTCAAATGTTACTATGCATATGTTCTAGAGCAGGGCTTTTCAACCAGTGGTACGGGTACCACCTGTGGTACATTGGCACCTGGAAGGTGGTACGTGACCATCCTAGAAAATGGTAGTGGGGGAGGGGAAGGAGCTGAACCGATGGCAGCACCACACAAGGCTGAGCGAGAGATGGCTGGAGCTGCAGGGCTGTCAGGGCTCAGCAGAAGGGCCAGGATCAGCATTTCTTTGGGGCTGTCAGGGCTCAGCAGAAGTGCCAGGATCAGCACCAGGCTCCAGCTGGAGCTCGGCGATGATCCTGGCGCTTCTCAGCCCAGAAGAAGCACTGATCAGCTGGAATGTTGCAGCATCTCCAGAGTCTTGTGATTTAGATTCAGATGCTTGGCAACTGATTCATATTTATGATGGTCACAGTGTCCCAGGGTCATGTGAAGTGACCAAAACCTGCTGCAACCACCCAGCAGATGGGGGGGAATAAAAATCAAACACCCCCACCCCATCCCTGCTGCCAATCCTCAAAATAAATGCTCACAACAATGAAAACCTCAGACAGGAGGAAAAGTGCCGCCAGGCAGGCAGGCAGGTGTCTTGCTCAGCTGTGGCTTGGGGGGCACTTTTTTCAGTGCCATTGTAACTTCGAACAGTCACTAAGTGAACTGTTGTAAGTTGAGGACTACCTGTACTTCATCACTTTTCCTTTTTTTGAGGGGGAGGTCATCAAGTTGTTGCCATCCTAAAAGTGGTACAATGGGTGAAAAGGTTGAAAAGCCCTGTTCTAGAGCACATCCTTGACTTGCTTGGACTCATTATAGCAATTATACTTTGCAATTATTCATACAAATTTAAAACTGTTATGCATCCAGGATTCAAATTCTGTAAATGTGATATTACATCAAATGCATGTAAATCATTGAGCTACGTTTTCCATTGTAATCCTTCCCACTCCACATAAATTAATTTTAGTTGTATTGTTACAACTGTGGGTTAACTAACTGTAGCATATTTGTGACTAACAACATTGGCTTCCAGTTGTCTTCCAGGGGAGATTCAAGGTGTTGGTAATGACCTACAAAGCCCTACATGGCATGGGTCCGGAATACCCTGGGGAGCACCTGCGGCCGGCGTCAACTTCCCTCCGCCCAGTACGCTCCCACAGAGAGGGGCCTCCTCAGGGTGCCACCGGTCAAAGAATGTTGACTGGTGGCCCCCAGGGGGAGGGCATTCTCTGTGGGCGCGCCGGATTTATGGAACCATCTTCCGGTCGAGCTCCGGATGGCGCCTGACCTCCGCTCCTTCCGGCGCGATCTCAAAACCTACCTTTTTGAACAAGCTGGCCTGGCCTGATGGGATGGGGTTGGGTTTTATAAATCTGTTTTAACCTTTTTTAATGTGTTCTAACTTATTCATGGGCATTGTTGTTTAATCGTTTTTAATTTTTGTATCTTGTTTTTTAATATGTATTGCCCTGTTCACCGCCCTGAGTCCTTCGGGAGAAGGGCGGTATACAAATAAAATTAATAAATAATAAATAAATAATTATGCTGACATTTATTGTTAGCTAAAAGATATGGAAGAAAAGTGTTCAAATATACAAGGTTGAATAATAACAGATTTCCATTCATAGATGTAAATAAGCAATTGTCTGTTTCCATAGTAGAAGCTCTGTAAGCCTGGAACGGTAAACCAACAAACCAAGCCAACAAACAGTAAAGTGGAAATTTAGAGTCAACTGAATTAAATGCACCTGTAATTTTCATGGGTCCCTCTTTTTCAAATACACAAATCTGGTATATTGTAAATTCCATACTGATTATATTATGGTCATAAGAAAAATTATTATACTTGCAATACCAGGGTGTATTTATTAATACTTGAATTGGCACTCTTGCTTAATACTGAAGTATCTGAAGTGGTATTTTTTTTTTAGAAAAGTCTAGCCTCAACAATTGTTTCCTTAGAAATGTGGTATCTTCCAGAATCCAAAAGGGTCTGTTTAAAATGAAAAAGTATAAATTATGATTCAATATAGTCCTATTTGGATTTGGATGTAGTTTCACCTCATTGTAGGAATAGAATATGTTTTCCATTCCATTTCCTGATCTGCATAAACATACTTTTTGCAATTTCAATAAAGTAGAGAAAATTACCTTAATTATTCTACAAACAACATTGGCCTCAATGCCTCTTAAACATGTAACCCTCCTAACCCATAACAAAAGTTTTCTGCAGATAAACCTCATATGTATTTATGTGAGATATATATTAGCTATTCTCAGGAAATACTTGCTGGTTATTAAAATGTTCTGACTGAATAAATATGTCATTTGGTATATTCCTTATTTACTGGGCTTTTCCCCAAAGGACTGGTCTGAAATGCCTCCAGAAAAGACCTTAAAAACATTAAGTGGCCCTGTTAGCTTTCTCAGCATTTTTCTGAAATGGTGTTGAAAACTCTTGAACTGAGACAAGAGCAGGGAAAAAAAGTGGTAATGTAACAAGTTAATTTAAATATGAAAACACTTGCTAAGAGTAAGTTATCTACAAAATATTGCTTTGGATGAATGTATTCATTTATCAGATATCTAACTAGTCACACAATTTTGCCATCATTGTATCCTATGTACATGAGTTATCATGTCATTTTGGTAGCAGATCACTGCTCTGTACTTGCTAGTAGGATCTGAATTGAGAAGAACTGGATTATTATTATTTTTTTATTTTAATTCCATTTATATCCCGCCCTTCTCCGAAGACTCAGGGCGGCTTACAAGCTTAGCAGTAGCCTTCATTCTATGTATATGCCTGCTTATTAGGGCTTTCACATATATCCCAAGCGGCATTATTACAAAGTCAGCTTAATTGCCCCCAACAATCTGGGTCCTCATTTTACCTACCTCGGAAGGATGGAAGGCTGAGTCAACCTTGAGCCTGGTGGGATGCGAACTTGCACTAATTGCAGGCAGCTGGTGTTACTTAAGGAGGCATTAGCCCACTGCTCCACCAAGGCTCATCATAGCGCATCCATTAAAATGGCTTGTGCTTTTACTACAGTTATAGTAGGATAGACACGGTAAGAGCTTTAATTCCATATGATCTACCATGCTGTTGCATACATGCTGAGAGCTGTAGAAGGATCGTCTGATGTTACTTAATAATTGATGGTCAACTTTTTCCCGAATGTGAAATGTAACTAGAGCATCATTATCTATCAGTTTTAGCTATCTGTTTTAGACAATGAAATTATTGAAGATAAATGAAAAAAAATACGCAAGCACTGTTTTCCACATATTTTTTCCTGAGAAATATCATTCCTATCACTTGTTAATACTTAATTACTTTAATTATAAGCTATGAATGATGATAATAATAAAGCCAATATCAATAAAAGCAATTAAGAAAGATAGTGACCCATGTTTGCAGAAGGCACCTTTAAGCTTATTCTGAATCCAGTATTATGTTTCCTTCAATTGGAGTAGGACTGCTAAAATAGGAAAAGGGATTTATAATATAAATACAACTATAATATAATGTTATGTATATTTTTATATAATGTATAATTTTGTATAATGTATAATGCATAATGTATACTTTTATGTACATTTTTTATTGCATATCATCATCCCCATCCCAGAAACACATCAAGAAAGTGAGATTTATGTGAGAATTTTATTCAGGTGAAGCTTTGCCTTTACAGGATGTGTGTGTGTGTGTGTGTGTGTGTGTGTATGTGTGTGTATGTATATATATACACAAACACACACAAGTGTATGTCTGCAAGTGTGTATGTGTATAATTTATGCATCTGTGTGTTGTGGTGTATATACACACACTGATTCTTATGTAAGAAATAGTTTTGCATGCATGCTGTCTTCACTGCACTGTCTAGTCAAAAGTGCAAAATACAAAATACATTTAGGAGCCATTTATATGAGACCTAAGTGCAGAGGTTCACAGAAATAGAGAAGGCACATTAGGGACTGTTTGAAACTTGACAGATGGTGAGTGACAGAGCTCATGGTGGGAGGACATGGCTAGAATATCATTTGGAATAGAGCTACTACTAGTACTTTGGAGAAACAACAAAGAGTTTGGAGGGTTTACCCTGCTTTTTCAGGGATTGTTGCTTGATTCTCTGAATATTGTATAATTTCTTCTTTCTCATGCTTAAAATTGCTACTTTTTGTAGTTTAAGAACATGCCATACCAAAGCTGTAGTGCATTTTAAGCACTACAGAAACTACTTTATTTTTTAATTAGCAGAAATGTTTTTCTATTGAATCCTTTCTCGAAGCACACTGACATCGGGACCTGTGGTAGTTGGAAATTGTTGTACTTAAAGCACTGTGTCTCAAGATTGGCATTTTGTTTACCTGTCTGTCTGCATTGCAGTGAATTATGCACTCACTTTGCTCTATTATCCTACCTTCATCAAGTGCATAAATGCAATCCCAAGGACATACCGTATTTTTCCGTGTATAAGATGCACCCTTGTATAAGACGCTCTGGCATGCAAGTTCAAAGCCTACAGCAAACTAAGTCAGCGCTGGGAGCAACCACCTCCCAGCACTCTAAATAGATGCCTCCGGGCCAGCCCCTCCCCCACCCACCTAACCAGCATCTGGCACGATGAGCGTGCATAGTCAGTTCACAGCAGCTGTTCTGAACCAGCCTGCTACCGGCCTTGCAATAAGGCAAACCCCTGTTCAAACAGTAGAGACTGGAGAGCGTCTGTGGCTGGAAAGCTTCTGCCAAGATTTATTACTCAAACAACAGGACAAGAAACAAAACACTGGAACTTGAATCCTCAAACGGAAGGGTTGCTTTCAGCAACCAGCCCCTCCCCAAACACTCCTTTTATTTAGAGTTCAGGGCGTGGCCTCCCTGTGCCTCCTCCCGAGGAGTCCCACAGCCTTTCTCTGTTTGTTCCTGCTCGACTGCCTCCTGCGTCGGGCGTCCTTGAACAGGGCCAGCTGTGGGTCATCATCCTCCGCACTATCGGGCTCACGCAGCTGAGAAGAGGGCCCCGGCTGGGGGCTCTGCGAAGCCTCCAAGCCATCATCAGCCAGTTCGTCTTCCACACCCTCCTCCTCCCCCTCATCTGAGTCATCCGAGACATCTGAGCCGGCTGCCGGACCCACAGGCTGCCGGACCCACAGGCTGGCCCTGAGTCACAACAGCAGCAGCCTTCCGACCCTGGCAAACAAACCAACATGAGCACCGGCATGACAAGGCAAGGGCACCGGCATGACAAGGCAAGGGAAGCAAAGGCAGATTTTAAACTCCCCACCATTTCTCCATGCAAACAGCTGAGCCGGCAAATCTGGAAGTTTGGCCAGCTGCTATTATCGAGCAGGACGGCCTTGCAGCTGTGTTCCACAGAGTCCCCGGCCAGTATACAGGTACAAGGGAGGGAAAGGGCTGTCGCTGCCATCCATGCTGCTGGTCCCATCCACTGCCTCCGGATGCTGCCATCCAATGATCTTGCCCCCTCCCCCCTCCCATTAGTGGCAAGCCCACAGGGGTTTGACACCTGCACCAGGCAGCATGGCAGCGGCATGTAAAGAACCCACAAAATCATGTTCTGGGCTGTGGAGGTTACCATTATTTTTTCGTGTATAAGACGCTGCACTTGTATAAGATGCACCTGATTTTTGAACAGGGTGTTTGCAGGAAAAAATAGTGTCTTATACACGGAAAAATACGGTGATTACCTTGAACTAAATCTCATTGAATCACTGCTGACTCATTTTGGGGAAGACATATAAACATAAGTTGTCAGTATCAAAAACATACTGCTTTTTACAGGACCTTGCAGCTGACTCCTATACAGGAGCCACAGGCCCAGTTCTATGCTAACTCCAGCAGAGTTTGCATCAGCAAATCATTTTGAGAAGTTGGTTGGAAATGGCTTTTTGAAGAAAAGATTATTTATGGGTTTCTGACATTTAATAGATGAATGTGCTGTGCAAAGTACTATCCAACTGGCATAAAAATTAAACTTCTCACCCAGGAAAATGCAAGTTTAAAAAAAAAGCCTTATGAAACCAACCTATAAATGCTTCTCCCCCCTCCCCTCTTTTTTTTTCTTTGCTAAAGACTGGGAACCCAATGGTGGTGAGGGAGGAAGAAATGTATCCTTTTCCTGTAGGCAGTAAGGCTTCTTCAAAAAAAAAAAGTAAAGAGAGCATATGTCATACTGACAGGGTCACTCACAGTTTTCTGTAGGCTGAAAAGTGGATTGCAGGCGGATGATAGTGCAGCAGGCTTTTGTTTCTCCTTTCCTTCCCCCAACCACTGGCAAGCACATGGCTTGACAAAATGCCATCCGAACATGCTTTCAAACAGTGAGCTCATTGTGAAGCCCAAGCAGAGTTGGATGATTGAGGAGCACAACATGCTCAACAGATGTAAAAGAAAGGGGGGGTTTGAAGGGAGGAAAGGCGGATATAATTCATGATTTTTCTCAAGTGAGGAATAGCTTCCACAGCCAGGTTCTTACAGATAGCAAGACATGTACTGTATGTATGTGTATGTGAGTTTGATATATAATGATGGTTTATGTTAGCACAGCAGCCGTGGCAAACCTTTACAATAGCCATTAGATTAATTTCCTTTTCTTTAGCAATTTATTTAGCTTACGATTTTTTAATAAGAGCCTGTGGACTGCGTTTTCAATTTCAAAGCAGATTCATATGAAGATTTTTAAATTATGAATTACGCGTCCTTCACTTGTTGGTAGGTAATGAATATCAGGCTGAAGCTCTGGATAAGCTTTGAATGCATAGATTTTTGCAAATTTAGTTGGTGTCCGTTCTACAGATATTCTTAATGAGAATCCTGCTGCCTTTTCATCAATTTCTTGTTTTAAAAAAACCAAAACTAAACACACACATTTTATATTTTGTGAAATTAATAAGAATAATCTATAGTTCTTTTTAAAGAATTGTTTATCTTCTTTCAATTGCAAAGGTTGAAATGCCCTTACATAGAAACAAAAAAATAAATAAAAATAAAACCTGCGTCCTGCCACTGATTGGCTTTCTGGATTATTCCAGCCTAAATCTGGAAAAAATCTTAGCAGTGTGAATAAGGAGAAAAAAGAGAAGACATTTTTGATTTGATTAATCTGGAAAGTATAGATCATAAGCTCTTCTGAAAGTAAAGACACAATCAGTTCTTCAAATATTCCTAAACTAAACCATCTGAAATCTACAACTTCAAAAGTAAATAATTTGATTCAACTTTTATACGAGGCCAATTTGTAAATAAAACTCTGTTTGGTTATCAATGAAATACACTTGCAGGCACAAAACTTTTATTAAACACATTAGAAAACTACAATATTACATTACTTTTTGACATAATCGCCATTCAGATTGAGGCACTTGTTATAATGTCTTACAAGGTTTGAAACTCCTTAGTAGTAGTCACTCGGTACCAAATCTGAGATAAAAGGGGAGGGGGGGTGATCAAAAACATCCCAACGGAACTGCTTCAAAAATTCTAGGGTGCATCTAGCGGTGTGCGGGTGAGCCTTTTCTATAATAAAAATCAAACGTTATATAGTTAAATTTTTGTGAATATTATATGCATTTAGCAATTTAAAATTATTTAAAAAATTTATATATTTTAAATTCAAAATAATATTCAAATAAAAAAGTACTAATGCAATATATTATAGCATGCTTTGCAAAAAAAAAAGAGGTAAAAGTGCTTACCAAAGGAGAAATCATTTTTCATGTTTTTAAAAAGGCAATGATGCAAAAACAGGACAAAATGAATTTAAAGTTAGGAAAAATGAGAACCTGGGTGAAATTGACATTGACAGATTTATTCATCCCAAGAACTCAGTTGCAGATCCTCTGGGAGAATGTAAAATTTCAAGAATCATTAAGCTAATTAAAAATCTGATAGCTCAGAGACTAACAGTATTATGATCTCCTTAATCTGGAGAGGAAAATGTAATTGCTGCTGATTCTTGCAAAAATAGTCTTTCAAAGCAGAACAATAGAAGCCTTGAATAAACATCTTCCCCTCATTTTTTTTAAATCACCAATGGTACAAAGCTGCCAATGCTAATGAGAACTGAAAATGGTACTTTCTGCCATTGATCAGCATCTTAAGAAAGAGAGCAGTGTGACCTGTGAAGAAAAAATAAAATTTTGTGTGGTATAGCTGACCTATTTATGTAGATGAGTTATATAGGAGTTGAGAAGAAAACAGAAAATGTTCCCTATTATTAATATTTCACAATTTCAGTGAATATAAAATTGTAATAATACAGAAACCTCTAGCAGTCTAGCATGAATTTATACCTATGTTCTTCAACAAACTAGGCCAGATTTTGGACTGGTTTCCTGTTTCAGTGCAGTGCCAAGAACACAAAAAACAGAGGCTCTGAAATGACCTCTTTCCTCTTCTCAAATCATTTCCTGAACAGATCTTCATATGACTCTCTCCATACCTAATCAGTGAACTCTTGAGAGGTTAGTGGATTCCTGTTTACTAGCCACACCCCACTGTCAAATGCCTGTTGATGAATTCTTCAGTGACTACAAATATTAGCCAAAAACCACATTCTTATTATGGCTTATTGCACAGCTGCTAAGGGAGACATGGCCAGCAGATAAAGTCCTGTTTTTCTAAATGCATTTCTATGATCAAGGAAATCCTTTTGGACTCCAATTCGCTGCATAATTTGACTACCAATATCAGACTAATTCTTTTATAAATAGTAAAATAAACTTAAAACTTGTCATGCATGCCAGAGTTCTCTAAATATAATCTGATAGGAAACTACTTTTCTGTACAAGCCACCATTACAAGATATTGGTGAACTTATACTTATTATCTTATTTCATTTTTTAAAAAGCAAGCATTATCTTAAAAATACACAAGCATCATATATCAGTTTTAATCAGTGGTACAATTCAAACATCTGAACAAGTTCTCTCCATGGACGCCACTTCCAGAAGTCCGTTCTGAGCCGGGGAGGCCTGGGGAAGGCCTCCAAAGCTCAGAATGTACTTCCGGAAGTGGCATCCATGCATTTCCGGCAGTCTGTTCCAGCAGCACAATTGATCCCTGGTGGTAAAATAGCACATAGCACAGTGAAGATCTAATGGTCAACTCCAAATTTCTCAGGTTTTTCTTGGAAACACAGAAGAACTTTTTCATTATGTTTCTTATTGATAATGATATTAGGTTCAATGATGGTTCTTCTCTTATTTTGGAGGAAATTTTCAGACACTGCATTCTTGAACTGGTTCCACAAATGTGAATTGTTGATTTATAGCAAGCTAACAAAACTCTAATTGCTCCAGGAAGTGTTCTTCTTTTGGGGGTTTCCCATAGTTTGTTGCCAATGATAACCAGCTAGCAAAAACACACACTCTCTCTGCAGTCATTTTTTGAATGATGGAAGTATATTATGTGTTTCAATTATTTGAAATATACTGACCTTTTTGTGTAGTGTAGAAGTAGACTGAAGTAGTAGAGGTCACCACTTCACAGAAAAATGGAATAAACATAACCCAGAACTCTGACTTCAAAAAGTCCAGAGAATTTGGGATATAGATATATATGCATGTTTATGTGTCAGAAAATGTATTGCAAATAAAGCAATAAAAATATCCAGGCTTTTCTTCATGTGCCTTAAGTTGTTGCTTCTTTACAGCCACATGATTTATTAGTTTCTTGCTGCTGGGTGTGGGAGAGGCAGTGAGGGTTTGAGAGACTGGCTGGGAAATTGTCACAAAATATTGCAAATGAAGATAAATGACCACAGCACCAACACAGAAGCAGTTAGTAGCATTGGAACAGCTACAACTTTCCCAAATTTTTCTACCTCAGGAATCACAGGTCTCAGATTTTAGATACATTCTGTAGTTAGACCATTTGAATTATTTTGGTTCAAAATTGTTGCCCTATAATGCATCATTTCACCCAGATAAAGAACATGACAAGAGGTTTAGTACGATATAGAGAGATTACATTGAAGGCAAAAGGAAAAGGGGATAGCAGAGGATGAGATGGTTAGATAGTGTCATCAAAGCAATGAACATTAATTTGGGCAAACTCTAGGAGACAGTGAAGGGTAGGGATCATGGCATGCTATGGTCCATGGGGTTGTGAAAAGTTGGACATGAGCTACCAGAACTGAATATAGTGAAGACAATTGAAATTCTAAAATGTTATTTATTTCTTAGCTTTTTTTGTGGACCTTTGATTTCCATCGTTGATAATGTGATTTTTCTGCTCCTTAGAGCAGAGTCATTATTTAGAATGCCTATTTGCATGAAACTTTTCTGAGAATTAGTGGACTCAAACCTAAGTAATATCTTAGTCTAATTGAAATTAATGAGATGTGATTTAATCATGGCCAGCTTGATCAATTTATTTCAAGGGAGCAATAGAACGACTTAGACTGAATGCAGCTCAGTTGTTTAGGATTTCTGCTATCTATCTACTGTACATAATTATACACACATTTCATTAAAATGATTATTAATAAAGGTTCAGTTCTGGGAAACCTTATATCTTTTCATACGCAGCCTGATTTTGTTGTTTCAGTACTTTGCACAATGAAAATGATTAGTGGCAGTCTTCAAAGAACTCATGCCACCAGATTTCAAGAACTCTTATTATTTTTAGGCTAGTACTTACTACTTTAACCTCCCAAAATATAAAATTTGAAATATCTATTAATATCAACCCAAACTATGTAATTCAATTAATGTAATAAATACCATGCATACAATTGATTGCTAATTGTTCTATATATAAAAATGAGAGATGGCTACCATAAATTGGTGGATGTTGAGTTTCTAAATAAATAATAATTTTTCTGACTTGTCTAACTTGTTAAGATAAGGAAGGAAGGAAGGAAGGAAGGAAGGAAGGAAGGAAGGAAGGAAGGAAGGAAGGAAGGAAAGCGACATGTTTTAGACTGACCAGATTGAGGATATAGAAGTATTTTTCCTGTACCACATCTGTCCCTATTATAGTTTGATGGTGTGGTTTTTAATATAATTATTGTGACTTTAAAAGTTGTCTTGGGTTCTAAATATTTATTTGAAAAAGTAGGTTATACATATGTGTATACGTTATAAGTTTATTTATTCAGTTTATAATGCTGCACATCTCACCTAAGGGACTCTGGGCCGGTTTATTTATTTAATTATTAAAGAGAATAAAACAGTATTATAAGAAATGGTGAGTAAATGAGTATCCAAACTTAATTAAATGTGATGTATTATACAGATATTAGCAGAAAACCAGGTGACTTGGAAAGTTGTTTTTGAATCAAGAAGCAACAATACATAGAAAATAATACTCCCTACCTGGATATTTATTGAAGAATAAATAAAGGAGGTCTGTTTAGAGTTCTTATAAAGAAAAGATCTGGATAAATGAATAAATGCTTATTTAGTGCATACATGATGCCTTTCCTTTGATATAACACCCTTTTGGGGGTTGGGAATGAATTGCACTCCTTTATCCAGGCAAATTTGATCATCTCTGGACTATGTCTGTTCATATTAAAATGACTTCATAATAATTATCTCAAGTTGCTGAATATATTGCACATTATTTTATACTTGTATTGTGCAATCTGTTTTAAAAACTAAATATTATGCACTTTGAATGGGCAATCATAAAGTTATATTTTAATTATTACATCTTGACTTTGGGAATTTGCATTAATGTTATATGATTGTGAACCACCTAGATAACTTGGAAACAAATAAATATTTGGAACAAATAAATATTGGAAATAAATGAAAGTTTCTCTGAACAATGGAGGATGGTGCCTGAAATGGTGCCATTTTAGACAAGGAGTTGTCCAGTCTCTTTTTGAAAGCTTCCAGTGATGGAAGACCCAAAAGTTTTGAAGGCAAGCTATTCCATTGGTTAATTGCTCTAATTGTTAGGAAATTTCTGCTTAGTTCTAGGTTGCTTCTCTCCTTGATTAGTTTCCACCAGTTGTTTCTTGTCTTGCCTTTTGCTGCCTTGGCAAATAGTTTGGCCCGCTCATCTTTGTAGGAATCCCTCAAATATTGGAACATGGTATCATGTTTCCCCTAGTTCTTCTTTTCATTAGACTAGGCATACCCCAATTCCTGTAACTGTTTTTCATTCTTGTTGCTCTTTTCTACACTCTTTCCAGAGTTTTAGTTATAACGTGTATAAATGTCAGACTTTTTCAGAATCTTAATTATAATGCAAATACCTGACATACTATGGACCAAGTAATCTTGCCCACAAACCTTTCTAAAGCAAAATTCATATTAGTATCATTGTTTTAGGAACTAGAGCATGAGTACATAACTAAAGCCTCTCCAAATATTGTAAACAAAGTGTCATTTTCAGTGTGCTTGAAAGGAAACTTAATTTTAAAATTGAGTAGACAGACATATTAGCTGCATTTAAGTGTGTTTAGTTTTTCTCACAGTCCAACAGTTGAGAGCACCATTTAAGCTATTGCTTAATTCTCTGTTCAGTGCAAGCATCCAAATTAAAAAGTATTTTATTCACTCAATATGCAACGGTATGTTTTATTATCTTTCTAGATTGTAGGTGTTAAACTCCCCACCTCATTTGATGTGTCGCGATGTATCACAATGTTTTTTACATTGCCAGATCTGGAGTCTCTGTATGATGCAACTGGCCCACGGACTGGCCGTTTGACACCCCTGTTCTAGATTCTTCTTACTTTTGCTATCAGACTACCTTTTCTGAAGTTCCCCTAATTTTCTTCCAGTCATCTGGCATTTCATCCATTGTCCAGGATTTTTCACATATCATCAACAAGTTTCTTCATATTATCCCAAAGAATAGTTCACTATAGCCCAGATATTTAAACTTATTCAAAGTTATTCCTTGACCATATTTTAATCAGTTTCACAGTTCAATCCTGACCTTTCATTCTGATCTTCATAATTGCTTCATATGGAGTGCATATGAGTACTTTTCTCACACACTTACTCCTTATAGTTTTGAGTTACCAGTATGTGGGCTTCCTTATTAACTTATCCCTCTTTTCACCTCCTGTATCCTCTCTTTGTTTTAAGATCTGCACTAAAATGCTCCCTCACTCTCTCTCCCACCCTCTGTCCCTCCCTTCTAATGATTTCAGCATCTGAACTAAAGTGTCTAGTTTAGCAACACAAGGAGACAAAATAATGTAACATTACCATATGTCTTTGTACTTGTCAAAAGTAAAGCCAGGAGGCAAAGCCTAAGGAGTATTAGACTTCTAACAGCTGTGGTTATGTTTGTTAGTCTAATCAGCCATCTACTTATATTGGAATGTAACCTTAAAACAAAACAAAAAGGGGGGAGGGTAGAGAAAAAGCTTTATTTTGACAACTCACAGTTTGTGTTTCCCAACAAAAAACTAATTAGACTCAAGAAAAGGGGGAGGGGAATCCACATTTTTCTTTTTAAAAAATCTACAGGATAATCAAATACGGAGTGATTTCTGTCCTTCATTCCAGATTTTCTGATTGCTACATCCTAGAAAATGGCAGGGGGCTATAGATGTATAAAATATATATGTTGTAGGA
This sequence comes from Vipera berus, assembly GCF_964194415.1. Lineage (NCBI taxonomy): Eukaryota > Metazoa > Chordata > Lepidosauria > Squamata > Viperidae > Vipera > Vipera berus. The sequence continues at coordinate 42,254,503 of NC_138206.1, read as the reverse complement.
AGACAGCACCCCCCCAGAGAAATAAATATTTTGGGAAATATTAAAAAAGCAGAATATTATATTTCCCAAAGGAATAATGGAGAAAAACTTAAAAGGCAGAAACTTTTCCCTCTCCCCCAGCCAGAAACTCATCAGGCCAGCTCTGTAGAAATGCAGATTCAAAAAGACTAAAGCCCCATTCATGAGCAAATACTTGAACAGAAGCCCATTCAAGACAAAATATTTTTAAATCACTTGCAGCAAAATTGATAGCTAACAATAGCAGAGTGATAGAATTAGAACCAGCAACCCATCACCCAAAAAACCAACACAGGACATAGATATCAGCCCCAGCCCCAGGGAAGCAGGACATGACCTTTAGGAGGATTAACCCACCACCATTAGAATACTAAAAAGGGCACACTGAACCTCAGGTCAAAGTTTATGCCACAGGAAAAGGAACAACTCCAAACACAAAAGCCCAAAAAGGTATAAAAACCCACCACTCCCAGCTCCATGTGATCAACTGCCCCAGAGCCACATGCTCTTGTGGTTCTGCTCTTCAATAAACAAGAACCTTCATTTTAAATAGCCTCCATTTTGTTTATTCCTGACTTGGACTGGACCCTGATGATTTTTCTTTTAACAATGTACACACACATATTGATTAAATTGATTATAAATTTAATTGATCATCAAATTGCTATTGATTCTCAGCAACATCATATATACATATTCTTCATGCTGATCTGAATCTTCCAATTTTCCAAGAATTGAGCCATCATTTTTCTAATTGAGCTCCAGCTCAACCCGGCCAAGACTGAGTGGCTCTACGTACCGGCATCTCGTTTAGTCCAAGAGGTTCATCTTTGGTTATGGGAGGAGAGGTGTTACTTCCCGTTGATAGGGTGTGCAACTTAGGCGTCCTCCTGGATACACGACTCAGTTTTGAAGATCTCTACATGGGGCTGCCCTTGAAGACCACCCGGAGGCTCCAGCTGGTGCAGAATGTGGTCGCGCGGGTTGTGATGGGAATATCCCAATACTCCCATATTACACCCCTCCTGCGTGAGCTGCATTGGTTACCGGTTGTCTTCCGGGTGAGATTTAAGGTGCTGGTTCTTACCTATAAAGCCCTACATGGCTTAGGCCCGAAATATTTGCAGGACCGTCTGCTGCCAGGAACGACTTCCCATCGCCCGGTGCGCTCACACAGGGAGGGCTTCCTCAGGGTGCCGTCGGCTAGACAATGTCGGCTGGCGACCCCCAGGGGGAGGGCCTTCTCTGTGGGAGCACCTGCCTTGTGGAATCAGCTTCCCCTTGAGCTTCAGATGGCCCCAGATCTCCGGTCCTTTCGTTGTGACCTCAAAACATTTCTTTTCCATCAGGCTGACCTGGACTGACGATAGGGTTTTTTTTTTAAAAAAATGTTTTTAATATTTTATCACTGGGGCTTGTTAGTTTAATCTTTTTTTAACATTTGTATTATTGTGTTTTATTGTTGTTAGCCGCCCTGAGTCCTTCGGGAGATAAGGTGGCATATAAGTCCCAATAATAAAATAAATAAATAAATAAATTTACCTTGCTGCTGATGGTCCTTTTTTTCTTTCCAGTTCACACATTTTCATCTTTGGAGGTTATTAATGAATGCTTCTTTTGTTGGATGGAATATTAGTTTGTTTTGAATCTGTTATATTGATGTTAAAAAAACATAGGGCTTCATAGAGAAAGCTTGTCTAACTCAACACATAGTATTCACATTTGTGTCTAAATGTATCAACACATAAAGGGATCATTAATGGAATGGGAGGGGTTTTTAGCACTTTAATATAATTGTTCTGTAGTTCTTCAATAGATAATTTAAAAATCAAGCAATTCTGTAACAGATTGAATTAGCAATGCAAGTTCAAACTTTTCCTTCTCATGAAGCCAGTTAAGAATAGCAAATAATAGGCACATTGTAATGACTGCTTCAATCAGGCTATTCATTTTTCACCACTCAATCAAATTCAGCAGCAAATTTACCAATTCTCAGAACCATGATTTTACACCTTTTTGCCCCTTTGCTTAGGGCACATACACATCCCAACATACACATCAAAAAAACAGGAAAGTAATTTATATATGAATTAGATAAGAAATGAGAGAAAGGACTAACGGAAATGCTAATATCTCTGTTCCTGGACAAACTCATTTTAAATACCGCTTTACTTTTAGTATGTAACAGAAATTGAAAATTTACTCAGGAAAGGAATAAAATGTGAATATGAGACTTTGAATTGCTCTCACAGTTTTGAAAAATCAGATTTTACTTCACAATTATAGTCTTCTTCTTCTTCTTCTTCTTCTTCTTCTTCTTCTTCTTCTTCTTCTTCTTCTTCTTCTTCTTCTTCTTCTTCTTCTTCTTCTTCTTCTTCTTCTTCTTCTTCTTCTTCTTCTTCTTCTTGAAGTATCAAGTATCTTCCATCCTTATTGTTAGGAGGGAGGCAGGGGGCAGGGAAAGTCAATAGAGGTTTTATTCACGTGGCTTGTGAGAACATCCCACAGCTGTTAGCCTTCTTTTGCATGTTTTACATATCTGCATTCAACCAACATTTCCAAACATCCCAGTGTTTATTTTAAAATTCATCACTAATATGTCTGGCAACACTGACCTCTGTGGATATGCATTCCCTGGGTAAAATTATTCTGGAAACTTTTTAAAATGGTTGCTCTGTTTCTAGTGAAGGCCAGCACAAAACCAGCCCTGATGATTTCATAATTTCATAATTTTCATAATAGTAAAGTTGGAAGGGACCTTGGACCATCTAGTCCAAACCCCTGCTCAGGCAGGAAACCATATACCATTTCAGACAAATGGCTGTCCAGTCTCTTCTTAAAAACTTCCAGTGTTGGAGCATTCACAACTTCTGGAGGCAGGTTGTTCCACTGGTTAATTGTTCTAACTGTCAGGAAGTTTCTCCTTAGTTCTAGGTTGCTTCTCTCCTTGATCAGTTTCCATCCATAGCTTCTTGTCCTGCCTTCGGGTGCTTTGGAGAATAGGTTGACTCCCTCTTCTTTGTGGCAGCCCCTGAGATATTGGAACACTGCAATCATGTCACCCCTAGTCCTTCTCTTCATTAAACTAGACATACCCAATTCCAGCAGCCATTCCTTATATGTTTTAGCCTCCAGACCTCTAATCATCTTTGTTGCTCTTCTCTGTATTCTTTCCAGAGTCTCAACATCTTTTTTACATCGTGGTGACCAAATCTGGATGCAGTATTCCAAGGGTGGCCTTACCAAGGCATTGTAAAGTGGTATTAACCCTCCACATGATCTTGATTCTATCCCTCTTTTAATGCAGCCTTGCACTGTGTTGGCTTTTTTGCAGCTGCAGCACACTGCTGGCTCATATTGAAGTGATTGTCCACTAGGACTCTGAGATCTCTCACAGTTACTACTATTGAGCAAGGTACCTCCTATACTATACCTGTACATTTGGTTTTTCCTGCCTAAATGTAGAACCTTACTTTTTTCACCATTGAATTTTATTTTGTTAGATAGTGCCCAGTGTTCAAGTCTGTCCAGATCCTCCTGTATCTTAAGCCTTTCTTCTGGAGTGTTGGCTATTCCTGCCAGCTTGGTGTTGTCTGTAAATTTGATGAGTTCCCCATCTATCCCCTCATCCAAATCATTGATGAAGATGTTGAAGAGCACTGGGCCCAGAACAGAGCCCTCGGGCACCCCACTACACACTTCCCTCCATGAAGATGCGGTTCAATTGAGGACCACACACTGAGTACAGCCGGTCAGCCAGCTACGAATCCATCTGATGGTGATGCTGTCTAACAAACATTTTTCTATCTTATCAAGTAGTAGTTTGTGAACTACTTTATCAAATGCCTTACTGAAGTTCAAGTAAATTATATCCACAGCATTCCTCTGGTCCACTAATTTTGTTACTTGGTCAAAGAATGCAATAAGATTTGTCTGGCATGATCTGTTTTTGACAAACCCATGTTGGCTTTTAGTAATGACTTTGTTTGTCTCTAGGTGCTCGCTGATTTGTTGATTGATTATCTTTTCCAGAATCTTCCCAGGTATTGAGGTTAGGCTGATAGGTCTGTAATTTCCTGGATCCATTTTTCCCCTTTTTTGAAGATGGGAACTACACCAGCTCTTTTCCAGTCCTCTGGTAGTTCCCCAGTGCTCCAGGATCTTTGAAAAATATAGTTCAGTGGTTCTGAGATCACATCTGCCAGTTCCTTGAGAACCTTGGGGTGTAATCCATCTGGTCCTTGTGATTTGAACTCGCCTAGGCTGGACAGGTGCTCACTTACCATTTTCTTGCCTATCTTATCTTGCATTTCTACTCTGTTTTTTATGACACTATTTTTGATAGTTTGGTCTGTTTTTTCCCTTTGTGTAAAGACAGATGCAAAAAACAAGTTAAATAATTCTGCTTTCTCCCTGTTGCTTGTCACCTTCTTGCCACTTTCATCCACTAGTGGACCAATCATTTCCTTCACTTTTTTCTTGTTTTTTACATGTTGAAAGAAGATTTTTTTGTTATTTGTGACTTTGGTTGCAAGCCTTAGTTCATTTTGAGCCTTAGCTTTCCTCACTTCGTCTTTGCAGGCTTGGGCTATTTGCTGATATTCTGACTTAGTTATGTGCCCCTCTTTCCACTTTCTATACATGTCCTTTTTATCTTTCAATTTATCAGAGAGTTCTTTATGCAGCCATGCTGGTTTCTTTTGAGAGCTGTAATTTTTCCTCTTTGTTGGTATTGTGCTAAACTGGGCTTTTGTTATCTTACTTTTCAAATTTTCCCAAGCTTCTTGAGTTGTTTTTCCCTTGAGGATTCTCATCCATGGAATCCTTCCCAAGCTCTCTCTAAGTTTATTGAAATTAGCTCTCTTAAAGTCCCAAACTCTAGTTTGACTGTATTCTATTGCTTGTGATTCCATAATGTTGAATTCCAATATTGCATGATCACTTCCTCCCAAGGTTCCTGTGGCTTCAACACCTTCATCTCTGTTAGTGAGAATTAGATCCAAAATGGCTAATCCCCTAGTTCTCTTCTCTACTTTTAGGGTGACAAAGTTGTCTGCTAGGTTTGTCAGAAATTTGCTTGATCTTCCACTTGGTGCAGAGTTTGTCTCCCAGTTGATGTCAGGGTAGTTAAAGTCCCCCATTACTATTGTGATGTGCTTCCTACATACCTTAGTTAGCTGACTAGCAAAAAGTTCATCTATTTCCTCTGTTTGGTTGGGTGGCCTATAATATACACCTATGGCAATGTCCGATGCAGTAAAAGTGCTACACTCAATTTCCCAGCAAATTTGGAAAACTCAACAGTGGCCACAGGATTGGAAAAGATCAGTTTACATTCCAATTCCAAAGAAAGGCAGTGCCAAAGAATGTTCAAACTATCGCACCATTGCACTCATTTCTCATGCTAGTAAAGTTATGCTTAAAATTCTACAAGCTAGATTCCAGCAGTATGTGGATCGAGAACTACCAGAAGTACAGGCAGGATTTCGAAGAGGCAGAGGAACTAGAGATCAAATTGCTAACATACGCTGGATCATGGAGAAAGCTAGAGAGTTCCAGAAAAACATCTACTTCTGCTTCATTGACTATGCTAAAGCCTTTGATTGTGTGGATCATAACAAACTCTGGCAAGTCCTTAAAGAGATGGGCATACCAGACCATCTTATTTGTCTCTTGAGAAACCTATATGCAGGCCAAGAAGCAACAGTGAGAACTGGACATGGAACCACTGATTGGTTCAAAATTGGGAAAGGAGTCCGGCAAGGCTGTATACTGTCGCCTTGCCTATTTAACTTATATGCAGAGCACATCATGAGAAAGGCAGGGCTAGATGAATCAAAAGTTGGAATTAAGATTGCCGGAAGAAACATCAACAACCTAAGATATGCAGATGATACCACTCTAATGGCAGAAAGTGAAGAGGAACTAAAGAGCCTCTTGTTGCGAGTGAAGAAGGAGAGTGCAAAACTTGGGTTGAAACTAAACATTAAGAAAACCAAGATCATGGCATCCGGCCCTCTCAATTCCTGGCAAATAGATGGGGAAGAAATGGAGGTAGTGACAGATTTTATTTTCCTTGGCTCCAAGATCACTGCAGATGGGGACTGTAGCCAAGAAATTAAAAGACGCTTGCTCCTGGGGAGGAAAGCCATGGCAAATCTAGACAGCACACTAAAAAGCAGAGACATCACCCTGTCAACAAAAGTGCGTATAGTCAAGGCTATGGTCTTCCCAGTTGCAATGTATGGCAGTGAAAGCTGGACCATAAGAAAGGCTGAGCGCCAAAGAATTGAAACCTTTAAACTATGGTGCTGGAGAAGACTCCTGCGAGTCCCTTGGACTGCAAGGCGATCAAACCGGTCAGTCCTAGAGGAGATCAACCCTGACTGCTCTTTAGAAGGCCAGATCCTGAAGCTAAAACTCGAATACATTGGCCATCTAATGAGAAGGAAGGACTCACTGAAGAAGAGCCTAATGCTGGGAAAGATTGAGGGCAATAGAAGAAGGGGACGACAGAGAATGAGGTGGCTGGATGGAGTCACTGAAGCAGTAGGCGTGAGCTTAAATGGACTCCAGAAGATGCAGTCAAAGTATCTTATTTTTCTGACTCAAGAGAATACCAAATGAATTCCAAATATCATTGTCTATTTTGTATTTTCTCAGCAATATGCAGTAAACCAAGATGTAAATTAAGTATGTTATGTCACAGTGAAGTAGAAAGGAGAACATTTCCAGAAGACAAAATGTGAAATCACGGCAGAAATGATTTTGTCTCACAAATAAAACATCTATTCGTGTTTTCAGTTTGTTTGTTTGTTTGTTTCATTATTTAAATTGGTTAGTTTATGATGTTTACGTGCTGGTAAATCAGAATATTACAGCTTACAATGTACATAAGCATAAAACAAAATATACAATTAAAATCACCCATCAAATAATAACATAAAATAACAGTCAATTAAAATATAACATTAGGTGCTGACATAATGACATCAGTGCACTAAATCTTCAAGCTTCAGAGGCTGCAGAAGAGTTGTTTGAGCAGCTTTATGAAATGATGTTAGGATCAGTACCAACTAGCTTCCATAGATGGGTTATTTCTCATGATGGAACATCTTTGAAATTAAAAGATTGATGGTGTTTGATCATGTCCCAAGTGTTTTTTTTTCCTTACGTCTTCAGAAAGCCTGAAATGCTACCTTTGAAAATGACATTTATTTAATAATTGCTGACACCATTGGAAGTACTACTGGAGTACCTCATGACCAACTTACCACAAGGGAGTAGTAAAATATAGATAGATAGTTAAGAATATAATTCTGTCCCTCTCCATTCTTTCTTTCTAAGATATTGCTATTCAGAGGTCATTTCAACCTGCCCTTTATGTACCACCCACACACAAATACCCCCCACACAGAGAATATGCTCTTTGTCTCCTATCCTAGTAAAATATAGTTAGATATGTACTAGCTTTTGTTTGTAGCTATAATGTATTTCCTCTGACTAAATCACCTGATATAATTATAAAATGTGCTTCATTATTCCTTGCTCAAGTTAGATTCCTGCTCTCAGAAATGCTCACACATACAGTAAATGCAGCATCCTTCAACCACCAACAGTTATAGAGAACTGCTGGGTGGAAATGGCATTTGGTGATTGTGGTTCTCAATATATGTACAAATTATTACTTAACTGTTCCTTATTCAAAGAATTTTTGGTTTTTCTGAAAATTGGCTGGATTAACATAATATAGTAACCTAAAGCATATAATGTGAACCCCATGAAGGGAGTATATACATAACAAATTTAGCAAAGTACATTCCACTAAAATTAACAAAACAAGGAATTATGTGAATTCCATTGTATGATCCCAGCTTCAATAAACTTCATCTTGGTTCCATCCAGTGGGGTTTACTAGACATAAAAGATGAGATGGATGCCCAATTCATCAAATGATATTGTGATTAGGGATTTGTAACTACATGAAATTTGATAGGTCCCTGTTGTTTCTATTGGTGGAACATTTGCATTGCAAGGCTATCTTTAGGCTGCTTAGAAGAAAATGGACCCAGCTAGCTTATTGTTAATTAATACTGATCTATTTTATTCCTGTTCATTTATTTTGGGTTTTGTGTATATAGGAAGGGTTACAAATAGGAGGTTACAGGGAGTAGATTCAGAAACAATCAAAATAATCAAGATCCATCTCAGGTACATTATATATTGGAGTCTATTGCCTATCTAATTTCTCTTTATTCATAAAGTGAATATTTATCCTTACATTTTACTTACAGGTTTCCACCTTCTTCACATTCTAATAAGTTTTCATTTTATAATTTAATCTGATGGTTTTAGAAGAAGAATTTTACTTTATAATTAGAATTTTATTGGCTGCACATCAGATATCAGTACTTCACATCAGTACTTCTCCATATTTATTTATCTGAGGATAGCTGACTAGTCGCTCTGTTTAGGATAAAGAAAGCTTGTTTGGATGGAGGTGATTCCAGAATTGTGCAGAAAATTACCCGGACAAAATCAATCAAATTCATTCCTAGCTTGATACCTGCCTTGGTACAGTCCTTATGGAGATGCTTTGGGGCACAATCTTGCCATGTTATTTGGGAGGAATTCAAACCTATTGGCCAATGAAAGTAGACAAAATCCTTATGTTTGTGAGCTTGACCATCTATTTCTTAGATTCATACCCTTTCTGGTTGATAAAAGGTTCCAAGGAGATGACATGCAATTGAATTTCTGTGGTGATAAAAGATTTTTTGAGAGATGGGATGATGCCAATGGTGGGATTCAGCCGGTTCACACCACTTCAGCAGTACCGGTAGCTAATTTTTTTGTTGCCCAGGCCCAGAATGGGTCTTCCAGAAGTGGCATCCACCAGTTGTTCACATATTTGAATCCCACCACTGGATGATCCTAGTGACTTTTAAGAAGTGCTGGACAGCTTAAAATTCTTAACAAGACATTGATGGATCCAACTTTTCCAGACAATTTTCATTTAGTATCCAATCTTACGTTTTTAGGGAAGTTTATTGACAAAGTGAATGCACAACAGCTCCAGTGGATCCTGGATGGAGCAGATAACCAAGTTCTTTTCAGTCAAGTTTCAGGTATGGTTATGGGACTGAGACAGCATTGGTTACAACAAGCTTGGTTCAACTCTTGCAAGAATAAGTGCCCTTGGATTTCCTTAATCTAGGAATTTACCATACTTGATTCTATAGCTGATGAATAATATGGGAGTCCTTCTGGACTCACGAATGCTGTTCAAAAAAGTAGGTGGCAGTCATGGCTAAGAAAGCCTTGCCACAGCTTTGAGTTATGGGCAAGTTGAATTCATTCCTAGACTAGGAGATTCTACACTCAGTCACTCATTCCCTGGGCACCTCCTGTATGAATTAATGTAATTTTTTTTTATGTTGGGCTGCCCTTGCTTCAGATGGTTCTAGTTGAAACAGAATGCATCTGTGCACATTACACTACTGCTCTGTGAGTTGTGTTGATTGCCAATTTGCTTCTGAGCCCAATTTAAAGTGCTGATAATAACCTATGCATTGCATAAGGGCAGGTTATTTAAGGGACCACCTATCTCCAGTGACAACTACCCATCCCGTCAGATCCAGGAAACGAAGCTTGTTGCAGGATCCATCAGCTGGGGAATATAATCTTGTAAGAATCCAGGAGGAGCTGCCTGTTTTTGTAAAAGAATCATACAAAAATCATTCACAAAGCTTGATTTGAAAAGCAACAGAGGATTGACTCAATTTTTCCCTGCTAATGCAAAACAATAACAAAACTAGCTGCAGATGTGCAGATATTGGGTACCGTCCAGCACTCAGCACGCATAAGCACATCCAACTGAAATCCAACTAAAACAAATGACCATAATCAGAGAGCAAGGGCTTCTTGATGGGTGATTGTTTAAATTACATATATGCTCCTCCCCAAAATACTCTCGTCAATTCATTCCCAAAAGAAAAAAAAATGATTGGAAATTTTTACCAGATGTCTTAGTCTTCATCCATTTCCTTCAAATAAAAGGATCATGCCTGACTTTGAACAAAAAGGAAAATCAATATTTTTAGGTCACGGGGATCACTGAGACAAAGATATTTACTGCTGTTGCAAGTAATGAAGCAGCCTGGCAAAACTGTGCATCAGTGAAGAGTTGGATAATAAATATATTGTGAAATAGATATAATGACAGGTATTCCCACTGCAGAGTGAACATGAACTCTGGCAACATTGTCTCGATTCTGCAGCTTTTGTAGCTTGCTCTGAAATCTTGTTGTATGCATTATAGTTGCATAACATTCCTGTTGATCTAGGAATGATGCATGATGCAAGGCATGAACATTTCAGACTATTCTGAAATCTCAATAATTTATATTACATATCTATTTCAAGATACTATAAATATATTAATACCAATCTATATTTGCATGCATATAATTATTATTAAGCTTTAATATAGGCCACTGGCAAACCATAGCAAAGCCCCCCAGACTCCCGAATCTGCCCTTTATCATTAAAATAGTGATAATAAAATGATCCTGGCAATGATTGGTTCACTTGCGTAGAGGTGGAGCTCTCATCTCACAATCAGGAGGCTGTGAATTTGATCCTAGGTAGTGTCAGATATTTCTTTCTCTGGGCACAAAGAGAAAATATCTGTTGTGTGGACTGCATAGGCATCAAGAAGGGCATCTGGCCAGTAAACCCTCAGCTCCATTCAGTCACCCCAACTCCACCCTGATGCAAGGGATCACAGGGTCAATAAAAGTAAAAAAAATGGTCCTAACAATGACTTTATTTGTACCTTACTGACAGTCATAGTATTAACTAAGACATATATAAAACTTTTTTTTGTATCAGAAGTTATTACACTGCTTTCTAGAAATCAGTGTTGTCAGAATATTTTAACATATTCCTGGAAATTACTTGTATTATTATGTAAGCATTTTTATCTCTGTGGTATAAATAAATTCTATAATATTCAAATCCACAAGCTCAATACCAAAACCTTTTTGTGAGTGGTGGAGTAGGGGTATTGGGTCCAGAGTAAGGGGAACTTACCAGTGTAAACTGCTGAGTTTGTTAGCTGTCACAAATCACTGGCATCACTGTAAAAATTAACTTGTTATTTGGGAGAATAAAAACTGTTTCCAATGGCTTAAAAATAGGGACTCAAAACTTTAATGTTTACCCCTCTAATTTTGCTTATTTGTATAGAATATTAAGGATATTATGATTTCGAGCATGGTGATCACTATCTGGAAAAGAATTGTTAAGTATGCCAGGGGACAGTGTGTTATTAATACCTTCTTGGCCCACTGCAAGGTCATGTAGTTTGAAAAAACTGTATTTTTAGAAAATTTTTGTCAGCATTCTTTTTCAGTTGATTCATGAAAATTAATTCTTTTTGGCCTACAAATGATTGTTCTGTTATTCCATTACAATGTAGTAATAGTGTTATCCCTTAAAAAGAGAACTAGGATATAAAAAGCTCAAACGTGAGAATGTAGGATAGTGATTAGGGAATGGACTGCAAAATCTCAGAGCCATCAACTGTTCTTCTCCTACTCTATTTAACACAGACATCACAGAAAAAGAAAAATGTATCCATCTTTCCTATTTTCCTGTATCCTGCGTTCATTGAGGTAAAAGAAGTGAATGGACATCAGAAACAGCAATACAGCAAAGCAAAATTGGACCATTGCAGAAACACTTCTAAGAGCATCTTGGTTATGTGTCCACTTAACCTGGAACTAACTCTGCTGAAGATGCTAAACTTGTTTTAAAGTTTTCTTGTTTTTTTAAGTGTTTTCCTACTTCCCTAATCAAGTGGAAGAAAATGTGTTATCACCTCAATTTCTGCACATGGTTTGAATAGCAAAGGGGAAGGCAAAATACCAAATTTTAAAAGAAATCTACCATATTGTTGTCTTTCCAAAATCAGCAAGACAATGGCATTTCCATTGCCAACGATATAAGAAAATTGTTCTTTCTTTGACAAAAATATCAGACAATGCAGTTATAGTCCCGACATTTGCACATTTATGACTTTGTAATAGCCTTAATCCTGTTGTATTAGATTAATCGATATGTATCTAGAGAGGTTTTAACATACCATGTCCAGACCATTAAGTCACTTTTCAGAAAAAGAAAATAATGCATACAAACTCATATTTGCAGACAGATGATTTGTCTCACTATTTATATTTCTGTGATGATAGATATTAGAGATAGTATTCATTAGAAACATTCACATTGTCAATGCTAATGCCATATTGCCTTTATTTGCATGTATGTTTATTTCACAAATTAATGTATTTTTATTTAAAATATGGACTGTCCCAAAGAAAGTTGCTAAACCACTGAGTTACAAAACTTCTCCAAAATACTATAAGGCAAATTCATATGTTTTCCAGTGACAACTTTCAACCATCTTTATTGTGGTCTTTATATCTCTTTTCAAACTGGAGTTGAATAATTCTAAGGAAAGGATCTGCCATCTTTTTGCAAGACCCTGGACCATGTTTGCATTCAGGCCTGGGGGTTAGGGTTTTCCATGACAGAATAGTTTTAATTTTGAATTGATTGGTTTTATCTTGGCTAAATTTTGTTTTGCTGTTGCTTGCTTTTAAATTTTGTTAACTGCCAGAGCGCCCATTAGACAGATGGAAAGACATATACATTTAAAAAAAAACACATTTTGAATTATGAGAGCAATTCGATTTTCCTGTGTGTTTCATCAAATCCTGATAACTTATTAAAAGCCCCATGACAGGAAGAAAGTTGGTTTTATGATACTATCTTTTTATTTATCTATGCAATATAGGATTATCTATTCGCTTGTATTTGTTCTTTCAAGAGACAGGAAACAACATTACACAATGAAGTATTTCTAAATGTATATAAAGAACTTTTCTATTTCCAGTTGAAAAAGTCTGCACCTGATCCCAAGTTCATCACTGTAATCTACTTTTCATGGCACAAAAATGACAAATAAATATGATGAGGTGAAGATTGCTTGTGAAAAACTGCTGCCATTTATTTGCATGCAGTTTAACAGCTGCCCATAGCACAGAAAATTAACTCTCCAACACCTAGAAAAGCAGAACTCTACATGTACAAACCCCACACCAATCTGTGTACAAATAAATCTATTTGGACTTATTTATCAAAAGATTATGGTATGCATGCAGTTTGTGATAGAAATGCCATGTTTGTGAAATATACAATAGTTAATTGGGGTGGGTTTTTTCACTTAAATGTTTCTACATTGTAAAATCAGTCTGTAGTATCAATATTTCCAACTCTCTTTGCCAAGGGACCTCACTAGACTTCTTGGAAAGGACATTTGATTTGCTATCATAATGCTGAGAAATTTATTTTTCACATAATTCAAGCCAGCCTCTTGTACTTTCTTTAATAGTAAATCTGTAATTTTATCTGTCATTCATTTCTTTACATGATTGCTGTGAATCAGTAATAATGAAATCTAAAATGCAAAATGCTATCTAAGAAGAAAGGAGAAGTTCAGGTTCTTTGGTACGTTTCCATTCTTGGGTTGAACAGAACTCAATAAATGCTTCATTTAAGCAATATTAAACTAACCCAAATTCATTATTAGTGAGAATTAACATTTTGTTGCAATAACATTGAGGTTTATGAACGAATGCTAAGCTAATTGATCATGCAAGCACAAAGGGACACCTCTTTATTATTATTATTATTATTATTATTATTATTATTATTATTATTATTATTATTATTATTATTAATTTGGTTTATATACCGCCCTACTCCCAAAGGACTCAGGGCAGTTTACAAGGCAAAATTTAAAAACAATACAATATAAAATTAAATTAAGTCTAGCCGCAAAAAATTAAAATCACAATTTAAAAACATTAAACCCCTCACTCCAGACCAGATAGCTCAAAGAGCCAGGTTTTTAGGTCCCGGCAAAATGAACGAAGGTCGGGGGCAGTCCGGAGTTCCATTGGCAGTTGATTCCATAGGGCAGGCGCGCCCACAAAGAATGCCCTCGCCCTGGGGATCGCTCATCGGCAATCCTTGACCGGCGGTACCCTGAGGAGGCCCTCCCTGTGGGAGCGCACAGGACGATGGGAAATTGACGCTGGCAGCAGGTGCTCCCTTAGATAATCCGGGCCCATGCCATTATCATACACTGGAACTGCAAGCTACTATGTTAGGAACAGATAGCAGCCCAGCAAATGCTCTCTCACGTTTTATTTGTTAATTGTTGAACTTACAGAATAAAATGCAAGAATTTCATTGGATTATCTGGCAAAGGTGAATTGTGAATGAACCATGACTTCACCAGCCTGAAAGAGGAGATGATTGGTAATGCCCTATAGTATTTGAAATCCTTATTTCAATGAAGAGAAATTCATTTGAAAAAATGCCCCCCAAAAGAATAAAGTGAAGCCTATGCACAGAGTATATTTTATGAACCTTTGCTCCATTTTTTAAGTTGAATAATCTAGCACGGGTGTTGGGAAGCTGCGATTTCACAAAAAAAAGTTGCATTACCAGAATTTTTTAAATAGTTAATAGAATCAGTGTTCCTGGACCAATGAGTCTGGAATTAAGCAATAGAAATCACTTCTAAATAATTGTGTCCATTTCTATTTATTATAAATTGATGGTTATGATACTGCTCTGATTCAGGGTCTTACAGACAAGACACTATAGCAACGATGCGAACCTTTTAGAGGCTGAGTGCCCAAACTACAACCCAAAACTCACTTATGTATCGTCGGGTGCCGGGTGGGCATGGCCCATTGGGTGGGCATGGCCCATTGGGTGGGTGTGGCTATGGTGATAACGCCAGACTGGGTGGGACTAAAAAGTTCAATCAATCAATTCCAACTCTGCGAGATCTTTTTTTTCCCCACAAGAAGTTGAAATTGATTGAATTTTTTTAATTTTTTTTGCACATGGCAGCGAAGGCCTAAAGCGAAAAGGTTTCATGAAACCCAGCTGAACGCCTAGGACTGGGGTGACGGTGTACATCCCCACAGAGAGGGCTCTGTGTGCCACCTGTGGCACACGTGCCATAGGTTCGCCATCACAGCACTATAGGTTTCTACACCTCCGCTTGCACACGTCCACTTGATGGCTGGCTCTGTTTGTACACCTTCATTTCTTCCTGGCTTTCTGCTTCTTTCTACTCTTACACAGCTCTTTCTCCCACCTTTGCCTTTCCAGGCAGTGACATTTTTCCTGCCTCTTTTTTAAAGCCACATATGGCTCTGAGCATGGAAAACTTTAAACAAGCTCAGTAGATGAAAGCTTTACACTGAAGGTAAGAGAACATGTAATTTTACAACATTTGAAATCTTTGGATGAACTAGAGATCAATACATTACGTTCAGGTTAAAAAAAAAGAGTTCTGAAGAGAGGTAGAAAAGATACTCAATAGACTGCAAAAGAAAAAAAAAATGCTTATGAAAAAAGAACAGCTTTATTCCAGTATTTAATAGTAGTGAACTTTCTGTAAATATATAAAGTTTCCACAAACAAAAAACCTAATACTGATAATAAAAGCCATTTTCCCTTGTGGTTACCTGTTGAAACACAGCTCATTCTATGATTTCCATTAGAAATATCCCAAATTAGTTAAAATATAGTTTTGGACAAATCAAACCACAATTTTAATAAATTTCATTAAATTCCTTTTCTTTAATATTTTGATGGTAAACTTATCATATTTATTATCATATTTGTTATCCTCCCTGACCTTGCTGAAATTGTTGATGAATGTCTTTTTTTCAATGTTCAACTAAAACAGTTCAGAGAATAAAACTTAAAAGCATTGAGTTATTAAATACCGGTATTCCTCGAGTTATGGCAGTTCACAGTTCAAAATTACGACACCCTCCCCCCCTTACAACCCAGCCTTGAAGCTACATATGTTGCAGCACCACAGCACCTTATGGCTGACCACCTTATGGCTGACCGCAGAGACGCTGCAACGTACCCCTGCCTGTATCCCCCCATCCTGCCCCACCGCTTTTATGCCCTGAGGCCAGCATCCTTGCAAGCCTCATTTGGTCCCAACCTGGGCGGTGCTGCAAGGGCCTTCTGCTTACTGCTTGGGTGGCTGGTTTGAATGAACAGTTTCAGGGATTGGGCAGCAGTGGCAGCCAATCAATCCGGAGCTTGTTTGTTTCATCGGGCTTGCAGGGCTGGCCAAGCTATTTTCCTTAGATCTCGCATTCACCAGCATCTGAGTAATAGACGGCCACTTTTCTGCCAGGTGGGTCAGCCTATTCTGGAACACTGGAGATCTTTGAAAGGTAAGTGAGCTATCAGAAACAGGATGGGGAGGAGAAATTGGAATCTGGGAAGCTAGCTAAGCAGGCGCAGTGCCTGTGGAGACCCAGAGGGGCAGGATGGGGGGGAAGCATGAGGTAGGCAACCTCGGCTCTTTTATGACTCATGGACTTAAACTCCCAGAATTCCTGAGTCAGCATAGCTGACTCAGGATTTCTGGCAGTTCATCAATAACAACTATCTTAGGAGAAAGAAAAGGACATTCAGGGGTAGGCAACCTCAGCTCTTTTATGACTCATGGACTTAAACTCCCAGAATTCCTGAGTCAGCAGTTGAAGTCCATAAGTCATAAAAGAGCTGAGGTTGCCTACCCCTGAGATAGTGGGTCAGGAGAGGCCTTGAGTAGTCAGAAGCAGGTGGCTTGTTCCAGCAGTACCCCCCCCCCATGGCCTTCCCCTCCATGAGATACATCATGTGCACTTAACGTCCTGCACATCCAATGAACGAATGCATTGGGGAAAGCGGGGAAAGCACGTTCATTTAACGTGATCCAATTAATGAATCATCGGGTTACAAATGTAATTGGCAGGTTCTATTACATTGGTCACTCGAGGATTACCTATATGTCTAATCAATTCAGTGTCAGCTATTAGCAACAACAAAGCTGGACTTTCTCTAGAGGGAGTTTTGCTTAAATTTACATAACTGTACTTGTACCAAATCTCTTTGCAGCATCATATTGTACTTTCCAGTCTACTCTACATGCTACATAGATTGCTTAAAGTACTTCCTAATCATGGATTTCAAGACTGGTATAAGTAGGAAACTTCCAATAGTTTGCAGTGAGAAGAAAAAAGAGACACAAGTGCAATATAAAGTGGTTTCATTTAGATTGAAGCTGAAAGGAATTAGGCTAGCATTAGATATTTTGTGCTCAACAGTAAGAATGAAATTAATGTCAGTGAAAACTTAAGATTAAAGCTTCCTTTGCAGCTAGATTTTCAGTCAAAAGCTCTGCATCCGATTTCATTATCAATCCAATTGTCCATATCTCAAAGTGGTCATTAAAAGCAGTAAAGCTTATACTCATGTTTTTAATGCTACAGCTATGAAAATTATTTTAAATATGAGTGATTGTTTAAGGAGAAGGTAAAACACATTCAAGAATTTTTTATCTATGTAGGAATGAACCTATATAGTTAACAGTGACAAGATATTTGAGCAAATAACAATGAAATTGCATAAACAATTAAAACTAGGCATTTAAAACATTTGACAGTGCACCTCTGCAAGCAAGTTCTTTAAACAGAACTTTAAAATTCTTTCACTTTTTAAAAAAAAAACCACACACAATCTGTTCTAAAATAGCCTGTAAATATTTACGTAAACTTTCTGTATTTCTACAAAAAAAGGGATTCACACATAGCTACCAAAATGCATTCCCAAAAGTTAACAATTAGTTTCAACTAGGTCCTATCCTGGTTATGCATTAATATTAGATGCCAATACACAACCAAATCAAATGCTTAAAAAGATGGATATCAGAAATGCTGTTGCAGATTCAGGTGACAAACGATGGATGATGAATAGCTCTTGTCTTTTCATCTCATTTCTGTTTAACAATCCTGAGACTGACAAATAGGCAGCTGGGTATAAAGGATCAGTCTGACGATAAGTTGGCTCAGCATCTGCTTTGCAGAATATCTAGTGGTGCTGTGAAGATGCAGAGAGAAGAAGAGAGAGATGGAAAAGGAGTGCCATTTCCCTTTCTCGAGGATAGGAACTCTTAATGCTGATTCTTTACAAGTTCCATTTTTATTTCAAAACCATAAAGCCTCCTTAGTTTTGTCCTGATGTTGGGTACCTGTTTCAAAAGAAAAAGAAAAGGATGCATCAGTGGAAAACATAATATATTGTATAGATATGATTTTACATATGTAGAACCTAAGTTTAAAAACCTAGGGTTTTTTTTAAAAAAAATGCATAGTTATTAAAATCCTTTGGATTAAAATTAAAATTCAACAGGTGCTTTCTTTCAGACAGCCATTATTCAGCATGATAGGAATAAGCAACAGTGAATCTTAAATTGTGGTCCCCTTCACCCAATTCCTAGCAAGCTTGCAAAGGAATTGGCAGCTTTCTCTGCTTTCCTATTTAGAATAACAGCTGCTCTCTGTTGAACTAAGAGTCACCAAACATCAAAGAAGCTCAATAGTTATCTAAGTCTGGGCATTCTGCCAAATTCCCTCCAACTGTGGTGCTATACTCTATTTAACCACTAGATGTCAAAAATATCCATTTTCCAACTTTTAAAACAAAAAGTTAATATCATCATCATCATCATCATCATCATCATCATCATCATCATCATCATCATCATCATAGTTGGAAGGGACCTTGGAGGTCAACTAGTCCAACCCCCCAATATTCTTTTAAAGAGAAAATCTTAACAGTTTCCTCAGTTTTCAAGTATGTCAAGGCTATAGCTTTGTATTACTTCCAGTTTGATGTTATGTATTTCTGTCCGCTGTAAAGAATTAAAATGCTGCTTCTGTTTCTCTGGAAGGATGGGGCTGCAATCCCCTTCCTTCTCACATTTGGTTGGTTGTTTTTTTTGCTTCTTGGGATTTTGTCTTTTCCAGGAAATCCAGTTGCAAAGTAGTAAAGAAAGGATCAATATTCTCACCCAGTTCCAAGCATACTGTTTACGATCTGCTAATTAGTGCTTTCTTTGTTCGGTTGTCGGTAGCTTGGACTGGCCACAGGAATTTAGCCAGTCTTTCCCTTGCCAGTTTGGAGAGCTTTCCTCAGATCAAATGGATTGACCGCTGTCTCTCCATGATCAGTGAGAGTCCCCTCCTTCTTCATTGCCTCTCTGGGGCGACTTTGGACCCCTTTAGGGCTCCCTGGCAGGGTGAAATCAGCCATGGGGGTGCAGAGCTCTATTTTCCCTCGGCTGCAGTGCCACGATGCAAAATGGAACAGCCCAGAGATCCATTTCTGATATTACCCAGGTGGAATATAGGGTGATGGAAAATATAAGTCCCTCAATCTTAGTGTAGTACATAAATTTCTGTTCTCCTGTTCTCTTCTGTGCTGCCAAGCATCCTATGCATCATCTAGATTTTATACAATATTTATATCTAATTCTGTAACCAAAGATCTTCAAGAGTATCAATAATGGCCAGTACCCTAGCCCTATTTTCGGGAGTGGGGTGAGAAAAAAGGATTGAAATATGCATGTTAAAGCTTATGCACTTTTTTAATGTCTCCCAGAACTGGTACCCCAAGAGCCAAATGATTTCATCTGCAAATACTTCAGTGACATCACTTCATTGCATCTATTTTCTCTATTACTTACAATACTCTTTAGAAGATGCTAATTATCATAAATATGTGATACACCCCAGCAAAGAAAAGTTTGGATGAGAGCAATGAGAATGAGAATGAACTCTGAAACACTAAGTCTATATACAAAGGAACTACGTGTGAGTAAATATTGTGTGACTACTTTTGAGTGGGACTATGTTTTTACAGTCAGAGAAACATCTTGTGCTACATGATATATGCTAGTAATCACACATAAATGTTGTGCTTAATCTCAAAGAAAGCAGTATAACTAACATCAGTTTAGTGACAGTAATAAAAAGCATTATTTTAATAGCATGAACAAACTTTAATTTGAGTGGCATGAAAGAGAAATAAATGAAACAGCGTCTTTCTAGAACAGCAAAATTATATTTATTAAATCTGTATGAGGTGAACAGATGGAGATGTATCTTTCCTCATGACATACCCTGGTTTGTGATTAGGGGAATCTGAATGGGAGGATGTGGGGGGAAGTGTAAAAAAAAAAAGAAACATGGTAATTGAAGCCAAATAATGCACATGCAAAGGGGCAGTGATTTACTGTAGTCAACTTGATATTTTTAAACTCTCCCTGCTCCTGTAGAGAACACTAATTGTAACTAGTGAAATTATTTCTTCTTCTTCTTCTTCTTCTTCTTCTTCTTCTTCTTCTTCTTCTTCTTCTTCTTCTTCTTCTTCTTCTTCTTCTTCTTCTTCTGCTTCTGCTTCTGCTTCTGCTTCTGCTTCTCCTCCTCCTCCTACTTCATATTCTTACAGGTGCAGGGTACACCATCTTGCACAATCAAATGCAGCATCCGAGTCTAACTGGGCAATTTTCATGTCTAGATTTATTGCGTCTTGCCATCTTTGCTTCAGCCTTCTAGGTGGGCACTTGCTATCTGTGTTAAAGTGGAAGGCAATACAGGCAACGGTGTGGGTTGTTTCTTGAAGGACATGGCCATACCACTGTAGGCGTTTCTCCTGCATTTTCTCAGCTATTAACGCAATGCCTATTTCTGCCATACTGTGTCATTGCTGACATGGTCCAGAAGAAAAACACTAATCATCAATGAAGTATGTGCATCTCCATGGTGTGTAAAGAGCATTTGGTGGTTGACCGTCATTCAATTCCGTATAAAGCTACTGGACATACCATAACCAGTGAAATGTGCCTCCTCAAATTTTTCTTTAACGTAACGAAATAATTATGAAACTAATGTGTTTCCAGCAGGTTCATCTTGTCTTCTTTTTTAAAAAATATCACCCAGGAGATTAAGTTAAGATGTGAAAAAACATAATATGGTTTTTGACAAAAAAGCCACATAATTAAAATACAGATGTGACTTGTAAATAATATATATTCTTTTGTAACTATAATGGAAGCTATTGTGATTGTGCTTTCAAATTATTCTAATATCCAGACTCTATCATACTTCACCCTTCTTTGTTCAGCTCCAATCCTTAGCCAGAGAAAAATTCTACATACAGTTATGAACATAAAAGAAATGGTATCTCATTTATTATCTTTTTATGTTTAAAAATTGCCTGCAAAGTGGGATAATGATGAGAGGTTGATTCAATGGCATAATAATGCAAGCAATAGTTTGGATGAATTGATTGCTGAATTCTCCTTGCAGAAAGAGCTTATGTCATTTTATTAATGGAGAGAAACAGCAATGGATGAGATGACTTTTTAACAATAAATCATAGAAGTGCAAAAAGTAAATAGCATCAGAGTGACCTTAAGCCAATTATATTTTCTCCACCTGATCTTACTCACAGGACTCTTACCAATAAAAAATGGAACACAAAACTATGTATGATGCCTTAAGAAGAAACAGTGCATAAATGTAACAAACGAACAAACTTTTATTCCCACCTTCTACTGCCATAGATTCACAACTCAGCAAGCCTGCCCCTCATTTGAAAAGATTCTACAAGGTGGGAAAAGAACATGTATACCTTCTTTCCTGCTTATTCATAAATTGATTTTATCATCATGTCAAACATATCCATTATTGACTAAAATAAAACAGACAACCCTAACATCATTTGAATGCCAAATCTGTCACGGAAACTGTTCTTCATTATGCAACATCATTTTTAAGGCTAAATCACTATACACTGCTGGATATAAGCAAATTTATATTTCACCCCTCTCTGTCAAAAAAAGAAGAAGAAGGCACACCATTAATGTTATATACATGTGAGAAGCAAATCTATTAAATACCAGGTTAATGGTAGGAATGTAAAGCAGCACAGGAATTAAGGAACCTTAGGCAAGATCCGTTCTGAGAAACTATACACTCAAACCCAGGTAATTCTAATCCCTCCAGGTAATTTTCTAACCCAAGCATCCGTTCTCTTCTCCCTCTCTCTATTTGCCTACTTAAGCTTCATATCATCTTTCCTTTTCCATTTAGAATGTCTTAATTGTCCTATAAGAGTCTCCAGTTATCCATTTTTTTTAAAAAAAACCTCCTATTTATCATATACTTTGTCATGCATATTTAGCTTTTATGTGCCACAATCCAAGTTCCACTGCCATAACAAAGTTATCATAACCTAGGATCAAATCTAAAACAAGATTTGGCACACCATGTAAAATAATATATGTGCATGCTAAGAAACTGGCATTAGCTCTAACACCATTTTAATCAATTCCGTTCTAAGAAATCACAAGTGTAGATCTGACTCATGAACTTGACATTATCAATTTCAATAATGCTTCTCTCTTGGAATGGAAGAAAGAGAAGAAAGCCTATTCTTTCTATTGAATTGGTTCTTTAACCACCTTGACAGGTAAAGGAACACACAAAGCCATAACTTGCTATACTGGAGTATTAGTGCTTCATTTTTAAATTATACATTATGGCTATATTAAAGTTATCAAATGTGAGGGTACACATAACTAATTAGATGACCTTCTGCCCTTCCAATTTTCTTTTCTCCATGAAATAATAGTCCTTCATTTTGTTTTTGTTTTTAACCTTTCCTTTAAAATTAATGTGTTTTTTTAAAAAAAACCAGAAACTTTTTTATTTTTGTGCGCTGAGTGATAGTCTGGACAAATATATATACATACATATACATATACATATACATATACATATACATATACATATATACATGCATGCATACATACATACATACATACATACATACATATATATATATATATATATATATATATATATATATATATATATATATATATATATATATATATATATAAATTTTATTGAAAACTCATATCTACTAAAATATTCTATACCCTGCAAAAAGTAGGTTCCATAAAGAATAAACTGCTTGTTTTAGCAGATGATGACATCTTAGCAGATAATGGCATTAAGCTCAAAATATGAAATGTAATTATTATTGTCTCATCACTGCAGCTACAAACATTATTAATGGTCATAAAATTATCCAGGCTTTTTAAAGATCTAGTTGTGATATTTTTTCGGCTGCAAGTATCAAGCAACTGACTTTACCATTACCTAAATGCAAATGTAAAAATAAAACCAGCTGGTTTGCAGCCATTAGTACAGAAAACAAGAAAGAAAAAGTCAGATGCAGTTAAAATAAATCCAAATTGTTCACATTTTGACATGTTTTATACTGGTATTTATTTTCATCATTCTTTTTACTTCTCTTCGCCCTTCCCTCAAATAATTATTTTGCCCAATCCTATGTTCTATTTCAAACGTTTTAAAAAAGGAAAAATAATTTAAAGTAATAAAATGTATCTAACACATCTTCCTGAGACAATACATAGAAATGTTGAAGTAAATGAGCCTGTGTCCAATGCTTTTTAATGGATAAAAAGATTTGCTTACAATAGTGTCAAATGAACCTATTGATTTATACAATGATACATAAAATGATACATACTCAGCAAAAACGGTCATCATTGTGTTTTCCCTAAAAACTGCTAATTGGTAAAGGATTTGACAAGCCTGTATTGAAAATACATGTTTTCTCTCATTTTTTTTAATGGAGTCATTTCAAAATGAAGATGGCAGTTTTATTTGAGCACGAGACCAACAATACATTACTTTCTTTAAATGTGACCTAGTTTCTATTGATTGAAACTTTGTAATCTACTGTCCATTAAAAGCTAGGGGACAAGACAGGAGGGGAGGGGAGGGGAAGAGAGGGGAGGGGAAGAATGAGGAGGGATGAGAAGGGAAATACATGGCCTACTCCAGGGGTAGGCAACGTTGGCTCTTTTATGACTTGTGAACTTCAATACCCAGAATTCCTGAGCCAGCCATGCTGACTCAGGAATTCTGGGAGTTGAAGTCCACAAGTCATAAAAGAGCCAAGGTTGCCTACCCCTGGCCTACGCAAAGTTGATAGCCAGCAAATACTAGGTTTTAAAATTTTAATTTAGTGAGCTTCACAGTTTTCACAATTTAAGGAAAATATTTTGTCAGAGATGAGTTATGCCATTCACAAGCAGAAGGTACAAATTCCACAACACTTCGAAAGATTTATCAAGATAAAACTAGCTTCATCTCTTAGGCAGTGCTTTTTATCAGCAATGGCAATGAAATATCCTATGTCATCTGCCAGATGGTATAGCACAGGAGTAGTTCAAGCATACAAATTGAATATCCAGATTCAAATAAATAAATAAATAATAAATAAACCTTTATTATCAAAGTACAACATGTGTACATTGAGATTACCTGAGCCTCCCCCCGTGCTCTCTCCCCCCAACACACAGTGACAACAAACCCTCCATCCTACCACACCATGTGAACCAACTACACCACACACTGGCCTCCCAAGTCAATTCTGGATAAGATTATGTCCCATTTAAAAGCCTAACAGCCCACGGATAAAAGCTATTTTTCAGCCTGTTGGTACGGCTGGCTATATTCCTATATCTCCTACCGGATGGTAGGAGAGTAAAGAGATACCGTCCAGGGTGTGAGTCATCCCTGAGAATCTTCCTCACTCTTCCAAGGCAACAAGCCCTGGCGATGTCATCAGTGGTGTCAGGGAACAGCCCACAATGTCTTGTGCTATGCTCACTACCCTCTGTAATACTTTCCTGTCCACGGCTATCAGACCAGCATACCAAACCACAATACCATACGAGAGGACGCTCTCTATAGTAGACCGGTAAAATGCAGTGGAGTTGTGAAAATTTCGGTTTCTGTGTAACAAAATTACGCTTTACTATTTTGAACCAGATAACTAGATGATCCATCTGATTGGGGTTATCTTTTCTTATCACAAGTATGACACTTTAATGTTTTGATAACTCTAGCAAACACTTGTGCATCTTAGATCTTTCTAGCAACACACGCTTGGTGTATAGATCACATAAAGCCATGCATGTTTTAATTTATGGCTTGTCAAACAAGTGATAATTACTTATTTGTTCATAACACAAAGCATAAACAATAGTTTACAAATGACTGGTTTAACAAACATGTTAAAATCAGTTGAAAAAATGTTTGCAGGATTAATGTATAAGTGGATTTAGAAAAGCTTTGAATGAGTTTGCATATCAACACTTCAAACAGTAGTTTGCATCAAATTTAAAATTTCAACAGTAATAATGCAATCAAATCTGCTGAAGTTGTAAATCTAAGAAGTTGCTTTAAGTGACTGATTCAAAATAGGCCTAACAATAATTTTATCTATTTAGATTGAAACAACTAAGCTTTTGGTTTAATGTAACAATTTGACATTGTAATATGTACTCCAAATACTGAGTTATCACAATGGAATTTGGTCTGTATAATTATAAGGCAGAATGGTAACAACATTTTGGAGAATTGTGGCAATGTCAAGTCTGAAACAGATCCCAACTGCACTAATGATTGAAGATTATGAAGTTTCTAAACTCAAAGCTAAAAGTCAGAAAAAAAATTAGTTTTGGCAAAAGAAAACCTACTTACAAGTCTAAATACATAATTATATTAATAATTATCTGAATAAAATTTATAGTGTATGTTGATTTGTTTGGAAAAAGACTGATGCACCATTGAATTTTAAAAAACATCCTTCGTGTCTATAGTATGTGAATTTAGAACATCCTATTCTTGAACAAGATTAAGGAATAAAATATATTACAACTGCTTATACTAATAAACAAAAATGTTAAATTTGGACTATGAAAATCAAATTTTCAATCACAAAGGCTCATGGTGAGCCAATTAATATTTCTAACCTGTCTTAGAGTTTTATGAAGATAAAATAGGAAAAACCAAGTATACTGTCTTGAACTCTGTAAAATAAGGAAGAATGTCAATACCCATAAGCTAATTCCAGCTTACCTGTTTCAAATCCAAATGTTGGCACAATATCAACTGTCCCGTGAAAGGCTCCTGCCCAAGCTGAGGTAGCACAGCTGACAGTAGTAGGATCTGGCTTTGTTGCATTACACTGTGGTGGAGGAATCTTGCCTGCACAAACTGAAGGCATTGGCAAAGGTTTGTACCGTGGGTCGAGATGTGAAGTCGGATGATGGTGATGATGCATGTGTACATGGGGATGACGGTGATGCATATACACATCATGCATATGTCCATATGAAGAGCTCATCTGAGATGCTAAAGGATAATGCCAAGACTCTGGCATGTTAGATGGAGCAGGTAGAGCAGTCTGATGCAAGGTATGTCCTGGCCAGCTGTTAGAATCTGCTACTGAAAAGGTGCTTGGTATAGTAATGGGGAAATCATGATGAATTCCACTTAAAGATGGTGGAGGTGGAGCTTGATAAGAACTGGTCCAAAATGAAGCTGGGAAGCTCCTCCTTTGGCTTGCAATTGTTGGGTTATCTTTTAAGAGAAAAGCAAAAAAGGATATAAACCCTTAAAATGAATTTAGAAACACAACTGCTATGTAAAAAAAACTAAGGATGCTCGTAGCTGTTTTTAAATGCCTGTGAAACTACATCAAGAAATATAATAATCACAGCGCATTTTGTGATCTATAGAAAAGTGATTGGTGCTTTATATCTACTATACCTTTTAAATTAAACCTGAGATTAAATTCATATTATTAAAACATAATGCAAAATAATTGAAAATCTGATGAAGTAATGATTTTTTAATCAAGGAGGTAGTTTTTAAAAGCTGCATAACACCATTAAAGCAATACATAAAATTATGGAGACAAATATTTTATCCCATCTTTCTTATAAGAATGGGATGTCTCAAACTGCCTTATAAAAGATCTCTAGAGGGATGCTGTTCATAAGTTTGGTGCCACAAAGAGAAGTCACAATTCCTAACAGAAAGGACCTGCGGCATGCCAGCTCTGCCAATACTCATCAGAACTGATCAGAACTGATCACAGACAGATGCTCCTACAGGTATCCTTAGTCTATAACAGTGTTTCTTAACCACAGCAACTTTAAGATGTATGGACTTCAACTACCAGAATTCTCCAGCTAGCATAGAAGTCCATACATCTTAAAACTGCTGGGGTTAAGAAAGGTTGCCCTATGCCAACTATGACCTTAGAGGAGAGAAACAGCTTGAATCACACCAGAAAACACCCTTGGAGTGCAAATCATGGAGTATGTTGAACATCCATCCCAGCAATAAGTCTAGGACAGTGGTGGCGAACCTATGGCACGTGTGCCAGAGGGGACACTCAGAGCCCTCTCTGTGGACATGCGCGACTTGCTCTTCGGCTAAGTTTTTTCAGGAAAAAGTCATTTCTTAAGCCCCTTCCTAGCCAAAACAAGCCTCTGGAGCAAGCACACTTGCTCCGGAGGCTTGTTTTGGCTAGGAAGGGGCCTGCAAGAACATAGCCAAAGTGTAAGGCACACTCACTCAGGAAGCTTGCTTTGCTAGGAAGGGGATTGAGAAATGGCTTTTTCCTGTGAAAACTTAGCCAAAGAGCTTGCAGTCTCTCCAAGATCTCTGTTGGGATTGTTCTGAACCAGCCAACTACCGGCCTTGTAATAAGGCAAACCCCTGTTCAAGCAGTAGAGACTGGAGAGCGTCTGAGGCTGCAAAGCGTCTGCCAAGTTTAATTCACAAGCAAAACAACAGAACAAGAAACCAAAAGCACAGGAACTTGAATCCTCAAGCGGAAGGGTTGCTTTCAACAACCAGCCCCTCCCCAAACACTCCTTTTATTTAGAGTTCAGGGCGTGGTCTCCCTGTGCCTCCTCCCGAGGAGACCCGCAGCCTTTTTCTGCTTAGTCCTGCTCGACTGCCTCCTGCGTCGGGCGTCCTTGAACAGGGCCAGCTGTGGGTCATCATCCTCCGCACTATCGGGCTCACGCAGCTGAGAAGAGGGCCCCGGCTGAGGGCTCTGCCAAGCCTGCAAGCCATCATCAGCCGGTTCGTCTTCCACACCCTCCTCCTCCCCCTCATCTGAGTCATCCGATACATCTGAGCCGGCTGCCGGGCCCACCGGCTGGCCCTGAGTCACAACAGGGATAAAGTCTTTTAGCTCCTTTAGAGTGCTTCCAAATGTAGCCAGTCCCTGCGTTTGGAAGCACTCCATAGGTGCCAAAACATTTTTATCCCAACAGAGATCTGGCAGAAGGCTCTGTTTCTCAAGCCACCACCCCCCCATTCCAGGCATACGGAGCTTGCAGTCTCTGCCATATCTGGCAGAGAACTGGCAGAGACTGCAAGTTCCGTATGCCTGGAATGGGGTGCTTGAGAAATAGAGTACTCCTTTCTTTGCAGTCACACAGGGTGCTTCAAAATGCAGGAAATTCCTGCGTTTTGAATAGCCCCACCAGAGCACAAGGATGCGGAAACAAGGATGACAAAGGACAGCACAGTTAGTTCTGAAAATGAAATCCTTAAAATGTGGAAATGTCTGCCAAATAATTTTAAGTCAATGAAAGCACTTGGGATTGCTTTCCTTAGTTAGTTTGGATCATATTATACTTATGAGCAGCTGTTTTCAGCTTTGAATTATATCAAATTTGACACCAGAAACAGATGACATGAGTGTGGCATGTGTTGCTCTCAAACTTACAAAGTATGAGCCAAGGTTAGACAAATTATCAGCATGCATACAACAGCAATTAATTGTTCAAAAGCATGCCAAATGCAAACTTTTACCTTTCAATAAAAAGTTGTTTGTATCATTGAAAGTTTTGTTATTGTGCTTTTCTTTTAAGACAAAAGATGTTAATGTATGAGTTGTTTTTTTCTAAACTAAAACCTCAGTATTCAGATCGAATCGCCGTGTTGTCACTTTGTGATAAATAAGTGGATTTTGGGTTGCAGTTTGGCACTCGGTCTCTAAAAGGTTCACCATCATTGGTATACGTGGTACCTCGCTCAATAGTATTAACTGTGAGAGGGATCTTGGAGTTCTAGTGGACAGTCACTTAAATATCAGCCAGCAGTGTGCTGCAGCTGCCAAAAAAGCCAACATAGTTCTAGGCTGCATTAACAGAAGGATAGAAACAAGATCACATGATGTGTTAATACCATTTTATAATGCCTTGGTAAGGCCACACTTGGAATACTGCATCCAGTTTTGGTCACCACAATTTAAAAAAAATATTGAGACTCTAGAAAGAGTGCAGAGAAGAGCAACAAAGATGATTAGGGGAGTGGAGGATAAAACATATAAAGAATGATTGCTGGAATTGGATATGTCTAGTTTAATGAAAAGAAGGACTAGGGGTTACATGATAGCAATGTTCCAATATCTCAGAGGTTACCACAAAGAAGAGGGAGTCAAGCTATTCTCCAAAACACCTGAGGGCAGGACAAGAAGCAATGGAAACTAATCAAGGAGAGAAGCAACCTAAAACTAAGAAGAAAGTTAGAACAATTAACCAGTGGGACAACTTGCCTCCAGAAGTAGTGAATGCTCCAACACTGGAAGTTTTTAAGAAGAGATTGGACAACCATTTGTCTGAAATGGTATAGGATTTCCTGCCTGAGTGGAGGGGGTTGGACTAGAAGACCTCCAAGGTCCCTTCCAACTCTGTTATTATTCTATTCTATTCTATTCTATTCTATTCTATTCTATTCTATTCTATTCTATTCTATTCTATTCTATTCTATTCTATTCTATTCTATTCTATTCTATTCTATTCTATTCTTGTTCATTTTATCTATTAACTGAAACTCAATTGATATAATGACCAATGTTATTCTACATGATCACACAGATATGTTTAAAATTGGGCAAATAATTTTTTCTGTATGTGATATCTATTTCTATTGCTTTCCTTTGTCTTCTGAATTTTAAATTATTCTTACTTTTTATTTATCAATATATTAAAAGAAAATAATAAATAAAACATTCCCAACCATTTTTACATATTTACATATTTCGATTCCATCCATCTAAAGCAACATTTTTGCTAGCTAACCCAATTTCTCTAGTTGCATATCTTTTGTGCTGGTTGCAGATAAAGGTATGGTTTTGTGTAGCACTGTATTGTTTTTGTTCTTTAAATAAAGATAATATAGTAGACTGAAAGAAATCACAATATGTGTTTTTACACATCTATGAAGAAAACAATGTGCAATGCAGTTTTCCTTTTAAAACTTACCTCTCCATAAATCTGTTTTGGTTTTTGAAAGAACAGCCTCTGAATTAAAGTTGTTAGCTTGGTTTAAAGCTCTCGAGAAGTGTTCATCCACCACTGAGCCAATGTCTCCCTGAAAGTAAGTGAAAAGGACGCAGCGAGAATTAAGGTATTCCATTTCAGCAGGCTGATCTTTCTCATCTTCCTCTTGTTTATTAGAAAGTGTCACTTCCAGAGTTTCTTGCATCTTGCTGTATACAACTATTTTATTCTAAGGAGAGAAAAAAAAGATAGACAACAGAACAATACATAATTACATATCATAAAAGTCAATGATCATTACCAAATGAAAATGAATATAGATTATGTATTTGTTACAACCAGGGCTTTTTTTTCTCATAGAACGCTCAGAACGGAGTTCCGGCACCTTTTTTGGATGGAACCTTGTAGGGTAGGCAAGGCGGGTTGTATGACGTATGAGTTCCGGCACCTTTTTCTTTTACAAAAAAAGCACTGGTTGCAACTGCACTCGTGTCCCATTCTACATAGTAGGAAGTTTGCTGATTAGCTACTATCATGGCTTGTTAGGACCCCCTTTATGTTTCCCATCTGGTTATTTGCTTGTGATAGGGGGGAAAAAACAAATAAAACAATTTTTTTGTTGTTAGCTGCCAAGTTGTGTCCGACCCATTGAGACCCCATGGACAACATTCATCCCGGCCTTCCTGTCCTCTACCATCTTCTGGGGTCCATTTAAGCTCACGCCTACTGCTTCAGTGACTCCATCCAGCCACCTCATTCTCTGAAAACAACTATATAGAGAAGAATGCCAGCAATTTATTATTTCAGTGTTATTCAGCTTTAAGATGTTTCTTATTTGGCAAAAGCAAATTCTTTGTGGTATTTTTGTGCAGATTTAAACTGAATAAATAATAATATAGAAAACAGATGAATTATAATGTCAATCATGTGCTTAATTTCTTGGAAGTAAGTCTTAATTATTTTCTAAAACACCGGACAATTATACTAGAAAAAACAGCCCAATTTAAGACAACTATTTTCAAACTTTTCCCTAATTTTTAACAAAAAAACCCTTCACCTATTATGATATGATACCCTAATATTCTATTATAAAAAGTAAATTTTAAATAGAATAAATTATAATGTTGCAAATCAGTTTAATTTCTAGATATGAAAAACATCTGCTTCTTGACATACCAGTTTGCCCAAAGTAGATATTAATGTCATAAAATTTTAAATGATAAATCAATAAATATTACTTGATAGCTGAATGACCCTTTGAGAGCTGAACGCAATGAAACTTCATTTTAATGTATGCCGATTAGTGTACATTCAAAGTGACAATAAAGTTATTATTCTATTCTATTCTATTCTATTCTATTCTATTCTATTCTATTCTATTCTATTCTATTCTATTCTATTCTATTCTAAATAAACTTGAAAACCTACATCTAAAAATCAGTTACAATTCAACTGAAAGGGAAAGCTCCAAATGTATACTGTTCTGACACTAATATACTGCATGGTGGGCTTGAAATAATTAGCCCGGCTTTGATAAAACTGCTCTTACAGTAGTAGAAATTAAAAACAAAACAGAAATCATTGGAGTTTAGACCATATTTGTGAATTCCAACCAAGATGGTATTAAGGGTTACTTCCCATGTATGGAGAAAACATTTGTGTGTGTGTGTGTGCATAATAATGATAAAACCTCATGGAATGCAGTAAAAACCCAAAAAAAAGAATGAATTCTCAGATGACTATATTGGGGCCAAGTCAATATTAGTCCCACTTCACCCACGCACAGCATAGTCTAAAAGTGCTGTCATCCTGATAAGAATGTCCCAATTTATTTTGCTATAAAAGATTCTTAAGTCAAGGGATAAAAACTGAATTTCAAAAATAAAATTTTGTATGTAATTTTTTTCATTATTCTTTAAAATCCATACTGTGATCAAACATATAACAAAGTGCTGCTTTCTATCATTTATTAAATTTTGGCAGATCATTCTGCACACATTTAGCAAAGAAATGAATGAAATTGTATTTAATAAGCACATCTGCTGAAACTGCTGCCATGGTAAATATATATGCAGACATTTGATTCATATAATTCTTAATTTTGTTTGGAACTGACATAATACTCATCTCAAGAATAACAGACTTAATTAAAAACAAGCAAGCAGTGGAAACAATATAAGCAACATAGACTTCTGGCACTTTTAGCAGAAATATATTAATTTACCAAGACTCTATATTTCCATGCATTGCAACTCAGTTAATCAAATAATCTTATGCAAGGATTGTAGACCAACATGATACAGTTTACAGTAATATGTCCTATAGTTTTTAAAGTGTTTGCTGTAACAGACCAACTTTCTCTTTGGAATTATTGGACACTGCATTTTTGTTGACATATCTAAAAGACTAAAAATCAAAACTGATTGGGCTTTCCATTTAAGGATTGACTTACTATGCCTTAGGATCTACAATCATCATCATGATCAAATTTTCACTATAACAAACCTCAAAGGTTTTCATGGAACCTACTTTTAAGTTAGACAAGACAAAGGTGTGTTTCCTTCTAAAAGAAAATTCTCATGTATTCTAAATACTTGTACTCATAAGTAAAAGACCATATGAATTTACTTGTTTCTGGGCATAAAATGCAGAAAAGCAGCTTTCCTTAAGGACTAGCTCCAACTTTTATTCAGAATTAATGGTGAAATCATGAATTCACAACCCCAACATCCCTTCTTTTTAACAATTTATGCAAGCAGGCTGACCTTACTACTTCTACGTCAATAGCAGAACTTTGAACAGATCTCAGGTGACTCAGAAAAGGGATACAGTGGCTCTCACTATTGTCCTCACAAAGTTTTTCACATTCCAAGAAGAGAAGAAACCCGCTAGCCTTGAGCACAGAATTGGTAAAAAAGAAGGAAAAAGAACAAGCTGGCTGTATCTCCCACAATCCTCTGATACTGACACCTCCATGTTGTCTGGTGGGAAATAACTAAGTATGAAGCACCACCAGTACTTTTGTGCTACGGAAGTGGCAGCACCTTCTCTCCTGCCACCCAGGCAGCCCTCATACAGTTTACTTGCTAAGACTGCTCATCTGATAGCCATTCCTCTTCACTTTCAGCCATCTAGCTATCAAAATCACGTAGGCCCCTCCAGACAAGGAAGTTCCAGGGCTCCTTGTTCAAGCATGCCCTTCATCAAATGACGGTGGCTTGAAGCCACCCATACTGCTCAGAGCCTTCCCAAATACTCATATGGTGGCAAATATAAACTGCCATTCACCATATAGGATCATTTTGGATCATAGTCAGACTAAGGTTTGTAGGGCTACGCATAAGGTATTGGTAGTAAGCCAAAGCATGTGTTCATGAATACAACTGTGAGCAAGTGACTGAGTAAAGCACTGCCTCTGACTGGATTCAGATGACTATTATTTGTAGTCTGCATGTTGAAGAGATGAGTATTACTCCTAGATTAAAGAATGACAGAAAAATATTTGTGTATGCGGTGTATGGCTGAAGACAGGTCTCAGAACAGACCAACCAGCCATTTGTTCAACCAGGTAGGTTCACCTAATGAGCTAATACCGGTAGTCAAGCTCCTAAGTGATACACAGCATTGGTTCAACTACAGAGACCCTCCAGCCCCTTCTAGAGATAAACATCCAGCGCTCCTTTTTGAACAGACACTTCATCAAAAAAAAAAATTTCTCTCACTCCTGGGTTCCTCCATCCCACCTCTTCCAAAAATGGGACTAGCAGAGTCCCTTATTCCCATTTCTGCTTTCTCCGCCCACTATGAGAACGACAGCTTTCCCCGTTGACTTGTTAAAAGAGTCTCTCACCTGTTGGCTCGGCGTGAGCGCTGGGCTGGAGAACGGACAAGGACTCGTGGAACACCCGGCGGACGCTGCGGGCACTTTCACCTGGGATGGGTGACACGTCGCCTGCGCCTGATGCCTCACCACATCCGAGCAACTCATGATAACCAGCAGGATCTGCTGTTGTTGGTCCCGGCAGTTCTACGCTCCGGTCACAGCTACCTTTTTCCAAGTGATCTTGACAACGGTGCTTTGATGGGACTGCGAAGCCAAGAGGCGTTCATCTTGAGCAGGCGGCCGCTTTAACACTTATATAAGAAGTTCTGAGGAGGCGGCGGCGGCGGCGGCGGCGGCGGCGGGCGCATAAGAAGGCTTCGTGTCCGCGGGGAGGCAGAGAAGCGCAATACGCCTCTGCCGCCCTGATTATCATATACGCAATACGGAGCCCCCACGCTCGACCAGTTGCCAGAGCACCAGGCAGCGCGTCCCAACTTAGGAAACTCCGCCTTGCCCTCTTCGGATTGGAGCAAAGTTTGCATCGAGACTGAAAGTGGATTCTCACACACACACACACACACACACAAAAAGAAACTGCCGGCCTCCTCCCTTTAATGCAGGTTTGACAGTGCGCGCGGTGTCAGTCCGCTGAGTTAGATTGGGGGTGTTGCTGTTGTACGGTTTTCGCTTTGGGAAAGCGGAGAATAGCAACTGCGCCCAAGGAAGAATGTGGAAATAATACAAATTTTTGATTATTATTATTTTTTTTTCTTTTTCTTTTGCTATCGGTTATTTGGCAGTTGGAAATTCATCGTGGAATATGCATCAGCCTCTAATTTAATTTTGCATTATTATTATTATTATTATTATTATTATTATTATTATTATTATTATTATTATTATTATTATTATTATTATTATTATTTATTATTATTATTATTATTATTATTATTATTATTATTATTATTATTATTATTATTATTATTATTATTATTATTATTATTATTATTATTATTATTATTATTAACCTTAGCATAAAGATAGGACATACAAAGAGGAAGAAAACAATTTTTATTTCTAATCTCAACAGGTACAATGTCAGTTGCTTTTTGTACATTGTGTTATAATAGGCAATCTTTACGGGCAGATATGATCAGAGATTAGCAGATAATTTCAGGAAAACAAGAAACGACAAATCTGTAAGAATTGATGCAGATCTAACTTTTTCTTCTCATGCGATTTTTAAAAGGGACACCTTGGGCAATTTAATGCCAAAATGCATAAAGCTACAGCCAAACCATTTCCAGCTGGAGCATTTACTGCTTTGCTAGCAGAGGAAATGCTATTATTACGAGTGCACTTTTAGAAAAATGCTTATAGTTTTCTTTTCTGTATTTTTTTTTAAATTTATCTTTCAAAGGATAAGCAGCAGAATTCTTCATGAACTGATTTCACTGACAGAGTGAAGAATTGATGAATAATGCTACTCTAGGTTCAGGATCTGAATTGCCAAATATGGGAACTGAGTAGCTTATATTTAAGGGAAAGGAAATATTGCTGAATTTTTGCTTTATTTATGCAACATTGACTTATTATGGTAATGTTGTGCATGTTTTAATTTATATTGAGAAAAGGCAAATTCACATTAACTCATCTCTGTGTTTTTATGCTCTGCCAGGCTACAGAATATTCAGAATCTTTCTACTTGCACAATCCACACCCTCACTCACCTCCACAGTGTATTAATGTATTATTGGTATCCATCCAGGGGCAGCATATGGCAGTCAGATTACCAACTGATAGTCACCATGTAATGTTACAGACTGCTTCATATAATGTGTTCAGAGATTGCCACATGCTTCAACTCATTTTTTCCAACATTTTCATCATACTGTCATCCACCCATGAAGATGCAATGCTGTCCCCTATTGCAAAAAAAAATCACCCATGTTCATTAAAAGCTTGACCGTAGTCATATACACTATAGTCATGGGCATTTAAGTGGGTCATGGATGGCTGCTATATTGGATTTCATTTTGCCTTCACTGGGATAATGTAGATTTACCACCCACCCACACATTTCTTTCTGTTGAAAGATGGCCCATTGTGTAATCAACTGCTTGAGTGGAGGGGTCAGCATGTGCAACCCATGTGTCAATATGTTACTCAGAGAACTCAGAGGGCTGCATGTGGTTTATGCATTATGGTTGCTGCATGGTGGAGAGTGAATGATCCTCTTATTCTTTTCTATTTGTGGTATGTCAGACTGCCTTGTCTCAGCATCCAGATTCATTGAGTGCTAGATAGGAGTTGCTGCAACAATAATGTGATCAGTCAGTGTTGCCTATCAGTTCCTTTACTCCATTGTCCTTTTCTCTAACATTGCTACTGAAGAAATTATCCTGGTTCTGCACAGGGATGTGGGGGCAATGAGTTGCAATTATTGCCTGCTCTGCTCTACAATTTACTGGAGGACATCATAAGAGCTGGAATGGAAGTTCTACCAGTTACCCATGACCTACCAAGTGTGGATGAAGTACAAAGAGGAAAAGGGGTACATACAATGGGAGGCATCTGGTCAATTGGCACCAGACTGTTACCAAAAACATGTGGCAATGGTGGATGGTCAGGCCCTTTGTACAGACTATTTCTGCAGAGGTATGCACAGTTTTCTGATTAAACCTGAAACACCTATATACCAATGTACCAAATGTAACATGAAAAAGGGCTCAACAATCTTTCTTTCCCCCCATCTTCTTCCACTTATAGTGTGATACATGTGCTGTGAGGCTTGGATCCCAACTCAATCTCACCAGAGCAACACAAGCATACAAAAATATTCTTTTCACTCTATGACAATACTAGTGAAAGCACATATCCTTGCAGTTGTGGGTACCCAGGTTGTGGGGCGGGGGTTGAGGGAAAGCTGAACTTTGTATTTGACCTGCTATTTCTTTTTAGCATCCTTTGGATCACCAGCATCAATCTCCCCGCAGCTGGAGGTTGCCAGGTTATGGGCATGATTCTATGAAAATAGTACAAAACCTGGCAACCAGGTGGCATTCACAGGGACTCATATATCTGCTACTGCTAGATATTCCACCTTGCAAATCCACCATACAGGACTTAGCTCAGCAAGATGTGATACCCTGCTACAAATGATAAAGGTTTCCATCCAAACCATTCAGGAAATACCAAGAAAAAAACACACACTCAGTAGCACTGATAACATTAACTTGTCAGGTAATGAAATGTCTGCAAGCAAATAACCAAGCTCAGAGGAGCACCAAGAACGCCACCTCAGGGCAGAAGAAGCTGAACTCTAGGTGGAGATTTAATAATAATTTAATAACAGTACTGAATAGTAGTAATGAATTAATAGTAATTTAATGTTACTGCCCTACTGGCATGCAGGACAGCACAAAGACGCAATGCTGGGATGCTGGATCCATTCTCTCACAATCTTTGTCACTGCCATGTCAAAATCTCCCTTTCCTATACTGCTATATGAAGAGGATGGAAGTACACTGGGAATTCCTCTGATGGAAATTTCAATAAAAGTACATAGATTAATTGTGCATCCTGTGCTTATGGTAATGAGCAGCCAATTCTATTGCTCTTGGATCAAGGCACAGCATGGCACTTCTCTTTGGTAGTCCCTGTGAAAAGGTGAGGGGAGCAGTTTCTCCTCTTCTTAATTCTAACTGCTGCTTTCTCCACATTTCCGAAGTGTAGGGACAAGAGATGATTAGATGTCTATGGAACTCCTACATGTGCTTCACTGTTTTTGAAAAAGCATTTGATAAAATAAGGCACAGCAAGCTATTAGAAATCCTGAAACAAGGGGGACTAGATGACAAAGACATCCAAATCATAAAGAGTTTATATTGGCATCAGGTAGCAAATGTGAGACTAGGCCAAAAATACTCAGCTGATGCAGACATATGAAGAGAGAGGTCAGACAGGGATGTATTCTGTCTCCACTGTTGTTCAATATCTACTCTGAGTCAATCTTCAATGAGGCACTGGAGAACATCGATGCAGGCATCAAAGTAAACGGTGTTTGGATCAACAATTTAAAGATATGCTGATGATACAGTTCTGCTTGCCAGTAAGCATGAAGACCTTCAGCTCCTCATCAACAGACACAGAAATATCTGAAAAATATAGCTTGAAGCTTAACACCTCAAAAAACAAGATCACGGTCGTCAGCAAACCACCCATTAATTTACCACCAATAAATTTGGAAGGAATACCATTAGAAAAAGTTGAAAGGATCACACACCTCGGTTCTAATTTACATGAAAGCTGGGACATGACCACTGAAGTAAAGACAAGGATAGTGGAAGCTCAAACATCATTCTTCAAAATGAAAAAGGTCTTCTGCGGTCATGACATAAGCCTAAGATTGAAAATCAGGCTTGTCAGATGTTACATTTTTTCTATCCTGCTTTATGGAGTAGAGAGTTGGTTTCTGACAGAAGGCCACCTGAAGAGACTAGAAGCATTTGAAATGTGTATTTACAGGCGGCTGTTATGTATAAGCTGGGTTGACAAGATCCGAAATGAGGAGGTGATAAGCCGCCTGGGAAAGCCAAGGGAAATCATCAAAAAAATTAAAAAAATGAAAGTGAGAATATTTCGGACAAGTGATGCGACACCCAGAAAAATACGGCATACTCCATTTAATCCTCCAGGGAAAGATTGAAGGCAAACAAGGTCCAGGCAGAAGAAGAACATCATGGCTTCAAAGTCTAAGGGACTGGTTTGGACAAAACTCAGCAGCACTTTTTCATGCAGTCGCTGATAAAAACAGGATTGTCAACATGATTGCCAACATCCGATAATGGATATGGCACAAGAAGAAGCAGAAGGAACTCCCAAGAGCAGGGACTGAGCATCCCAGAAAAGTTATGTGACACCTTCAAAACAGATTGCAACATGTAGGTGACCATGGACTCCCTTAATTCCTTTTGATTCTCTATTTCCATCCCTATTTTGTCCTTTGCTTAAAATTGTGTTCTGTTCTAAAAAAATAGATTTTGGCTACGGTTACAGTTTGGCTGTTATCTACCCCCAATGTCCTATGCTAACATGTGGGTTAACATGAATGGGCATGGGGGCTGTGCATTTGCACACAGCAGGTAGTTAGTTGCTATTCCAGGCAGGCACAGCTGCTTTCCTTGGATTTTACTGAGAACACAATCTGCGGTACAAAATTTAACTGAGTCTGAAAAGCTACATATGGGCTTTCCTGGCCAGTGAACCATAACATGGGTAATCACGCACAGAAAGAGATGCCTACAGATATGAATAGAAACATGTACAAGCACAGACACAGAAATGTGCCAATACCAATGCCTACCTACACACTATTACTGGTAGTTCCATGTGGTTGTTAAGAAATTGATGGTTTGTGGTTCTTTGAGTATCACAAAGATGGGTCAGTTTTCACTTTTCTTTTCCTTGTCTCCCATTGCTGGAATGGTGAGATAAGATAGAAGCTTTAAAATGTGTTAAGTGCTCTCAGGAAACCCGGGATTTGGAGGCAACATACATATTAAAGGGCCTGAAGGAATGAAATCCAGGCCTTTATCAGAATTTGGAAGGAAATGCTGCCTATCATCATCGGGATCCTTCCTAGAGGGAAACCCAGACTCCATAGCAAAACTCAAAATGCTTACTATAAAAAAGTGGAACTTTAAAAGCAGAACCATTGAAAGAGAAGGTTTCAGGTAATCTCAGTCTCAACAAACACAAGGGGTTTTAAACACATTACATTTGTTATTTGACAAGGTACCTGTAATCTGTCTCACATAAATCCTATCATTAGTCTAGTTAATTTCTGCTTCTGATGAAGTGAGGTACAACTCACAAAACCTTCCGACTTTTAATAAAAGCTGTTTGTTCTGTTCCAGCCTACGACCGGCCCTGTTGGAATGTCAGGGACAACCCCTTTTTTATATTCAATAGGCTGGAATTAAGCCAACCAAATTTATTTGCAAAAACTAAACGAAACAGTTCAAAACAGAGTTAAACAAATACAGACCAAGACTATATCAGAAGCTCTTCAAACGGTTGTCTTCAGCAACCAGCACCTCCCACACATTCCCCTTTTAAACAGCAGTCTCAAGGCACGGCTTCTCTTTGCCTTCTCCCGAGGTGCCTCATTGCTTTTCTTTGTTCACTTCTGCTTGTGTGCCTCCTGCTTTGAGCGTCCCTGAACAAAGCCAGCTGTGGATCATCTTCTTCCAATCTTTCAGGCTCACACAGCTGGGTCTGAGAGGAACAAGACGGGAGGGGCCTGGCTGAGAGCTCTGCGGTGCATCAGAACTTTCCTCTGCAACCAAACGCTCTCCAAACCCCTCCTCCTCCTCCTCTTCAGAATTGTCCGACTCAGCTGCCGAAACCACAGGCTGACGCTGAATCACAACACTGTTAGTTGGAAAAGGTCCTATAAAACTCCTGATTTTTTTTGTCACCATAGGCTAACACAGCTTCTGGGTGCCAGATCTTGATGCCCAGTAGTCACACCTGGTAATTTACCACTATAGAAACCCTTCCAAAAAACTGTTCTAAATGACTAATGGACCATTCTTATGTTGGGTTGAGGAAGTTGTACAACTTTGCTAAAACACAAGGTTACTACATCTTAAGAGTTTTGCCATTCTCAAAGCCTTAATTTGTTCCAGTTTATGGTTACAGTATATGTAGGTTTATATTCCTTTCTCCATATGTTTACACAGAAAAGCCAAGAATATGGAACTTTTGGATGCCAACAAGTAATTGGAAAGAAAAAGCCAGTTGTCCAGTCCAGACTTTTATGCGACATTGTTACATTTTTAGACGTAGATGATTTTTTTTCTTGTCATGACTTTCATTTTTATTTTTTAAATTGCTATTTGCTTAATCTCTTACCTTATTAATATTTTCTTATGGAAGAACTCTGATAATAAATGAAATTAGGCTGTTCCTTTTTATGTAATCCACAAAAATGAAAATGCATCTATTTTCATCTTATTTGGTATAATCCAAACCTTTGAGCAAATTGAAGAAACATCTAAGACTGAATGCTGGTAATGACCTATAAAGCCCTAAATGGCTTGGGTCCGGGATATCTGAGGGAACACCTGCTGCCGGCATCAAGCTCCCTTCATCCAGTGCGCTCCCACAGGGAGGGACTTCTCAGGGTGCCACCGGTAAAAGATTGCCGGCGGGTAACACCCGGGGGGAGGGCCTTCTCAGTGGGTGCGCCTGCCCTCTGGAACCAGCTGCCCGTGGAGCTTAGGACTGCCCCCGACCTCCGTTCATTCTGCCGGGACCTGAAGACCTGGCTCTTCGAGCTCTCTGGCCCAGGCTGAGAATTTTAATTTTAATTTTAATTGGGGTTTTTTTACTTTTTCAGGGACTGTTGTAATTATTTTTAATTGTTTTTAACTTTTGTATTTCTTGTTTTAAATACCCTGTAAACCGCCCTGAGTCCTGCGGGAAAGGGCGGTATATAAATCCAAATAAATAGATAGATAGATAGATAGATAGATAGATAGATAGATAGATAGATAGATAGATAGATAAATAAATAAATATACTGCATACATCTTTATCAAACCTTTATTTAAATAATCACTAATTGTTTTATTTCCATTATTTTGTCATTGAATTATTTCTAAATAAAATTAATGTAAAGAATCTGTAGAAGAACTTTCAAATATCAGTTCATTTTTTGTCTATATTTAATATTTAAATTTATTGATAGTTCCCGAAAGAATAATTTATATTAATCCTTTGTTACGTAAGTCGCCAATCACTATCTTTTAGAAACATGAAGCTTTTAAGCCCTTTTAAAGATACTATTTTCTTTTCTTTTTGTTTTAATAAATGAAAAAGGGCTATGCTTCTAGGAGTATTTCCAAGGAATTTACAGTAAATTCTATAGCACAGTATCAGATTACTTCTACATAAAAATGCACAGCACAAAAAATTCCACTTTTTTATTTTCATCCATTTTATCTATATTTTACAGTTAATTCCCAAAGTAAATTCCCAGAAGAATTCTAAGATTATAAATCAAGTTTGTAAATCAAAAGTTAAAATTAGATGAGATTTAAAAGCTCTCTTGTGGATTGTCTTGATTTTTCCATACAAGAAAAGAAGAAAGGATCAAACTGTTGTAATCCTGGTGCAATATATGCTACAGATTATCTATCTGTCTGTCTGTCTGTCTGTCTGTCTGTCTATCTATCTATCTATCTAGACAGATAGACAGATAGATATAGATATAGATGCTTGTTTGCTAGTTTGTAAAAAGTAATCAAGTATTGTCTGCATAGAAGTTAGCACAGAATAAATACATATAGAAAAAGTACAATAAAATGCATACCAAAATATTTAGAAGTAAAGCAAAAATCCATCAAATGGACTCTGTAAGGACTCAGTTTAAAAGTAATTTCATATGCAATAATGATTAAATTTCAAAATGCTGATGTTTACAAGATTAAAATGCTAATTAGACCACATGCAAGCAAAAATATGATAGGGTACATTCACCCAGTTTATATATATGTATGTATGTGTATGTGTATGTATGTGTATGTATGTGTATGTATGTGTATGTATGTGTATGTATGTGTATATATATATATATATATATATATATATATATATATATATATATACTGTATATATATATATATACTGTATATATATATATACTGTATATATATGTGTGTGTGTGTGTGTGTGTGTGTGTGTATGTATGTATATATATATGTTTTCTGAGGTGGATGGGATGATGGATGGGATTCCGTCTAAATGCTGCTCCTACACCTTCAATTCTACGCGGGGAAAAACCTGAATGACCAAAGATCCATATATATATATATATATATATATATATATATATATATATATATATATATATATATAATGTTTCATTTTATTAACATCAGTAGGAAGAAAGCTCAGCTAAGCTTTATCTGAACAGTCAAATAGCTTCACTCATCCAGATAACTGTTTTGCATTCTTTTGTGGGTGAGTCTTCCATCCCAACATATTTTGTTGAGAACTGTAAAAGAAAACCATTCTTTTTTTTCCTGTACTCTTAACATTTCTCCCAAGCTATATTAAATGGGAATCACCTAACAAGCTTTGATAAAAAACCTAAGCTATATGGGTAGCTAAGATGCACGTATGTCTCTATTATGCTAAATATTAAACATATTCTGTCTTGAGTTAAGAAAAGCATTTACAGAACGTAGTGTCAATTTCCCATATCTCAGAGACAGTTAGTTTGGAACCACCTAGTGATCTGACAGTGAGAAC
Organism: Vipera berus; assembly: GCF_964194415.1. Taxonomy (NCBI): domain Eukaryota; kingdom Metazoa; phylum Chordata; class Lepidosauria; order Squamata; family Viperidae; genus Vipera; species Vipera berus. The sequence continues at coordinate 42,211,145 of NC_138206.1, read as the reverse complement.
TATCAATCAACTGAAGGGTTGCCTTGAAAAGTTTTAAGGAGACTGGACAGTCATTTGTCTAAAGTGGTATAGAGCCTCCTGCTTGAGTATTGGCTTGGACTAGAAGACTCCAAGGTCCCTTTGATGTTCTGTGTCTTGTATTCTAATCCTCTCACAGATAAACCTTTGATTTTCTTATCTTCCCTCTAGTTTCTAGCAATCCACATGCTAATCCAAAATTTGTCCCTTTGTGCTTTTCTTGAGTGCATTTTGTCCAAATCTTACTCAAAAAAAGATTCATGAACTCCCCTCACATTTGGAACAATAAACTTTCAGAAATGCAAAAGCTTCCCAAGCTATTTGGGGATCATTAGCTACCCTTTTCTGCATATTAACTAAATCTACATTACGCATTTTTAAATGATAGCTATCAATCCTATTTCCATGCTTCTAGTTTCCCAAGTTTCTCTTTTCATAATCATCTCTGATGGCATTTAATTACTTTTTGGTGCTAGTATAACATCTGGTATTGTCACTGGTTCACTTGCAACACCTCCTTTTCTTCTGAGAATCTAAACTGTCCTCTACTATGAGAATCTAAACTACTCCACCATACTTTAAGCTCCTTTTTAGAAAAAGAATAACTGTTTTAAAAAAACAAAAAACAAAAACAAACCTTCAAACTGTTGTGTTTGGAGATCTTACAGGATATGTGAAGAACTAGCAAGATGATATGGCAGACAGGCTAACCATAGGTAAAAGTAAAGGTAAAGGTTCCCCCGCACATGCGTGCTAGTCATTTCCGACTCTAGGGACCGGTGCTCATCTCTGTTTCAAAGCCAAAGAGCCAGCGCTTGTCCGAGGACGTCTCCGTGGTCATGTGGCCGGCATGACTAGATGCCAAAGGCGCACGGAACGCTGTTACCTTCCCACTGTAGTGGTCCCTATTTTTCTACTTACATTTTTACGTGCTTTTGAACTGCTAGGTTGGCAGAAGCTGGGACGAGTAACAGGTGCTCACTCTGTTATGAGGCACTCGGGATTCAACCCGCCAAACTGCTGACCTTCTGATTGACAGGCTCAGCGTCCTAACCCACTGAACCACGGACTAGTAAACATGGATGAATATGACATTTGCAGAAGTTCAGAAATAAGTGATTTGGCAAGTGAAGCCATTTACAGAATTGTTTGGACTATATGTATAATTTGAAATTATACTTTTAATGTACCATTGTCCATAGGCAGTGTGTACAGTAGAGAACCAGATACCAACATCAAACTGGATGTAGAATTATCTGATTTAGGGTTAATCAAAGTCTTCCATCCAATTTATGTCACAAAAATAAAATTATATAGCATTTTACAAGCTTGAAAGTGATGTAGGAACAAATGGTAGTATGATGAATTGGCAATAAATGTGGCTGAGATGAAAACTATCACCAATAACCTGGGATAAGCATATGCTGTTGTTTGATGACTACAATATGCTTAACACCAACAAACAACAATGTCTGCCTATCTCAGGTCCTTGGGAATGGCTTGATAGGTGGAAAAAAATGTCAAAGCCAGTCAAAACATCTAGCTGATGCATAATTAATCATAATAATTACTACCAGGGCTTTTTTTCCTCATAGAATGCTCAGAATGGAGTTCCGGCACCTTTTTTGGATGGAACCTTGTAGGGTAGGCAAGGCGGGTTGTATGACATGTGTGAGTTCCGGCACCTTTTTCTTTTACAAAAAAAGCACTGATTACTACTATAATAATTACTAAGGAATTCTGAAAATGATTTTAAAAGGAAGGGAATTATTCAGATAAATTAAGTATTGGTACTTTTTTTGTTTCTTCAATTTGATTCAGTTTATATTTTCATTTAATATATATTTGTAATCTCTATCTGTCTGTCTGTCTGTCTGTCTGTCTATCTATCTATCTATCTATCTATCTATCTATCTATCTATCTATCTATCTTCCTATATAATCTGTGGAAGGTAAAAGTCTTATCACTGAAAGTTTTTATTTATTTATTAGATGTGGAAACCAAATCTAATTTAACTTACAGTAAAAAACAGATACCAAAAAGGAAGAATGTGAACAGTCCAGAAAATAATTTCTATAAAAATAGCACTAATAGGGCTCCACAGCTTGTCAACTTCAAGACCTAGAAGAACAGTCTTTTAAAAACAACTGGAACATCATTAGGATGGAAGCCACATAGAAATCTGGGCAGAAATCATTCCACAGAATAGATGTACAATAGAGAAGACACTTGTCCTTGTCCTGAAATGACTTGTCCCAGTGATTCTATGTAGATGTCAATAGGAGAGAAGGAAGCATCAAAATTCCACAAATGAAGAAGCAAGGACACAACCTCCCTCTCCTGCTACTAGCCACTGAGAAAGGAGAACCATTGTATTACAGTGCCTATCCACAACTAGTCCAAAATAAACATGATCAGTGGTATTGAAATCCTCTGACAGGCCCATGCTAGCTCTGTTCATCATTAGCAAGTGAGAACAATATCATTTCTGTTCAGAATTGTGACCTGAAACCTGACCAAAATGACTTCCTCCAGGTCCTCTGCAAATGCTCTCAGATCATAATTTTAATATGGATCCAGCTGTCCATGTGCTTTAAGCCCAAGGATGCCCTCTTGAGAAGAAAATACATCACTGTTTTCTTCACACTCAGAGAGTTTGATAGTACTGGATGATGCACAGTTAATTTTCTGAATACTCTTGGCAATCTAGTAGATCACTGAATCTAATAGCAGGTGGCAGCTGCTTACGGTTATAGACTAGTCTCTACCAGAATCTATCATGCTGATCTAGTGTGATTCAGTAAGGATTTTTAGGGCTGAGAGAAATTGGCTGTTATGAAGTTGTTAGGCAGTTTTCACAGGAATGTAAAGGTAATTGTAATGTTATTGCCTCTGTTGTGTAGCTAGTTCTTTGCAGGCATTGAGCGAGACGGAAGGTTCAAAACAGCAACAGGCTTTATTGAAGGTCAGAACATAAAAGAAGCAACATAGGAGCTGCTGTGCAGCTATTTATATGGTTGGCCGACAGGCGGCAACCAATAGGTTTGAAGCATAGGTTTTCTGCCCAAGACCTACTTAGCCGGCTGGAGACAACCAGTCTGGGCCGACTAGCAACTGTTACAAACATACACGTGAACTATCACTTAGCAAATGAATGCAAGCAATTAGCAAGCAGTGCAACATGAGGAAAAACTTACAACATATACAAAAGGCCAATACATTACAGACTCTTTCACAAATCTATGAGCTAGATTGGAATACATTTATTCATTAAAAGAAAAAATATTATTTTAAAATAGCAAGATAAATTTTTTACTTTATGTTTTTATGTTAAAACATAAAAATAAAAATGATGATTACAATAAATGTAGATGAATTTATATGTCCCAGGATAATGTGGAAGGATCCAATCTGGGAGCAGAGTTTTAGTCTTCTGAGCTTTCGAACTAATGCTGGAGCCCATCCTCAGGGAACTTCTCTCTAGCAGAGTGTATGGTTTGGAATATTCTGTGTGTAGTATTTATATGGTACCAGGTTGTGTGTGGCTTTTTAGTTGTTGATTGGGGTGTTGATAGTTATTAAGTCATTGTTGACTTAATAGTCAGCCATCAACACTCCAATCACCAATTCAAAAGCCACACACAGAATAGCCCAAAGCACGCACTCTGCTAGAGAGGACTCTGAAAGCTCAGAAGACTAACTCTCTGGTCCTGGTGATCAACCCATATTGGATCCTGCAACAAATATAATGTGGATGTGGATGTGGATATGGATGGATGGATAGATAGGTGAGTTTTATCCAATCAGTAATGTATCCAGTAATCTATCAGTTATCTTGACAAACTTTTTCTACAATTTCTGTTCACTTCCAAAGAAGCGTCAACATTCCCTGGCATTCCTGGCCATATTATGACACTCTCGGATAGCTATGGGCATTTTTCTTGCCCAGAGTAATTCTTACCTAACATTCATTTTATCTGCTCCTTTTTCTCTGTGATCCTGCTTTCACTGCAATGCTACAGACATTTGAAAAATACATTCCAAATGGAAAGCAATTGGTGGTACTTTAGCAACTGGCAGGTGGAACATGACCCCTAGCCAAGTCTAGCAGGGGAGGGAATGAGCTAAAGCAGCACTGCAAAGGCCTAGAAGAGGTCAGCTGGAGCTGCAGGGCTCGGAAGAAGCCCCAGGATCTGTGCATGTGGCTGCATGCTGGTTGGAGTTTCCGGTGTACCTGGAAGAAAAAAGGAGGAGGAGGGTGAAGAGAGGAGAAGCTATAAAAGGAACAGGTTTTGGTGGGACAGGGAGAGAGAAAAAAAACACACAGAGAAAGAGAGAGAAGAGAAGAGGCTTTTGTTAGAGAAACAGTGAGTGAGAAAGCGAGTGAGTGGCCTTTGCGAGGAAAGTGTAAGTGAATGAGAGAGCGAGAGAGAAGCTTTTGCGAGAAAGTGTGAGTGAATGAGAGAGAGAGAGAGGCTTTCGTGAGCAAAGGGTGAGATGGGGGGTGGGGGGTTGTGAGCAAAGGGTGAGAGAAAAAGGGAAAAGTGAGGGGGAGAAGGGAAAAAGAAAAGAAAAGGCATTGACCTGACTTTGACTATTGCGGTAGGAAGAAAGCATTAACACTGAACCTCAACTTTTTACTTTTCCATAATATCATAAACTAGCCATTTCTATAACAACAAATGAATCTAACCAGTAAAGCCAAAATCCCCTTCCCTTTTTTTAAGTCATCAAGTTTTTGACATCTTGCTAAGCACTGGTGGTACTCGAATATTGTTATGTCCTAAAAGTGGTACTATCTGTGAAAAGGTTGAAAAGCCCTGGTATAAAGGAGAATAAATGCAAAAATTTATTTCATCTACTTATTATAAGAATTTTGAGATGAATAGTCAATAATGATTTCAACATACATAAAAATCTAATAAATTCTGTAATGAATAAGGTGATCTCTTATCATTTAAAATAACTTCTGCCATCAAATAACAAGGTTTAAATTAGTTTCTTCAGAAAATGTTCCTATTCAAGCCAAGGAAGAAAAAGCTTACTTAACGAAAAGAAATCCTAAATGAGAACTTTCTGTAGATGATCATTCATACTAGGTTACTATTTCCATAGATATCTGAAAAATCCTTAGATTTCATAGTGTATCAGTTATATGCAGATCTGAAGCTTGCTGTCTTCCATAAAAAAAGATTGGTTTTTTTAGAATATATTGTTGGTTTTGTGTATGTTTGTGCTCATTCCATGCACAATTTGCTGCATTTATTTATAAGAATTAATTTTCAGTATGCCAGATGAGCCCTAGCTAATACTCATATGGGAGAACATCTAGGAGTCAAACAGCATAGCTAAACTAGAAGCTGGGAGGAAATGTTCAGAAAGAAGTAATGGCAAACAACTATTATTAGATAATGAAAACTGCCTCAGTGGATCCATGTAAATTATGAGGAACTGAATTCTACTCAAAGGCATTTTATTTAATCTATACATTTTGTAGCAAGTTTAGATAGATGGGCAAAAAAACAAAGAGACACTACTATTCTCCAAAATACCTGAAGCAGCCATCTTGTTCTACCTTAACCACAGTTATTATATTAGGAGAAAATTCTGAAATTCAAGAAACATGATGAAATATAGAGGAAATAGGGGAAATATAGAGGATCATTATTATTTTTTTCATATTAAATTTGAAATATCATCGCAACTAAAATGGTGCATTTATTAAAGATTTATTGAGCTGATACAAATATTTGTACTGATTTTTTTATGTAATCAATACATTAATGAAAAAAATCAGACTGGTCTTTACAGTGATTGCTATTAGAACATGGAGGGTTTTTTTTAGCTTTTAATGTAAACATTATTCCAATCAGTTAAAGGTGTTCCATTTTATACAGTTTTATAAAAACAAAAACAACCAAGCTGTTTCTTCCTCCCTTTTATCCCAATAATCCATAGCTATATATGCAACCCTGTTTAATTTTAGGACCACATGCAGCAAGAATGAGCACAGGCAGAAATTTCAAGTATTCAGAACTACGAATAGAAATAAAACCAAGAGGGCAGCATACAGTACAAGTGCATTATTATTAGCCTTCCAAACAATGGAAGGTAAAATTAATTGAAGGAGATTATTGGAGATGAGGAGGGCTTTTAGATCTACCTCTTCAGATTAGAGGATGCAGTGGAAGAAGTACTGTGAACAAAGAAATAAATTTATGTACAACTGAATGTTCTAGGGTTTAAATGTGTCTATTTTTTAACAAAGCAAAAGGAAAACAAAATAAAGTCATCTGCAGATGGGTATAAGGGATAAGCAAAAGTTTCAAAGTTTAGGTAGAATTTCTTCAAGAGGTCATATTTTACCCTTAAGGACCACACCAAAAAAAAATATGGCAAGTGGAAGAAGTGGAATAGGCTGCTATTTAATCAATAATAATGACAGCTGGTGTATACTGAGCACATTGATTAAAATTGATGTATGCTTTATGACCATAGGCTCTTCACAGTCCCTTCAAACTAAAGAAAATGTAGATCCCTCAGAAGGATTTAAAATATATAACAATCCCAAGCAGGAAATTTGTAGGATCATACACTTATGCACAGACACACTTTTTAAAAAATTCTCAAACTTTTTTTTTGCAATAGATTTATGATTTCAAAATTAATACTTATGATTAATACTTATGATTCTTATGAAAGATCTTCCATACTGTTGACCATTGCAACATAAACCAGATTCCACTGACATACATGCAATTTTATGCAGACATCATTCTATCACAAAAGGCAAATGTAGGTACTTAACATTGCCATGGCATCTCTATACTGACGCATAATGTTATGAAACAAGGTCTGCTTTCAGAGTTATTTTTTCCTTGTTTCACAAAACGTTACCAAGAATAATGACATTATATTATATGAGTTGTTCATAATAAAAATCTTAAAGATCTAGACATTTTGCTTCTTAATATGGGGAGAAAAGAAAAAACAACATTTATTTATTTACCTGTCCATATAAGTATCAATTTTATATTGGTACTAGAAATTCGTCCTTGCCAAGTGAAATCACTCCATTCAGAAATAGAAAAGGATTGCAATGTTCAGTTACCTTGAAAATACTTTCTTTATAGGATACAATTGCATAAGGTTATCACAAGTTTTTCTAGTGGAATTCTTTTAATGTCTTCAAATCCCTGCCCAGTCTCACTGTTTCTGTAAATTCTATTCCACATACCTAAGTTATCATGTGCAGTTGTCAAATCTGCAACCAAGCTTGTATGCATGAAATTAAAATAAATCTGCATATTCTTCCTTGTTACTCCACTTCTCTGCCATTGGTTCTTATTTCTGTGAAACTCATCTAGGCAGAGACTTGTCCTATCTAAATATACTAAAGTCCTCTAAAATGATGGTATAAAAACTGTCTTCACAAAACAAATGGTGCAGAGGAGCCATATTGAAAAACTGGATGCAATCAGTCTCATCTTATGTGTTTGCTTATTTCACTCACTTTTCAGCCATTTTTAATCCTCAGGTTCATAATCTGGCAAGATAAAGAACATAAAGAAAAAGAAGGAAAATATGAAAAGGAACAATACAACTCAAGGCACAAGTTCTCAAAGTTAAAAGTATTATAATAGCCAAATGGGACCAAATCAGTTCAAACAACTTTATGAAATCAATACTGTTAAATGAAATAAAAAAACCTAACAAAGCAAATGAGTTCCACAGAAATAGCAATAGAATATCCTTGGGTTTGTTTGTTTATTTTTTAATCTCTTGCTTGCTCACTTTGCCACAGTTTAAGAGAATGGCTGTTGAGCTTTTCTGGATTCCTTTAATCTAATTGCCAGTCTCATACCAATTTTTATGTCCAACATACAAGATTTTCCCATTCTTACAGTATGCTTCTCTTTCACATCTTCTTTAATATGCAAAGCTGCCAAGTCTGTTTGGTCTATTAAATTTCATTAACTTAAATTTTATTTTTTTACCATAGCCCTCAAAAGATCTTGGCAAAAGTCATCTAACACAAGAGACCACAGGAATGAATGAGTTAAGAGGTCTTCAACTTAGTGGATATGATGACCACAGCTAAGACTGCATCCTTTGACATTTGAAGTAATTCAGGATATTTGTGAAGAATGGGATCAAAAAATAGCAGTTCCAATCTCATATAGATAGATTACATCCTGAAGATATTAACAAAGAAATTAATCATACAATACAAAAAGAATATCTTTGAATATTTACAAGAAAAGAGATGAAACAAACTTGCCTTGATGACAAAATAAAATAAAGAATTTACAGAAGTCCTAGGGGAAAAAAGGGACTATAAGACAGAGAAAGTAAATAAAGTGGGACTACAAATGACAAGTCAAGAAATTGGTAAGACCAAGAAAAAAATCCCTTCCAGGTCAGTGTCTTGAAGAAACCTTCAGGATAGGAGAAATAAAAATGGAAGGAAGATCAAATTCTATGACAGCATATGAATAAATTAAATATTAAGTTTGTTAAAAGCAAAAGGATTGAGTATGAAAGTGGTTTTATTTATTTATTTATTTATTTTTGGGACTTATATGCCGCCCTATCTCCCGAAGGACTCAGGGCGGCTAACAACAATAAAAATACAATAATACAAAAGTTAAAAAAGAATTAAACTAGCAGCCCCAATAATAAGTTAAAAACATTTTAAAAATCCCTGTCAGTCCAGGTCAGCCTGATGGAAAAGAAATGTTTTAAGGCCGCGGCGAAAGGAAAAAATCTTTACAGCATTGAACTTTCCTTTCACCACCAGATGCATCCACAGCTGAGCGTCCTTTCGGCTTTGGCCCAGTCGCTTCATTCTTTCTGGCTTCCGACCTGAGGGGCTCATCTTCCAGTGTCATATCTTTTTGCCTTTTGGTACTGTCCATGCCAAAGATACTGGAGTGGGTTGCCATTTCCTTCTCCAGTGGATCACATTTTGTCAGAACTCTCTGCTATGACCTGTCCGTCTTGGGTGGCCCTGCACAGCATAGCTAATAGCTTCATTGAATTATGCAAGCCCGTTCGCCATGACAAGGCAGTAATCCATGAAGGGGCTCCATTACATAACTGTTACAAATCTCTTATGTTCCATATTGAGCAAGACTTTAAAACATAAATTTAGCAATGCGAACTTGAGGTGCTACCTTTGTACCTTTTGCTTAGTAGGTATAGTAGATAGAATAAGAGACATGAGAGGGATAATGGAAGAGATACAGTATCTATGTTTCTGGTCCCCTCCAGTTTCTCAACATACTTAATCATTAGAAAAGGCTATTATATTTAGGACTTTCAAATTACAGAAGAAATTATGGTGAATAATCCATGATGAGATTTCTGGTGATTCTTTAAAAAATAACAATGACTAGGTATGAGAATAATGCATTATGTTGTTGTTGTTAGCTGCGAAGTCGTGTCCGACCCATCGCGACCCTATGGACAACATTCCTCCAGGCCTTTCTGTCCTCTACCATCTTCTGGAGTCCATTTAAGCTCACGCCTACTGCTTCAGTGACTCCATCCAGCCACCTCATTCTCTGTCGTCCCCTTCTTCTATTGCCCTCAATCTTTCCCAGCATTAGGCTTTTCTCCAGTGAGTCCTTCCTTCTCATTAGGTGGCCAAAGTATTTGAGTTTTAGCTTCAGGGTCTGGCCTTCTAAAGAGCAGTCAGGATTGATCTCCTCTAGGACTGACCGGTTTGATCGCCTTGCAGTCCAAGCGACTCGCAGGAGTCTTCTCCAGCACCATAGTTCAAAGGCCTCAATTCTTTGGCGCTCAGCCTTTCTTATGGTCCAACTTTCACTGCCATACATTGCAACTGGGAAGACCATAGCCTTGACTATACGCACTTTTGTTGACAGGGTGATGTCTCTGCTTTTTAGTGTGCTGTCTAGATTTGTCAAAAACTTAGCAAAATGATGTATTTTTATCATCTCCTAAATCTTGGAAATGTAGGAATTAGCTCATTTCCTTTGAGGGAATTCCAAAGCCTGTGAGCTTAGTAGAGGGTCTTTCCCCACAAATCTTATTGTCAAACGTCTCACAATACTGGTATCTTTAGCATCTCCTGTTGATTTAAAAGATGAACTTCATAGCAATAAAATCTAACCAGTGATTTAAGATCCTAAAGGTCAACAATAGCACCTTAAATTCCATGTGACAGGCAATTGCTGGCCAATGCTGATAATGCATTAAGTTGAGACCAAAAAGCTGAAAGGGCTGTGTCTTCTTCATATACTTTTTCCAAAACTAAATCCAATCAGTGTGTTTTCTCTTCTAACTTAGACTGCAGTTCTAATTATGAGATTGTTGTAATCTGACAAACGAATTACCAGGATCTCCTATTTTTCCCAAGTTTCTTTGACAAAATAAATTTCTGATCTAACACCTACAAGGCATGTTGAACCATTTGAGATGTTTGTATATAACATATTTGTTGTCAGTTGTATTGATGATTTTAAAATACTTTAACTGAATTCATTTGCGAAAGGCTGCCCTATGTGTTGATATTTCTTCTGCAAATGATACTTGGGGTGTCTAAATATGGACATGACATCCTTGAATTATTACATAGCTTAAGCAGTCAATCTTAGAACAGATGCTTACAATTTCAAATTTACATTGGAAAGACTCAGAATCTATTTGGATATTTCAAAACCCAGCAAAGAAGTCAAATTAATGAGATAATAGTATTTTCTGAAGTTGAATAATTACAGTGTAATCCTAGATCTCATGCACTAGTGGGTATATTTTGCTATTGGGAATGACACAGAAGATGCTGACTGACATTAGAACAATGGCATCATTAAAATGTACAGAAAAGATAATAAATGCCTTGCTCAATACAAATAATTAATTTGTATTTTTTAATTCTAAGCATCATTGTGTGGGACCGCAGTCAATCATAAGTTTTAAGGTTGAATACAATGCAGTTATTCCACTAATGGAATAATATTTTTGTCCTTCATTTACAAGTATTCCTCAACTAACAACCATTCATTTAGTGAGCGCTTGAAGTTACAACCCTGAAAAAAGGGACTTATGACCATTTTTCAAACTTGTGATTGTTGCAGCAGTCCTATGGTCACATGATCAACATTTGGACGCTTGGCAACTGACTCATATTTATGATGGTTGCAGTGTCCTGGCATCATGTGGTCACTATTTGTGACCTCCCGATACGCAAAGTCAATGGGGAAACCAGGTTCACTTAACAACCATGTTAATAATTTAACAGCTGCAGTGGTTCACTTAACAATTGTGGCAAGAAAGGTCGTAAAATGGGGCAAAACTCACTTAACAACTGTCTTGCTTAGCAATGGAAATTTTGGAGCCAGTTGTGGTTGTAAATCAAGGACATCCTACATATATATGCACACTCCAAATCTCTCTTGGGAAGTTTGGGCTTTTGCAATGTGTCTCACATATTACAGTGTTAAAAAAAATCAAGTAGTGGTTATCTGAAAAAACATGCAGTCAAGCATCAGTCTGAAGTACTTGATCAAAACTAGACACATGGTACGGAAAGGGAAATGGCCTGGAAAATCATTAGTGGACGAGATAAAAAAGAAGTACAACTTTGATGTACTTTTTTTAAAGAAGAAAAATGGCTAACCTTGATTAAGGAACGATCTTACTCAAGAAGATAATTGACAGTCAGAGCTTTATAGAGAGAGGTATTTAACAACAACAACAACAATAACAACAATAACAACAATAACAACAACAACAATAACAATAACAATTACTACTACAACAACAACAACAACAACAACAACAACAACAACAACAATAATAATAATAATAATAATAATAATAATAATAATAATAATAATAATAATAATAATAATAATAATAATATAATGATGGGACCTTGAAGGTCATCTAGTCCAACCCCTTGCTCAGGCAGGAAACCCTATACCATTTCAGACAAATGGCTCTCCAGTCTCTTCTTAAAAACTTCCAGTGTTGGAGCATTCACCATTTCTGGAGGCAGGTTGTTCCACTGGTTAGTTGTTCTAACTGTCAGGAAGTTTCTCCTTAGTTCTAGGTTGCTTCTCTCCTTGACTAGTTTCCATCCGTTGCTTCTTGTCCTGCTTTCAGGTGCTTTGGAGAATAGCTTGCCTCCCTCTTCTTTGTGGCAGCCCCTGAGATATTGGAACACTGCTATCATGTCACCCCTCACTCTTCTCTTCGTTAAACTAGACATACCCAATTCCAGCAACCGTTCCCTATATGTTTTCGCCTCCAGTCTCCCAATCATCTAGAGTCTCAACATCTTTTTTTTACATCGTGGTGACCAAAACTGGATGCAGTATTCCAGGTGTGGCCTTACCAAGGCATTGTAAAGTGGTATTAGTACTTCACATGATCTTGATTCTATCCCTCTGTTAATGCAGCCTAGCACTGTGTTGGCTTTTTTGGCAGCTGCAGCACACTGCTGGCTCATATTGAAGTGATTGTCTACTAGGACTCCGAGATCCCTCTCACAGTTACTACTATTGAGCAAGGTACCACCTATACTATACCTGTGCATTTCATTTTTCCTGCCTAAATGTAGAACCTTACTTTTTTCACCACTGAATTTCATTTTGTTAGATAGCACCCAGTGTTCGAGTCTGTCCAGATCCTCCTGTATCTTAAGCCTATCTTCTGAAGTATTGGCTATTCCTGCCAGCTTGGTGTCATCTGCAAATTTGATGAGTTCCCCATCTATCCCCTCATCCAAATCATTGATAAAGATGTTGAAGAGCACTGGGCCCAGAACAGAGCCCTGGGGCATCCCACTACACATTTCCTTCCATGTAGATGCAGTTCCATTGAGGACCACACGCTGAGTACAGCCAGTCAGCCAGCTACTAATCCATCTGGTGGTGATGCTGTCTAACCCACATTTTTCTATCTTATCAAGTAGTAGGTTGTGATATACTTTATCAAATGCCTTACTGAAGTCGAAGTAAATTATATCTACAGCATTCCTTTGGTCCACTAATTTTGTCACTTGGTCAAAGAATGCAATTTACTTGAAAATTCAGTGATACCATCCCATTGATGGGAAATAAGGAGCAGAAAACTTTGTGAATAACAAGTAAAGGAGGAAAGCTTGAGTAGTTTGGCCTGTGCAGATTGTGAAAAACTGATTGAGGGGCACCCTGTACATAACTAGGCTGCATACCTAGTCTGAGACCAAAATGAAAATATCTACTTAGAGTGTGCCACTGTGGTAGGATCATGGCTAACATAGCTGAAGAGGAGGAGATGGGATTAGAATGGGCTAGCAAGGAGGAGATTCAGGATAGGTTAAGCAGAAGAGTACAATGACAAACACATTTATGTTAACTGAAGGAGAATGGACAAATTGTTTGAATGTGTACTGCGCTTCTGAACTTTACTGCTTCCTTCAAGAAGCCTTTCTTGTGGGGAGGAGGGAGAGAGAAATGACCAGCAGTTTATATTTTTCTGATTGGATAGAAGCAGATAGGGAGAAAATTGCCTTTTAGAGCTCTCTGCTGTTTGGAATGTTGACAGCAGGTTTGTTTATAGTGATTTGAATAGAAACTGATAGGTTCTCCTTTGGGAAAATTCCATCCTGGCAAGGACATCCACACCAGGGAGCTTAAGGAAGTCAAAATGGAAGGCCTAGTAAAGATTGAAGCCCTTCTTTCACTTGTGTCAATATTGTGTTCATGTAAAAAGGGGTGGGACTTCTATCCATGGTAGTGACTACAATTTTGCCCACTAGCCCCAGCTGTGTGCTCCTGGCAGAGGATGAGCTTTTTCATCACAGGTTTAGCTATTGTGTGAAAAAAAAGGCTACTGAGAACCATGCATATAAAACAGGCATGTCAAACTGAAACTGCGCTCACTCCATTGCCGGCAATGGGGAAAAAGCCGTGATACGTTGTGTGATGTCATGTGACATCGCGAGCTTGACATGCCTGATATAAAGTAAAAAACTTTTCCCATCAAGCATGAGACAAGTTCATGGAGTTGAGCTGACCACAAAAACTAGTTTAGCCCTATGTTCTTTCATGCCATTTTTCTTTTTACTCCCCAGTCTAAACTAAAACTTTGGTATTTTGTTGTGATCTCCCATTTGTATTAATCACCAACCATAGACAGCCAGAAACACTAAAATTTTCTCATTTTGTACTGCATCGCCAAGAGATACTAAGCACCTTTGCAACTTCATGTGATGTAAGAATTAAGACTTAATTAAGGTGCTGGTAAAATCAGAATAACTATCACAACTTATCAGATCAGAAATACGAGTCCAGAAATGATAGCTCTAATTCACAGTGAACTATAGAATATTTATTGTTTAAACTTTTCTTTTTTAAATTAAATAATTCTAATCTGTTTAGTGGTCAAAATCATCTTCCTATCCTGTTTTGGATTTACTGCCTCCACTTCGGCAAAGTTGAAATGTTTCTGTATATTGATGCTGGCATGTTTATACATCCCTTTTAATAAACACATTGGCTGTGCTGGTTATGAAAAATTCAACCACCTACTTTAATTATGTATCATAGTACCTATCTCTTCACCCCAAACATAACAGAAGGAAAGATGTAATGCATGACTCATAAACTCATATCATTACTCTAACCATGAAATGTCTACTGATTTAAAAAGGAAAAATATTTTTAAGCGAATTCATAGGACACTATTTCAAAACCTTTAGTTAGAGTATTCAAACAGTCAGGATACCTTAGTGAGTGAAACTTCTTCACAGAAACAGCTAAGATTTTAGGAAGAGACACATAAACTAGATCACATTTATAGGACACACTTTTCCTATATAATTATGATTCATATTGAAATAGCAAAATGTGTGGACATTTGGTTGTAGGTGGGCATTCATCAGTTTGAATTTTGGACAGGAAGAATATAAACCCAGATGGTGGACAGCTTGAGACACTCAGTCAAAAGGCAAATACTTTGGCAAGGAAAAAGTCAAGACTCATGTGCCAGTTATTAACCATTTCATCTGTTTGTAAACGTTTGGGTGCAAGTATCTACTATATTCATTTATTTATTAGATACATTGACCCTGAACAATGTAAATGAGTTAAAGGGCAATTAGAAACCAACAAAATGTTAATAAATGACAAAGTGCAGTAAGAGCTACAAAAAAGAAACTAAACAAAAATCAAAGAAATCAATACAGTGATGTGCATTACCAGTTTTTTCAGGTAGAATTCTATGGAGAGGAAAGCAGTACTGCTGTGGCTAACACTGAGCAAAATGTTCAATAGAATTCATACACATTGTGGAGTGCATGACAACAATATATATTCTTTGGGGTGGGTGTTTCTCCCTTTATTCCTCTACTCTGGGCAAACCATGGCTTTTTGACAAGGTCTAGACTCTAGTAAAGGTAAAGGTAAAGGTTCCCCCGCACATGCGTGCTAGTCGTTTCCGACTCTAGGGGCCGGTGCTCATCTCCGTTTCAAAGCCGAAGAGCCAGCGCTTGTCCAAGGACGTCTCCGTGGTCATGTGGCCGGCATGACTAGATGCCAAAGGCGCACGGAACGCTGTTACCTTCCCACCAGAGTGGTCCCTATTTTTCTACTTGCATTTTTTTTACGTGCTTTCGAACTGCTAGGTTGGCAGAAGCTGGGACAGGCGCTCACTCTGTTACGCAGCACTCTAGACTAGAGCAACCGTATTAAACAACAGATCAGACTTAAAACATATTCCCAGTTATCATCATTAAAAATGATGCCCAGGTTTAATCTCTGACTTACTAAAAGGATCTAGATAATCTACTTCCTCCAGGGCACTGTGCAATTCTAATCCCAAGACTCTCTTTATCACTTTTACTAAAAAGAGAAGGTTAGAGACCAAGTAATAGGTTTTTTTAAAAAAAATCAGCTAAATCTGTGTTACATGTATTTTGTTCTTTTATTTGTGTAGAAAAGTATCATTAAAGTTATTGGACTTCCAAATAAGAGATACATCTCAAAATCAGAAATAGCTCTCATCAAAAAAGTTGATTTCCAAAATAAAATTTCTTTAAAAACTGGTGGGACAATAGTACTACCTAGTGGCGGAATTCAAATAATTTAACAACCAGTTCTCTCTGAAATCACAGAACCCTTTAAGAGGCACAAGTGTAAAAGTCAACCTAGGGCAGGGGGCAGCTGCCCCACGTGCCCTGCACTGCTTACTTCAGGGACCCCACACCCAGGCCACTCCCTGCTCAGTCACCTCCCCCCCCCGCCGTTTCAATGAACCGGCTGCTCACCTGCCTCTTCTTCTTCACTCCCATCCCAAGCTGGACTGCCATGCTACAGAGGATGAACCTTATCTAGTCACTCTCCACTGTTTTGGAACTGTGTGTGGGGGGGGTGGGGGTGACGGTGAAAGGCTCTGCTGCTGCTGCACAACAGCTGCATCTGCTGCTGGAGGGGCTTTCTTTGGTCCCTACCACCCCTGCTGCCTCTGCTTCACCCTGCAGATCACCTGCCCAGTGGCAGCCACCACCTCCTTCTCCTCCACTAACTCTCCTGTGGCTTGCACTGTGACTAGGGGGCGCAAGCCTCCCCTACTGGCTTCCTCCGTCAGCCCTCCATCACTGCCACTGTGCACCTGCTTGCACAAAGCGGCAGCCCTTGTGGACTGCCTTTTTCAGCCTAGAAAGAGAGAAAGGGAGAAAGGCAGATTATGGTAGCTTCCTTCACCTCCTTGGGTATCCTTAAGTCTTCCTTCCTTCCTTCTGCTGGTCCACACTTTTTTGCTCTCCTGAATCAGCCGGCATTTCCCTTCTCCATTCTGGAAATGGCAGCGCCTTTTTTCTGCTACTTTCCTCCCAGCAGAAGGGAGGAAAGGAAGGACACTTCGTATGAAAGGATGCTAAGCTAAGCTATGCCAGCTGGAGCTGGATAAGGGAGGCCAGATTCCCCTTCCTCAATGGTTCTGAAAAGCCTTTGAGAAGCGGATCCACTTCCCGCAGGGTTGGCCTCGGCACCTCCTTTGGACAGCAAACAGAAGAGCTTTGCTGTTTTTCTCCAGGGGGTCCTTTGAAATTGCTCCCCCTCCCTTTGCTTTTCTGCCTTAAAATCCAGAGCAGACACATTTTCCTCCTGATCAGCTGAGGATATGGCAGCTACCAGTATGTGAAGTACTAATACCACTTTACAATGCCTTGGTAAGGCCACACCTGGAATACTGCATCCAGCTTTGGTCACCACGATGTAAAAAAGATGTCGAGACTCTAGAAAGGGTACAGAGAAGAGCAACAAAGATGATTGGGGGACTGGAGGCTAAAACATATAGGGAACGGTTGCTGGAATTGGGTATGTGTAGTTTAACGAAGAGAAGGGTGAGGGGTGACATGATAGCAGTGTTCCAATATCTCAGGGGCTGCCACAAAGAAGAGGGAGTCAAGCTATTCTCCAAAGCACCTGAAAGCAGGACAAGAAGCAACGGATGGAAACTAGTCAAGGAGAGAAGCAACCTAGAACTAAGGAGAAACTTCCTGACAGTTAGAACAACTAACCAGTGGAACAACCTGCCTCCAGAAGTGGTGAATGCTCCAACATTGGAAGTTTTTAAGAAGAGACTGGCCAGCCATTTGTCTGAAATGGTATAGGGTTTCCTGCCTGAGCAAGGGGTTGGACTAGATGACCTCCAAGGTCCCTTCCAACTTATACTTATTATTATTATTATTATTATTATTATTATTATTATTATTATTATTATTATTAGTAGTAGTAGTAGTAGTAGTAGTAGTACGGTTTTTCTAAGAAGCTGAGTGTCTGCTCTGAATTTTAGCATCCTTCCATATGAAGTGTCCTTCCTTTCTTCCCTTCTGCCAGGAGGAAAACAGCTGAAAACAGGGCTGCCATTTCCAGAACGGAGAAGGGAAATGCTGGCCAATGCAAGGAGGCAAGAAAGTGCATGCAAGAAAGTGTGATGGTGGCAACGGAGGGCTGGTGGAGGGATATCAGAGCTAGCAGAGGGAGGGGGCAGAGGAGGCTTGCACAGATTTATCATAACTGGTTCGCCAAAGTCAACAAAAAAATAGGTATTAATTCTGCCCAACCAGTGCAAACTGGCTGAATCCCACCACTGATATTACCATGATGTATAAAAAGAGGACTAACTAATTGATCAAACATTATTATAAAAGAAGAATTGAATACCTAAAGTCATCACATAGAATAAGGCAATATTGTGTGGCAAAAAGCAAGAGCTGGAAGACAAAGAAAAACCTTTGTTTAGCAACTCCCGACAAAAAAATATGCAAAACAAAAGGTCAATATCAATGACAAATTTAACAAATTTAGCAAAATTGTAATGTAATAAAAATCAGCAATCTAAATAAACAATTGTCAGAAGAAAACGTAACACCTAAAGAGGCATGTCCAAACTGTCGCCTTCAGGCAGTGCATGCAGCCTTGAATGGCTTGTAATGCAGTCCCTCAAGATAATAGAAAATATTTAAAAATAAAGTAAGTTTGTTATTTATATACAATAATTAACTTACATATTTTATATGTGATCCAAGACAATTCCTCTTCACTCGATGCAGCTCAAGTAAGCCAAAGAGCAACCATGATCTAAAGTATCCAAAGCAAAACCCAGGTAATTCTAACACATTTAGGAGCAAAGTGGTATAGACTAATGAAATTAAAATTGAAATATTTGGTCACAACTCATACAATGTACATTTGGAGAAAAAAGAGTGTAGGATTTGTGGAAAATGGCTTTAGCAATTGTTAAACATAGAAGTGAATTTATTATGTTTTGGTGTTGTGTGGCAGCTGGTGACATGGGAAGCACTGTGTGGATGAAAAGAAAATGGATCCAACTAAAAATTAGCACAAGTTAACATTCATGTGATGAGGTTGGAAGGATTAATTTAGATAAATTTCTTTAAATCCAGATTTAAGTGAAATACCTTCACTTTCTCCATTTTACTATATGCACATAGGACAAATCATCTTCCTTGAGCAATGAAAGAAGTAACATAAAAATATGTTGTTCATTTATTCAATGTGAAATCACCATCATTCTGAATTACTCACAAATCAAAAATTAATATTATTAAATAAAGCATCATTACAAGCCAAATGATAAAAATTTAAAAAACCAAGTCAATAAGACAAAAAACAATGCCAACCCCAAAAGAAAACAAATCCAGACATGAGGTATGAAATAAAAATAAAATTATATTAATTTAAATTAAAATCTAAGATGTTTAGTTATGTTACTTGCACATGGGAAAAACTATTAAGGGTCTTCTATAAACACACGGCATAACAAAGTATTTCTTTTCAGATTTGCTTTTACTTACTAAGTCAGTAAATCACCTGTTCTTGCCAGTCAAGTTCTATGTCATCTTTCTTCACTCATTCAGCACTTGAACTGTCACTAATTTGTGCAGATGTGTTGTTTATATATTAATAATAATCACTTGCAGAACTTAAAAGTTCTGATTTTCTGGAACCAGGAATGTAATATCTGGAAAATAACAGTATGGATCATTCACTGTACATTTTATATTTACACTTGCAAATTACATTTACAAATGTACATTCTGTATTTTCAGTTTATTAAAATAATTATGCAATGAGTTTGGTTTTCAATTTATCCATTTTAGAAAAGAAAAATATTTTATCTAATTTCTACAGTAATGTTACATACACAATAGATGTGCAGCAAAGAAATTCATTTCAAACAAGCATAAAAATAACACATGCTAATAGCTGCCAGCTTAATGGTTGCAATAAGTAAATAAAACCAAAAGTAGTGTTGTTAATTATGCTGGCTGATATCTAAATTGTTGTTTCATTCCAGGATTTGCATTATGTTATTGTTTGAAAGTGACTCAGTTTACATATTCTTATGGACATGAACTGAACCAAAAGCAATAGTAGCTGTATCAGTCATGAATAAAAACAATCTAAAATTCATAGATACAATAATTTTATCAGATCTGATAAGATCTGATGTTGATAAGTTCAAAACCATTTCATCAAGGATATTGTTAGGAAGAGGAAGAGGAGGGAAATTTTATTTTATTTCATTTTATAACTTCCCATACCTTTATTCAAGTTGAGCTTTATTCAATACATAAGAATGCTAGGTTGCATGAAGAATATAATCATAAGGTTTGTTGAAAAAGAGAAGCATTTTGTCATTTTGGCAGAATTTCCTTCAATTTTGTTCACTGACTGAAGATACCAATCATAAACTACAATAGTAGAATATATAGAGGCACTATTTTCTAAGGTTAGTGATAACTATTATAATTATTGTTTTGAAGCCTGCACTTTTTATATGAAATTTTGCTAGAGTATTTTCTAGGAACATATATTTTATGCATATTTTATATGTATGTGTGTGTGTGTACATTTGTGTGTGTATACACACACACACACACAAACACAGAGAGAGAGAGAGAGAGAGAAACTTGATAAATATGTAGGTGAGTTTATGTGTATTTATTCAGGGATACACACACAGAAATATATTAATGCATTAAAGCTTTAGAAAAGTAATATTCATTAAAAGGTAAGAAAAATAGCAGATTATGAAAATAAACTGCATTCAAACTTACCATTAGGTTCCAAAAGAGTGAATTGAATAAATACACATAAAAATGCAAGATGAACTAAATATATTTCCCATCACTAATTGTTCTAGTACTAGCTAATCTTTTTCTGTCTCTCTCAGAAAAAAAAATTATCACATAACAGTGTGTGTAGTAACAAAAAATGTGCAATAATTTTATAAAAATTCAATTAGCTTACAACCCATATTTTGGGAGGTTTTTTCCCTAAATCTAAATTCCTTCCAAATCTGAAGATAAAAGCTACCAATTTGGTATCTTCTATATGCAGGTAATAACAGTGATACTTAGTCTATTTGTCCAGCTTGATCGTAAAATGTGCTACTGCTCTAATCTTCAAATCATGATGCCTGCTGGAGCTAATGTTGTTGCAGCACAACTGTCACATCCTGCAGTTACATTTTACACCACGGAGTGCTTCTATTACTCATTCTAATTTCAGTACTTGAAGCTTATTTCTATGTTTATGGACCTATCCCTCTCTCGCTTTTTCACAGATGTTTCCTATCTTTATAACTTATATAAAAAGAATGTTTTATGCTTTAAAAAAGATTACGGTAGATACCCACATTCAGAAAGACTGTGAAGTCAGTTTGATGGTGTGAACAGAAATGGTAAGTTAAGGTTTGTTTCTGTGCCTGAATCAGAAAAGCTTTAAATATTGTCCATTCTTTGCTGTTTTCTAGTTATAAATCCATGTACAATTTATACAACATGCATCAGTACTACAAGATTTCACACATATTGTTTGAAGGTAAAGTATACACCAAGGAACATATATAGCTGCAATAAACTACATCAGCAGAAAGACTGCAATAAGACTGTCAGCATGTAACAAGCTTATTAAGTATGTGATTTTATTATAAAGATATAAATTATACAGTAAAGCTTACATAAATTAAGGCTGTGTCAAAATTACTCTGAAGAAAAAATAATAATAATCCCCAACCTGTAATAAAAGGGTAAGCAACAATGATAGACAATATATAGAAGTCCATGGATTTATGACCAGGATAGACAATAAAAATAAGCAAATACAATTTCATTCCAACAGGAGACAGCTAGAGCTGTAAATTTATTACACATTCTACACAAATGAAAGTTTCAGCATTTCAGCTACTATATGTAAATTGAAACAAGAATGAGTTATTTTAGCTAAAAGACAAATTCTCATTTAATGTAGTTCATTACTTCAGTCTGTATATTATTCTGTGTAGTACCAGGGTATGCAAACTTCATTTTTACAGCCATATGGCCAGGATGCTTTATAGTAGTGGTACTCATCACTCTGTGGAAAAGGACAAAGAAAACTGGGACCTTAATTCAGTGTTCAGTTGATGTAACGATTATTTATACCATCCATTAGAGCACAGGTGTCAAACTTGCCATGTCATGAGACGTGTCGCTACATATCGCAACTTTTTTTGCATTGCCGGAGCTGGAGTGGGCACGGCCTCTGCATGATGCAACCGGCCCATGGGCTGGCAGTTTGCCACCCCTGCATTAGAGAAATCAGTCCAGAACTGATTTTATTTGTCTATTTATTGGTTTATTTATTTTTATCTTTCCTTTATTATTTGTATAAACAATCCCAGGCAGCCAATATACCTAACCTAAATCGAAATAAATAAATAAATAAATAAATAAAACAGTCCTTCCTCCTATTTTTCCCACAACAACTCTGTGAGGTAGGCTGGCCTACGAGACTGACCCATTGTAATGTGTAGCACAAAGTGACTATATTTTAATGCTTGGAACCATTTCCTTAAAACACTTTTTTATTTGCTGCCAAATACCAGTGGGATTATCAAAGACTTAATAACCTGTTTTATCACTTTTTGTTTTCAAAATAAAGACTTTTTTTAAAATGGTGGTGTGATCTTAGGTGAAACATCTTGGACTTTTAATAACCACTACTTACAGAGTTCAAAGTTTTCCTCTTTTTTTCCTATACTAAGTCTTTTCATGATCATCCAGTGCAAAAAGGGTATTTACATATAAAATAAACTTGCAAATTTGAACTCATCTTGCTAAGTTGTGATATCCACTGTAAGCTCTTAATGAGAAAATATTGCATGCTTAGTACTTAGGTGGAACACTTGTTTGCATAATTAGCAGGAATCAAGCTACACCTGAAGAAAGTTTAAAGTCATCACAATTACTAATAATTGAGTACAGAAATCAATTATAATGATCAATTGATTATGTGTCATCAAGTTGATGTCGATTCTTAGTGAGACAGATTTTTTCCATGATCGTCTGCCTATATTCTGATCTTTATGTATGCCGATTGGTGTACATTCAAAGTGACAATAAAGTTATTATTATTATTATTAAAGCCTTCCAATGGAATAGCCACTGATAGCCCCTGTAATGAAATTCATCCACCTTGATTTCAGTCATCTTCCCCTCTACCTTTCTTAGAATTACAGCTTTCCTCAGGCAGCTAGATCAGTCTAGGTTGATTTGTTCAGTGGTTCATTTGTTTGTTTCTTAACTGTCCATTATATTATTGGGAGTCTTCTTCATCAAGCACCACTATTCTTTCTATCCTCTTTCTTCAAGGTCTATTTTAGCAACTTTTGTTAAGATTTTTCTTGAAATGTTTTGTCATTCTTGAATTTGATTTCTTTTCACTTTTTGGCAGTTTCCACAATTCGTTGTTATATCCAGTTTGCATTCTTGTGTTTCTTCATCTTTGGAAATCTGTTCACACATTCATTCTTAACAACTTATTTAAGTTCATTCCACAGTTCTTATCAATTAGGTTCAGGACTTCAAAGTGATTTTTGATGTATTCTTTGAAAATGATGTGTATATGTTCAAGATCATATCATGGAAATTGACTGACTTTCTTCTTTAGCTCAACTTGGAGCTTGCATATGTGCAGCTCATGATGTCTTCAACAGTCAGTACTTGGCCATATTTTTGATATTACATTTAAACTTCTCAACAACCCTTTAGCAATACTATAATCAATTTGATTTCTGTATACTCCATCTGCTGATGTTCATCTATAAAAATATTGTTTTAAAATATTTTATTAAAAATTACAGTTAGAATCTATTGTTAACATGTTTATTCATTCTGTAGTAGCATGTCAGATCTGAGTATTCTTCTCCTTTAATTGTATTTTTTTAGTTTCTTCTGGTTTCCTCTAATAGCCAACATTCAAAGTCCCATCCTACCATGTTTTTGTCCCAAAAAATGAAATAATCAGTTTCCATGGGAAGGATCCCTATAATTAGTTTCAAATTCTTATTTTAAATCTATCTGAACCTTTAATCTGCTTTTATTTTTCCAAAATCAACATTCTAAACATCCTTTTACTGCTTATTCAAAAGTATTTTTCTAAATCCTTAAACTCATATTTAAAACTTCTTCTGTGATAAATAGATTCACTCAGTGAATGCAATAAAAATTTGCTGTTCCAAAAGTTCTTAATATTTCAAAATCAATAAGAAGTGATTCCAGTGGTGATTAAAACTCAGTTGAACTTTTTGTCCATAAAGATTGAGTTATGACTATGAGCTTAGACTGCCAGCCACTCAATTCACAAGCTACCTCCAAAATCTCTGTTCCTGCAGTCTACTCATAAGAAGAAGCTGTCAGGAATGTGCATGGATAATAATCTTGCTATATCCTTCATAGCTATAAAACATTCCTTCTTTGTTTTTTTCATATCCTGAGTAAAAACTGATGTGATTTTCTGGCTGCAAGTGTCCAATCCCATTCCACCTCAATACACCGATGTCTAACTTGTCAACTTGCAGTAGTTTCATTTCATCTTTCACTGTGTTGAACTTTCCTGTCTTCATGCTTCTTATATTCCATGTCCCTACTGTAATTCTGTCTTTGCAGTTTCAGATTTTCTTTTTCTGTCTAGGAACATCAGGAAAAAGCATCCTGAAGGCTTTAATCTAGACATGTGGTAAACTCCTTTATTATTCCAAAAATCATCCTAAACATATTGAATGTCATCTGACCTGAAAAGTCCATCACCCAGTATTATATTGTTTATCATTTTATATTTTCTATCCAGTTTTGGCAAAAATGCAAGAGTAGTTTAACATTGTCTTCTCCTGTGCACATGAATCAATGTCTTTGTCACTGACATTAAATCTGATTCTTGTATCTTCCTCTGTTGCTGCTGCCCAATATACAGTAGGCAGCTACTTGCTTTTATTGGGCAGTTGGGCTAACCTTCATTAGTTGGGTGACCCTGCCGGGAATATTTACTTTTGGCATACACTACCAACATTCTTCATTCATCCCTCTTCCCCATTATGAGGAAGCAGAACTAGATTGGGTGTGCAACCAAAAGACTCTTTTTAAATTTACCCTACATATGCACTGATTTAAATGGCCGTAGGATTTCAAGTGTATGCAATACAAATGTAATGTTTATTAGCCAGATAATTAAAAAAAACCAGACTATATGCAGGTTTCTATTCCAAATTAATAATGCATAAACTACACACACAAGCACACATACCACACACCATACAAATACTATTTACAAGTAAATACATATAGGTCTGCCTATATCTACGTTTTTCAAAGAATGTCCTGAGTAAAAATGCTACCAGTATAATTTGGGTTTCCAAAAAAAGAAAAAATCCTGGTAATTCACAAACTTATTTACTTGAAACAAGAAACTGATGTAGAAAGAATATTGCAGAAGCTTCTAAAATGAAGTGATTGATTGAGAATATAGCAGAAGAAAAAGGAGTACGATACTGCCACCTGTTGGTCAATAAAATATGTCCTTCATCTAATTAGATTGAAAGGGACTGGTTTATGGAAACTTTTAGTTCTGGCAGAATTGGAATTTGTCTCTCTCTTGACTGATACCTCCACACAGATCAAATTAAGTTTATGTTATTCCCAGGTAAAAGTAATAGGCCATATTGTCTGGAATTAAGCTTTAACACATATAGAATGTACAGCACTGAAAAAGTGAAATTCCATGTGTCCCTGGTCATTCAACTATCGTGTTTTATAAATGTCCTCCCATTCCACAAACTATTTTGTGTTCCTAGTGAAATTATTTTTTAAAAAAAAATTCTAAATGACAAAACTTGAAGAAATGAAAACTGTAGCAATAATATACATACTTATATGGATGCATTGAGTTACATAGATTTTATATACATTTGTTTAGTTATCTTTAAAGAGATAAAATATGAAAAAATAACCTTTGAAATTATATATTATTATACGCCCTTTTAAAACATAAAGATATAATATATAACTATTTGCCATCTTGGTACATATAAATCTGTTGATGACTAAATTCTTTAATTTTTATTTTTCTATTCATACCCAATTTTATAGCTTTGACTTAAAATCAATGATATATTTGTGTAATTAAAAGACTCCTATATTTTGCAAGCAGGCTGTCAAGCCCCGCCGGCCTCCCGTCCGCCCGGGCCTCGACAATGCCCGCGCCGCCGCAGCCGGAGCCCCGCCGGCCTCCCGTCCGCCCGGGCCTCGACAATGCCCGCGCCGCCGCAGCCGGAGCCCCGCCGAGCGGCCGGCCGGTCCCCAGCTGATCGGCGCGCCCGAGCAGCAGCCTCCTCGAGCCCTGGAGGGCGTGGCCCCGTATCCTGCCGGGGCAAGCCGCCGCAGCCCCGCCGAGCAGCTGGCCGGTCCCCAGCTGCTCGGCGCGCCCGAGCAGCCGCCTCCTCGAGCCCTGGAGGGCGTGGCTTCGTATCCTGCCGAGGCAAGCCGCCGCAGCCCCGCCGAGCAGCTGGCCGGTCCCCAGCTGATCGGCGCGCCCGGGTGGCACCTTCCCCGAGCCCCGGACGCTTTTTCGGAGGGCGTGGCTTCGCCCGGGCATCGCGGAGCACGCTGCCGCAATCCCGCCGGGCAGCTGGCCGGCGCTCAGCTGTTTGGCGCGTCCGATCCCGAACAGCCGCCGGGCGCGCGCTCGCCTCGTCACCGGGGACGGCGCCGGGCACCCACCGGTCCGGCGCTAACGTTTGATACTCGGCGGCTGGACCCTGGACTGCGGATGGCGCCCGGGCGGCAACAGGCTGCACCCAGCGAACAGGCGGACACGCCCCAGCAAACTGTGGAGGGGTGTGTGGCTGTGCCTGTTTTGCCACCCTCCGTTACTGGACTCGGGGGGAGCTTAACGTCTGCAACGCCAGCACGGACTGGGGCGCGCGAGGGAGCGGAAGGGCAGAACTCACCTGGGAGGGGGCTTGACAGGCTGCAGCAGCGCACACGTTGGGTGGTGGCTATGCACGGTGATGGGTGGGGTCTTTATGGGGAGGCGGGCGGATGCCGGTTTGCTTTGAAGGGGTGGGGTTAGGGTATGGTAACATGATAAAAGAGCGTTGAGGCTAGGTGCCTCAACGCTGACTTTACCGCGGTTTGCTTTGGAGAAGAAATAAACCTTGTTACCCGTTCCTTTTGAAGTGCTTTTGTTTCCTGGCAAAGGACGTCGTGACACAGGCATGATTGTGATATTCTAACCTCTAGAACAAAATCCACCAAAATTATTGAGGATCTCACCATTGATTTCCAGAGTATGGATATAGTTCAAAATCAACTGTATCACAGGGCGAAATGAATAAATAAAACTAGTCATCTTAAATATCTCCTTTTCTAACAGTATGTATTCTATTTATATATGTATATTTATATATACATATATATTTATATATGTGTGTGTGTATGATATTTTAAATTTATTCATTCAGCTGTAGCTTCTTTATTTTTTCCCAAGGAAGCCTATTAAGGAGCAGAAGATGGAATAGCTTTATAATAACTTTTTATTCATATTACTAGAACAATCAGTGAAAGTTGATTAGTGATTAGTGAAAGTTGAAAGTGGCAGTGAAAGTTGGACCATAAGAAAGGCCGAGCGCCAAAGAATTGAGGCCTTTGAGCTATGGTGCTGGAGAAGACTCCTGCGAGTCCCTTGGACTGCAAGGCGATCAAACCGGTCAGTCCTAGAGGAGATCAACCCTGACTGCTCTTTAGAAGGCCAGATCCTGAAGCTAAAACTCAAATACTTTGGCCACCTAATGAGAAGGAAGGACTCACTGGAGAAGAGCCTAATGCTGGGAAAGATTGAGGGCAAGAGAAGAAGGGGACGACAGAGAATGAGGTGGCTGGATGGAGTCACTGAAGCAGTAGGCATGAGCTTAAATGGACTCCAGAAGATGGTAGAAGACAGGAAGGCCTGGAGGAACATTGTCCATAGGGTCGCGATGGGTCGGACACGACTTCGCAGCTAACAACAACAACAACAACAACAGAACAATCCACCTAAAAGCAGGTTTTGCCCCAATTTGTTATTTGAACAGAATAAGGATGCCATTTAAAAGTCTAATCTAGAAAACTTTTCAGCTAGAGTGAAGTTATTATATCTTTTTAGTCCTAACATAAATGACTTTATATTAGCATCTAAATATACAGTAGCACAAAAATCATTCATATTTGACTCAAAATAGACGTTATCTATTTTGTACCAGAGAAAATAGATGTAGGTTTTCAGTATTCAGTTCTATATCTATATAGCCATGCTATTGGTTATATGATATATTTTTCAGCAGAAAGGGACCTAATCATTTCTTTCCAGAAAGTTGCAAAAGCTGCTTCTAGATAGTAACAACTCGCCACTTACCTATCCATCCTTTTCTTGACATCAATTCTACTAGCCTGCTAATTGGTAATAAATCCATTCAAAGGTAATGAATAAATAAGGCAAGAAATGTTAACTGTAATATCAATATTTATCATTCATGTTTTCATGTTTTATATTGTAATTTTATCTTGTTGTAAGCCATCTAGAGACACTTTATAATGACACGGGTGGTATACAAATTTAATAAATAAAATAAAGCTATTCCGTAAAACTCTATACTCCGTAAAACTTCCGTAAAACTCTACACTTACTATACCCTCACCTGAGCTGTCTATAATTTTTCATTGTGCAATGCTTCATATCATAAAGGAACCAAGTACATCTCTTTCATAACCTTGCATTATTCCATGTTCCACCATGATTCTTTATGGAAGAATTTGCACACGGTTAAATATATATCCAGAATCTAGTGTGTTATATTCAAAAATCTATCTTATATATCTTCAAAAAGGGGGAAAAAATAGATCTAGGAAACTACAAACCTATCAGCCTGACCTCAGTAGTTGGGAAAATTTTGGAAAAGATAATCAAGCAACGAATTAGTGAACATCTAGAGACAAACAAAGACTAGATCAAAATCCTTACCCTGCACTATCTTATTTTTATTTTATTTAGAAGGGACTAGGGAGCTTTTTTTTAACAAAAAGAAATGGTAAGTAAATTAACTTTATTTTAGTAAACTAACTTAACCTTTCCCATTTCTAATAAATTTGAGGGTTATTTTATTAACTTTATATAGCCACCATATCAGGCAGGTACTCTTGAACTGGATTTCAAAATAAAAATGGATAAACAGCAATTATTGGAGGTTTCTCTTTCTCTTAGAAACAATTTAACAGACTAGTCCAATTCTATCCCAGCATCCCCTCTGCCCCCCACCCCAATCATCATCTTTCAGTCCACTCCATTAGCTCCCTAAGGTAAGGATCGGAGAAGCTCTCTTAAATGAATACAGGTAAAACTCAAAAAATTAGAATATCGTGCAAAAGTTCATTTATTTCAGTAATGCAACTTAAAAGGGGAAACTAATATAGGAGATAGATTCATTACATGCAAAGCAAGATAGTTCAAGCCGTGATTTGTTATAATTGTGATGATTATGGCTTACAGCTCATGAGAACCCCAAATCCACAATCTCAGAAAATTAGAATATTACATGCAATCAATAAAACAAGGAGTGTACATAGTACAATATTGGACCTCTGAAAACTATAAGCATGCATATGTACTCAGTACTTGGTTTGGGCCCCTTTTGCAGCAATTACTGCCTCAATGCGGCGTGGCATGGAAGCTATCAGCCTGTGGCACTGTTGAGGTGTTATGGAAGACCAGGATGCTTCAATAGCGGCCTTCAGCTCTTCCACATTGTTCGGTCTCATGTCTCTCATCTTTCTCTTGGCAATGCCCCATAAATTCTCTATGGGGTTCAGGTCAGGCGAGTTTGCTGGCCAATCAAGCACAGTAATCCCACGGTCATTGAACCAGGTTTTGGTGCTTTTGGCAGTGTGGGCAAGTGCCAAGTCCTGCTGGAAAATGAAGTCAGCATTCCCATAAAGCTCGTCTGTGGAAGGAAGCATGAAGTGCTCCAAAATCTCCTGGTAGATGGCTGCATTGACCCTGGACTTAATGAAGCACAGTGGACCAACACCAGCAGATGACATGGCTCCCCAAATCAACACAGACTGTGGAAACTGTGGTTCAATGACCGTGGGATTACTATGCTTGATTGGCCAGCAAACTCGCCTGACCTGAACCCCATAGAGAATCTATGGGGCATTGCCAAGAGAAAGATGAGAGACATGAGACCGAACAATGTGGAAGAGCTGAAGGCCGCTATTGAAGCATCCTGGTCTTCCATGACACCTCAGCAGTGCCACAGGCTGATAGCTTCCATGCCACGCTGCATTGAGGCAGTAATTGCTGCAAAAGGGGCCCAAACCAAGTACTGAGTACATATGCATGCTTATAGTTTTCAGAGGTCCAATATTGTACTATGTACACTCCTTGTTTTATTGATTGCATGTAATATTCTAATTTTCTGAGATTGTGGATTTGGGGTTTTCATGAGCTGTACGCCATAATCATCACAATTATGACAAATCAGGGCTTGAACTATCTTTTTGCATGTAATGAGTCTATCTCATATATTAGTTTCCCCTTTTAAGTTGCATTACTGAAATAAATGAACTTTTGCACGATATACTAATTTTTTGAGTTTCACCTGTATATTGCAAACAATGTTTGTTCATAGTACAAGCTGTCATTTCAATGTTTGAGCAATTAGCCTTCATTAAAATAATCTGGATCTGTTAGAAAAGTGACTCCAATTTTTTATATAATAGCATATAGAAACACTTTCTGCTTTTACTGAAGCCCAGCCTGGATAACTTGGTAAAGTAGCATCTTTCCAAACTAAATGCCAAAAAAGGCCAATACATTTGTTAATGTAAAACTTACAGAGCAGTTAATAATGTTACCTTCTCAAAACTTACTTTCTCCCTACAATTAAATCAGGGAATCATACATCTTAAAACAGATTTAATTCCAGTTGCTGGGCCTCCAAAACAGTAAATGTCACTTCTTTGAGGCAGCTTCTTCACTGCCACTACCAGCAAGTAGATTTGTGCATGGTTTGGTGGTTCATAACCTCTCCTGGTAGCAAACACATCTTACTGACTTCTAAGCAATCCACTATACCTCACATGTCACTTAAAAATAAAGCCATTTGTTGGCAGCTTTGAAATTCTCTCAATCAGAATTTGTTTTACCATGGAAAGGAACACTTTGTTCTCTTCTGTTGCTATTTTTGAATTGCATGGTCCTCCAGATAATAAGCCTGTTGTTAATAATTATTCCCCCTCCCTTTTTGTCCTTGGCTAAGCTGGGCCATTAAACTCAAGATATGCAGAATAATGCCAGATTTGACATTGATGAAACTATACTTATCAGTGCCTTGGATTCTTGCCCAAGGTTGAGCAGAAAGATACTTTACAAAGGCTGGATAGCTTGTTCACCACTTTTGCTAATGTGGTCTCTCGTTGAGCTTGTGCCATGTAAAATTTTACATCATCAGCTTTAAATGGATGAGGAGTTGGATGGATTCATCTGGCAGATTAATGGGAAATGGTCACTATTTGGGTGATTTCCAACACAGAAATAAATTATTAAATGAGCATAATTGCATACAAATCATAATATAATCCATCACACTTGCTTTTTTGGTGCCTTAGAAGAGAAGTGAGAAACTATGGGGGAAACTGCAGGGATCCTCAGTGGACAAAAGATTGCTCCTTCTTATACAATCTCCTTATTCGAAGATTTCATTGAGAGTCAGATACTCCATTGGAGGTATCTTTCTGTATATGTTTCTATCAAAAGAGGGTTAAGGCAAGGTTGCATTCTAGTCCCCTTAATTTTCACTTTCTATATTAATACAATAATTCAGTCTCTTTCATCTTCTAATTATCACTCTCTGATTTTAGCTGATTGTGCAATTCCTTGCTATATGCAGATGATGTAGTAATTTTGTCTGTCGCCTTAGGAATAAAAAGGATATTGAAGGCATTGGCATCCCGTTGCCTAAAAGAACAACTTTATTGCTTGGTTTATGGTTAAAATGGATCCCCTATTGTTTTTCATATTTAAATCACCATTTTAAATCAACCTGACTAATAAGAGCTACAGTAATGGCAAACTCCAGTTCTTAGGTCTCTCTTTGGAAAGTCTGGGCTTTGAAAATGTCAGTAGTCATCTAAATCAGGGGTGTCAAACTGCCAGCCGGCGGGCCGGATGTGTCATCAGGAAACCACGCCCACTCCATTGCCGGCAATGGAGAAAAACCTCCAATACGTCGCACGACATCACGTCACATCGCAAGTTTGATTTGTCTGATCTAAATCATTGTATCTGGTACATTGATTTTGAAACCAGTGTCTAATTTTCAAGCCTAGTATCTAACTGTATAGTTCATAGATTTTTCTCAAATGGCATGTGCCCTCATCTCTCCTCAATTTTAATTCTGAAATGTTGTTGGGCCTTCACCTTAACTAGGTTGGATACATTATCCTCTGCAGTCCTATGAGGGTGGTATAAAACATTACTTTCCAGTATTGTTTTTCCCAGGTGGAGTACCTCTGTAGAGTTCCCTAAATCATATGCTATTTCTGGCTATCTTTATAGGGAATTTCAGAAGACATACACCTAGCTGATTTTAAAGACCTACCCTGGTGCTTATCTGTCACCTGTACCTTGGCGTATCTTTTCATATTGCCTGGTTTTATGTCACTGTTTGTGTCCCCTGTCCTACCTATGACTGAAGATTAGAGCAAATTTGAGTGGTTGCCATTGTTATTGGTATTACTGTTAATTTATTTTAGCTAATGTTGTTGTATTTTATGGCTACTGTTAAGTTTTATTAATTATATGTTTATGTATTTTACAATAGTGTTCTCTGGCTAAATGCAGTAATAAGGGTTTTGATTTGATTTGAATTATCTCCCCAGTGAAGCACAGCTTACACACATATCATTGTATTATGGCCAGCCTTTCAGCAGCCATCATGAATCAATTATTTTATTTTCAGTTGTTTAAGTAATCTCACTAGATAACAACAATAAGCATGCCTCCAGAGTATAGCTACAGTAAACGTTCCTATATCCATACCATTAATCTCTCTAATCACTTCTGTCCAGAATCTTTGTACAACTTCACAGGACCACTATACGTACATATAGGTGCCCTTACTTGTAACAGTTATATGGGTTTTATATGAGCGTTCTGTAATAGAAGGAGATCAAATCAAGAACTAGAAGAAACAGAAAATCCCTTCTCTTGCTGTCCTTAGTCAAAAGAAAGCAAAAGGTTTAAAAGCTCCAGCTGACAGAAGTAGAAGGAGCCACCCACAGAAAGGAATGTTATAAATAAGCAATTAATGCATCCCATTTCCAAGGGATAGGAAAGTATAGTGGGAGAGGTGGTTGAAGGGTTGAAGCTGCCCAGATAGGAACAATTATATAAGGATATCTCACTCAAAGTCACCCACGTGAATTTTTGAATTTACTCAGAAATCAAAAGTTTAAATTCTGGTACAGAAGTACACAAAGGATTTAATTTTTTTGCTCTGCAACTGGCAATCATTGATGTTTTTAAATGAATTGTCTGCAATACAGTTCAAATACATGCCTTGTTGTACAATTCAAATCTATCCCATGTCTGAGAGTTTCAAAACTCAATGTTGAATAAGGGGTTAAATGTTTGTTAAACCATGATTTACTGAGTCCTGGTAAGATTGTCATGATGTCCCTTAATTCACATGATTTATATAGAAGTCTAGCAAGTGAAACCTAGATAAAACTGGACCAGGATATCCGTACAACATAAATTTATTAACAGCAACATCAACCTCTTGGTGAGAATCCTTAGGGAGGGATCCCAGGTGACATTAACCACATTTATGATGAAATATATCAGTAAAGTTGTTTGAGGAAGAAATCCTTTAAAAGTCATAAACCTCCCAGAGTTGTTGGGAATTAGGTGGTTTATATAAATAAAAATAAATAACATTTTTTGTTAAAAACAAAGCTTATTGAGGGATGTGAGATATTAAAAATAAGCAAAAAGATTTTTTTAAAAAAATCAGAAGAGATCAAATAAAATTGGCTGCCCTGTAAAACAGTCCTGGTTCTGATGTGCCTTATGCTGTTCATTATTATTGTAACATTCTTAATACATATATGAAAAAGAATTCCGATCACTATTATATATAGCAAAAAACTATTTTGGAGCATGAGATATTACATGGTCAGTGAGTGTTTTCATTATAAATAGTAACTTTTAACAATTTGAGAAGAAGTAAATTGCTTTCTTATAGCAAAAATAAGCATTTGTTAATTTGGGAGCAGGTTTTTGTGTATTTTTCATCCTCAACCATCTATATAAAAAATTTTTGGAGTACAATAATTATAGGCAAGTAAAGTATAGAATAGAAAAAAGTTATTGTCATCATTATTATTTAAGATTTAATCTTCAGTTTGATTCTCAGTTTAGGAGTGGTAAAAACTCAACAGTTCAGGTCCTAACCAAGAACCTAGCTAAGGTAATCTCTACGTCAGGGGTGTCAAACTGCTGGCCCACAGGCCGGACGCGTCATCCGGAAGCTGCATCCACCCCATTGCCGGCAATGTCAAAACTCTCCTGATACGTTGCACGATGTCACGAGTTTGACATGTCTGATCCTATAGGAAGTTCCATTTTTTTGCAGTCAGAATATTCAGGTCTAATAAATTCAGAATTTCCTTATAATCTAGGCAGCCCTTTGGGAATTGCTCCAAGGGCTCCTATTACTATTGATACAACCATTGATTTCTTCCTCCGTAGTTGCTCAACTTCAATTTGCAAATCACAATATTTCGTTATTTTTTTTCTAGCTGTTTCTGTCAATTCATGCATCTATTATTGTTGTTGCTGTTGCTGTTGTTGTTGTTGTTATTATTATTATTATTTAACATTTAATATACACTTCCCTACCCAACACAAACTTTCCTACGGTGCTTAATAAAATGAATGTGTAGCCCTGGCACAAACCTCTAATCCCTCCATTAGATGGTATCATGAGCAAAACCAATTTATTTTCAAGAATTCCAAAGAATATTCTACACATGCTGTATATCTGCATATATTCTATTTCTATTGCATAATTATGCTATAAGTGGTTCTCAGATGTACAAAACCACCTCAGAGCAAGGGAGAAAAGAAAACCAGTAAGCCATAACTGGTTTTCTACTTTCATCACATCACTTTCCAAAGCTAATTTACAACACACTGTTTTTACTTTATGATGAGAAATGGTAATATTTTTCTTTGTGGACAAGATGAAATCTGAAGGGATGTCCTACTGAAGGACTAACTCTCCTTAATGCCCTTAGTCTTCCCTCATTATGCTTTCTGGTCCCATGATAGAAGCCTTAATTTGACACAGATGAGTAATGCTACCTATGTTTCTTGAGCAATACACTCAGCGCCTGAGGCAGGGCTTCCTCCGTTTGAAACCGAGGCCAGAAGACTATCCATAAATCCAGTGCTATACAAGCAGCAATTAAGCTACAAGTTTTCTTGCTGTGAGCAGTTTAGCAGATGTGCCTAATAAATTATTTTATTATATTTATTTCTTTTTGGCTTTAGATAATAGCATTGACTATGTTTTCAGGTAATTAATAGGTGCTAATTCTGTAATTCTAAAAACTATGTTGTATTCAAATACTCATACTCTCTGCATTAATCTTAATAATTTTCCTTTGACAAACAATGGCTTAAAGATGAAGAAGTAAACAAAGATTATGTTCACTTGCTCAGGTCATTCATCAATTCAGTAACATAAGGGAACTGGATAAAAGGGCATCCTGATCTCAGCCCACTTTTTGTGACTGACAAACTGTACTTTGTCAAAAGTTTGTTTTGTGTCCAGAATGACCTTAAATAATGTAAATTAAACAAATTGTTCAATGAAGGAATTTATTCATTTTATGAATAGCTGCTCCTTAATCTACAACAGTCCAAGTGTTGAACACTTTCAATTGTAAACTATTTTTGTGACCTGTGGGTTGGCCTGGAAAAGATATCTCTCTAATCAGAATTTAAAATGTTGTCAATGGTCATTTTTTAATTTTATTTTATTTTTGTATTTAAATATTACAGAACTTTAAGTTGCATGGAATTCAATTTCCCAGAATTCCCCAGCCAGCATGCATAAAGTTCTTGAGGTTAAGAAACACTGAAATATAGGAGAATACCTTATAGAATCATAGGATACAAAGGTATCTTGGTGGCCTTTTACTCCAACTTTTTGCCTACATTGTATCACAGACAAATCTATGTCCAATCTTCTCCTGAAAACGTCCAGAGATGGAGTACTCACAACTTCAGGAAATAGGCTATTCCACTACTTCATAGTTCTTCCAGGCAAGAAATTCTTCCATACAGGAATAAAACTTGCATCTCTTGATTTTTGTCTTATACTCAGAATACTACAGAAAATAAATTCCATTGTCCTGTGTCACCTCTTCATGTATTGGAAGATTGCTTTTAGTCTTCTCTTCTTTAGGCTAAGTTCCTTTAGTTATGCTTCATACTTTTCATAGGATTTAGCTTCCAAGGCTATCACCATCTTTCTTGCTCTTCACTGTACACTTTCCAACTCCTCAGCATACTTTTTCTATATATTGTGTTAGCCAGAATAAGACACAGAATTCTAGATCTGCTCAGTGTAGCATACTGCACTACTATCATTTCCTGTGATCTTTAGCCTGTTGATATAGCACAAAACATCATGGCAGTCCTGCATATTACTGACTCACACTTCTATAATATTTAAAATAAATATACTGTCAGAATCCATTTATATCATATTCATAAATGGAATGTTTCAAACATATCCCATGGATTCTGCCATCTCCCGAAGAGAAGAGGATAGATGTGTATTGAACCGGCAATAGGCATTTCAAAGGAAAGGAGAAGCCTTTTGAACTGGGGAAACAAAAGGGGGGGCTAGCATCTGGGTTTTGTCACGGTAGACAGCAATAAACAAAAGGGTCCTAACTTCCTTTTTCCCACGAGATGGATGATACGAGAGGAAGGATGGGGGACTGACCAAATGGGGATTAAGGGGGGTTAAACCGGGAACTCTTTATAAGGGTTTACATCGTGGAAATATTAAGCCCTGTCTCATTTCCTACAACCAAGCATGTCATAGTAAAGATTTCTTTTGGACTAAGATTTGGCTCCAAGAGTTTTTGTCTTCCTAAGACGTGGTTTGGGGTGGGTCCTGACATATACTTTTTAAAAAATCAAACATGAAAAGTCTTTGGTCTATGGGCCAGATGCTATATATGGAGATCTCCATTTACCAATTGAATTTACTGGAGGGTATAGGTAAGATGTTTTCCCAGTTCAGAAAACCTTATACTGCTAATCAGGATTTGATCAAAGATATGTTGGCATTTTTTCTTCATTTAGAAAAAGAGAGCAAACAGATAGAAGTAAGTTAGTCAGGATTGGCTAAGTGCTATTTCCTGTGGTGGAGGCTTTCCCTCTGACCAGCTTCAGCTGCATGCCTTCTCCACCCTGTGCTTCCAACAGGACCTCTGAGCTCTCCAGCTGCAGCTGTGTCTCACCTTTTTCTGTTCCAGCTAGTATTTGTCTGGTCACTCCTCCAGTGACCTTTCCAATGTACCTGGCCTCTCCACTCCTGGCTCAGAGCCCTCAACAACTTCCTGGAGCTCCTTCTCACCTCCACCTGAAGTCCCTGGAGCTGCGTTGGCTCTTCCTCATCATCCAAACTGTCATCCAGGGAAGCCATCACAATCGCTTCCCATATGAATTAATAAATACAGCAAAGTAAGAACCGTTTCAGAATTTCGCTA
This sequence comes from Vipera berus, assembly GCF_964194415.1. Taxonomy (NCBI): domain Eukaryota; kingdom Metazoa; phylum Chordata; class Lepidosauria; order Squamata; family Viperidae; genus Vipera; species Vipera berus. Next base: position 42,173,439 of record NC_138206.1, on the reverse strand, counting down.
ACCAAGCAAGTAGTAATGAACCTAATTAGGCAATTATCAACGAAAGAACTGGGTGAAATATCTTACTCAGCAGAAATGTGAATGAAATGTTTAGTTCCATTGCTGTAGTAGCACTACAAAACAGTTATTTTAGCCTTCTCCAAACTACTTTTATTTAGACTTAATTTCAAAAATCCCTAATGAAATCCAAATATTGGATATTGAATTAAAAACAAAGTCATATATATATATACAAATACTTAACATATATTTATTATATGTTTTTTTTATTATATTTATTTATTATAACATATATTTGCCTTGCCTTGGAGCTAATAAAAAGAGAGAAAGAACCTGTGGCTCAGCAAGTTAAAAACAACTGCCTAAGATACAATCAGCCCAGGTTCGAATCTCAGATAAAGGGTATGACTGACTGATGAGAACATAAAGAGTTCGAAATGGCCATCTCAGCCTCCCAAAATTCTTTATTAGCAACTTGAATAATTTGCACAAATAATGAGCTGTCATAGTTGACTATATCCTGTGGATAAGCCTTGAAGATAGGCCAAAACAGGAATGAAAGAGTTAATTAGCAAGGTGCTTTCAAAAAGCCTTGACAAATACTTAACATATATATATATATATATATATATATATATATATATATATATATATATATATATATATATATATATATATATATATATATATATATATATATATATATATATATATATATATATGTATATGTATATATATATATATATATATATATATATATATATATATATATATATATATATATATATATATATATATATATATCACAAAGCTACAGAAATAATACTCAAGGATCTATTTATTAATGTTTCTGCACTGCACAAATAATACATTTGTCATAAATTGTTTGATTCAGCCTACATGGACTTTTGGTGTCAAAAAAAAAACAAATCAAGATGGAGGAAAGCTGTATTTTATCATTCTTTAGGGTCCAATCCAATCCCAATAAAATTGCCTGATTTTCTGGTTCCCCATGCCATGGGAGCTTATGTTTAATGATTTTCAAGGCTTTATATCAAGTTTCCAGGCAGACATAGAGCATGTTATTGGACTAACTCTGTCAACTGGCTCTTTACTGTATACTCTTAATTGGCTGTAAAACTGACGAATATTAACCAATGTGATAGAACAAAGTTTTAAGGAACAGAAATAACAAAAAAATCCCTGTTGCTATTTTTTAAGTATTAATAATTCAAAGTCTGGGATGTTTAGCTGCAGTTTTCTAATTTGAATAAGCTAGCTTTTATTGCATTGAAGTATTGCTTTAATGGTTTATTTAATAACTATATTATCTAATCAGTACCTTCTGAATTAAGCTAAAATCCTACGCACAGTTATTTGAAGTATGATTCTATTATTAGGATTAGGATACTATTTTATATTCTAAGTATTCCATTAAATCTTGCATATTATAACAATTCCTTATATTATTTAAAACAAAAGTTCATATGGAAAGATTACTGGTAATTAAATAGATCTTAGAATAATACAAAGACATAATAGTTTTATATAGCTCGGAAGTAGCTTAAATAATTAAGGAAAAAAATAATGATATATTTAAACTAAATATCTACAGTGAAGATTAATGACATGGTCAGAGATGTAATGTCTGTTAAATATGATGATATGTACAAATGAAGCAAATGGGTAGAAATAAATGAATTTTACTTGAAAACAATTTCTTAAGTAATCTGTTAAAATGTAACATTGGACTATACTTTATTTCTAACACTTAACACAGAATATATTCATTCATATAGCATCAACTACTATACAAAATACAACATCTCCTAACTATCAAGGGTAATATATTTTGCATATTATTTCTGGGAATTCTTCCAATCCCAAACCATTTTTAGTGTGCAATTCTGTATAATTTATTAGACATGGTTGGGCAGAATTTGCTGTATAGCCAAAAATCTTCAATTTTGCATCTTCCATCCCCCATTATCTCTGCATATAAAAAGTCAAAAAGCTTGAGGCTAAAATTACTCAAGATTGGCTATTATATTTGTTAGAGCATTTAGGAGCAATCCCAGTTGACTCTGGAGTATATAATAATAAATAATTTCATCTAATTTATCTATATCATTTTTAAAAAATAAACCTTTGCCTTAAGGATATTTTGAAGCTGATGATGAAATACTAACAATATTTAGTTTCTGAAGTAGCTAGCCACCCCTGATATCTATTCTACCTTGGGCAAAGTCATTTAAAGATAGAAAGTTTGCAAGTTAAATGCCTTTAAAATATAAGCATCAGTTTTTATAAATGCCCTCAAGAAACATATTTCCCTACTTTCCTTGGTTGATGAAGCTAGACTTAGCTGAAAGCCTTAAACTACTTCTCTTTGGCAGGAACCATTTATTTCAGTGCAAACACAATATAGGGAAGATTGTGCAAATCTTGCTCACACAAATAATGCTGCCTTTTAAATGTATGTTTTAGGACTATATCTTCATATAGTTAGATGAAAGGTTATGTCAAGTACATTTCATAGCTTACTGTTTTTCTTCACTATAAATATTAAATGAGACATATATTAAACTTTGTATGCATAGAGAATGAAGGTAGTTTATAAAGAACATAAAAATAAACAACTTGTCTTCTGGTACATTTGTCTTGCCAACAACATTGTAAGCTCCTGCAGAAAATCAAGAAAGAATAATTGTTTTGGATATCATTTATTGTTTAAAATATTCTCATAGGATCCTAGACAAAAACCTTACCTATTTTTTTACCATTTCTAAAAAAGATTCTAGTAAGATTGTAGTAAGAAGTATAAAAAATATATATATTTGCTTCCATGCCTGTTAAAAAGGAAAAATATTGATTTAGATCTCCTATGAGTTTCTGGTATACAATTCAGAAATATTTTTTTAATGTGTTTGTTTTGTTTCCACATATCTATCCCAGTATAAGATTGTCGGAGTCCCATGGCAAACATGAAAAAAGTAAAATGCCTCCAGCAGTTATTGTTATCAAGATGGACATGTATGACCAAAGTAAAATGCTTTTCCCATTTTTTCTACCACTGTCCTCTCCCAAAGTCCTGTGAATTGCATTATGTATTTTTTAAGGATACATTTATTGTTATTTGTCTTTCAGAATTTATCTCACATATAAAAGAATTGTGAATAAGGTTAATCCTTCAAAGCCCAAAGCAGACCTTGCATAATTACATCTTTTTGTTATATAACAACAAATTAGTATCTGGAAGGAAAGTTTAATCTCCCCTTCATCATACTTTCAAGGGAAACCTTCCCTTTGTTACCAGAGAATTAGCCTGCACTTTCAAACAATCCCTGGTTCCAGAATGTTAAAAAAAATTTCTCAATTCTTATCCTATATGTACAATAAAAAAATATGCAAGTTAGTTACATTCAATTAATATTATGTAGAGTAATCAAGAGTCTACCAGGAGTTCAGGGACATGAAAACTGCACTTCTGGTTTTCCAAAATAACATGTTACGTTCAATCAACCAAAGTTTAACCTTTCCATTGACCAAAGAAAAAACTGTTAGGAGGTAACAAAAAAAAATCATTACATTCCAACCTATCTCCAACTTATCTTTACCTGTCTCCTCCACAATTGATCAGGCTCATGCTGCAGTCTGATCATTAGAAGAGGGATCAAGAACTACTTAATTGTATGCAAAAAACACCATGTTGCCAATTGTTTTTATGTTGCTTTGTTTGTATTTATTTTCATCTTTGCTTCAAAGAAGAACTATTTCAAAGGGAAAAAACATTTAGTCATTAGCATACATTATCAGCATCACTATTATATCAAATGACTGGAAAACATTAAAAATATACGAACAATTTAAGACATAGGCATGTATAACTCCTCCATTCTATTATGGGGTGATAACAAATTGAACAAACAAAAATGAAATAATTTAAAATCTGATTCCTCTGTCTTATAAAACTTACCCTATTCCCATTCCTTTTATAGTAAACATTAAACCTCCCTCGACACTCTAAATGGTAAAAGAAGAAGAAAAACAAGAAACATTAAATCAGTTAGTAGATGAATGCACCTCCACTGAATTAATTACATACTGCACTAATTGGCTGGCACAGAAAATTTAGCCTATAAACCATCAATCAGCTAAACACTGAGAATATATTTGGTATCATCTATCACAATTTAGCATATTTCAAATAACCAACTTGAGAAAAAAATTGTATTCAGGATAAAATGGTCATTACAAACTTTTTAAATTCCCCTTTGCAACATAAGGGCAAGGCAATGCTCATATTACGTTTTCAAGTATTTATCTATTAAAATTTCAATGGGATAGGTATTAAGAAGCCAAAATAAAAGTTTAACATTGTTTTAATTTGAACACATGGGACAAATAAATAAATACTATGAAGTTGTTCTTAACTCCAATCATTTTGCTTGCAACAACTTTTTTTAGTTAAATTCTCTTGATCATTATAAGACCAAGAAGCCTAAAATATTAAGAATATTTGCAATGGTAATTTTCAGATGCAATGGATAATGAATAATAGACATGATTTTTTTTACTTAGACACTTAGTGCATTTTAATATGTTTCTTTACAGTTCATGAGCCAAGAACAAAGTATGCCAGCAAACTTTGCAATGTTTTCATTGCCAAACCCTATTTGCCTCATTAATGAGACTGGCAACTGGTTCTCTCATTACAATTTAATATGGCACAAGCTAAGGAAAGGGGTTGTCACAATGAAGAGGGAGTCAAATCTATTCTCCAGATCCCCTGAAGGCAGGACAAGAAGCAATGGATGGACACTAATCAAGGAGAGAAGCAACCTAGGATTAAGGAGAAATTTCCTGACAGTTAGAACAATTAACCAGTGGAACAACCTGCCTCCAGAAACGGTGAATGCTCCAACACTGGAAGTTTTTAAGAAGAGACTGGACAACCATTTGCCTGAAATGGTATAGGGTTTCCTGCCTGAGCAGGGGGTTGTACCTTCCAACTCTGTTGCTGTTGTTGTTGTTGTTGTTGTTATGCTGGATTTCTGGCCTTGCTTCCCTTCCCTCAAAGCATCTTGTGCCAGGCTTCACTCTTCTGCTTTATTGGGAAGCACCTCAGCATTAGTTTGCAGCTGACTTGCAGGATGGTGAAATCTTCCTAGAAAAGCAAGAGAGCTCTCACCAAACTAGAGGAGTGAGAGATGAAAAGTGGAGAGCACTCTGTACCTATGACCTGTGATTTTGAGGATTCCTGACCATTTGTCTAACACTCTTGGGGCCGTAAACCAATATACAAAATAATTTCAGTGAGATGAAAGCTCTCTACAAAGAGTCCAGGGATTCTCTTTCAGAAAATGCTAGATTCATGTTCAGAAATAGCACCAGTGATAGGTCATAGAAGTTAGCATGACGGCTTTGAAGAATGGTTTGGAGATATTTGGGGGATTTCTTTGCTGCTTTATCTCATACTCCTCCCAAGTCCAGATGAGAGGCACAGGGTAAAAAAAAATAGGCAGTATTCAATAAACAGTGCAATTCTGAGAAAACAGGCTTCCTGAAGGTGTAACGAAAATCAATATGTAATGTTAATATGGAATATTAATAATTTTACATACTCATTTCAACCTTCAGGGCAGTTTACAAAGAGTTAAAACAAGGTAAAAACAACTAACAATATAACAATGTACAGAATACAGGTAGTCCTCGACTTACAACCATAACTGAGCCCAAAGTTGCTAAGCAAGACATTTGTTAAGTGAATTTTACCTTATTTTATGACTTTTCTTGCCACAGTTGTTACATGAATCACTGAATTTTTAAGTTAGTAACACGGTTGTTAAGTGAATCTGGCTTCCCCATTGACTTTACTTAATCAGGTCACAGAAGGGGGTTACATGACCCTGGGACACTGCAACCATCATAAATATTACTCAACTGCCAAGCGTCTGAATTTTGAACATGTGACTGTGGGATGCCTCAATGGTTGTAAGTGTGAAAAACAGTCATAAGTCACTTTTTTCAGTGCTGTTGTAACTTTGAATGCTTACTAAATCAACTGATGCAATTTGAGGACTACCTGTAAAAGACAATACATAAAAATCATAATAAAAAAACTCATAAAATCATAATAAACATCATTAAAAAACCCTCATAAAATTCCCAGCAAAGGTAGTCACACCTACTAATACTATTCAATAAAGCCATTGTGTCAACTCTGCCACATTCCCAAATATTTGTGCCTGTTGGCAGAAACCAGATGGGATAAATAGTTAAACAGTTTAAATTGTGTGAATCTGACTAGAATTTCTAGACATAGATGTGCTTCAGTAACTTTGTTCATTTTACACAGAGCATTCCTGAAGAGATGGCAAACATTTCCCGTCTCTATTTACAATACTGAGAATTTGCTATAATAATAGCATTGTGAATCTCTTATCAACTGGTCTGCCTTTTGAAGACACTTCATTCTAATTTTGCTAATGTGATTTACAAAGATCATTATTTTTCAGTGACCATTTGATATTTTTTCTGTATGCTTGCCTGATATAAACCTACCAGGCAAGTGAACTCACCATAAGCCCTCATGACAACTTTGTAAAATAAAAATTGCAGCATTTAGTTAGATTTTCACAAATTGCCACAAAAAACATATTTATGGTTTTCTCAAGCCACATTAAAAATATATATTTCAACGAGGTTTGAATTTCATTATACTTCTTAAGAGTTTCATTAAATAGGAAATGGTTATTATAAATCCTGTAATTTATACTATCACAAGTTCCATATTAGATTATTTTTAAAAAAAACTAATCAGAGAGGAAAAGAAGGGAAAAAACGTTAATGGAAATATATTTCACCTAAATGTTTTTCCTAATAGCTACATAATGTAATTCTAGTAATTTCAGCAAATATTGTGTGTTTTCTTCAAATAATAACTCTTAAACATCTTTGAATAAAAATATGCAGCTGCATGGAAACAAATCCGTAAGGAGATTGATATCAAGATATAAAAAGAAAAGCAGTTTTGCAAAAGCAATTTTGCAGTAATGTTCATACTCTCGCAAATTTGAACACTGAGTATGAAGAGTGTATACTTAAAAATCATGAGTTGATCACTATTAGAAATATACCTATTATCACTTATATTAGGCTATAAAACAATTAACACAATAGGATTAGCTTCTTTATAAATATTCAAGCTACTTACAAGGATTACAGATATCTATATATCTGCACTAATCCATATTTATCAATTAGTAGTCCTAATGTATACGTACAATTACCCTATGAAATAGATCTGTCACATGGCAAGTATTATAACCTAATAATTTCCAATATATTTTAAAATCAATTTGTATTACTGTATGTGGATTCAGAAACTTCAAATGTTTCTAGCCTGATACTATCTACTTGATTGCAAATTTGGAGTTTGCAGAGATACCTTATTTGCCAATTGCTGAGCAGAATGCCAACCAATCAATGCACTTCTTTTCTGTTTCAAGATAACTAACTGTTCTGTACATAGCTGCTCAGCCTCGGATTGGCTAATCCAACTGGCGGGAATCCCTGGACACCAGGTTGGGTGCCTGAGGCAAGGTGGGAGATTCCAGCCAGGGGTTTGGCTAGCGTCCAGCGGCTGCCGGACATATATAGTTTCCCAGGGCTTGCCAGCCCAGTCCTCTCCATGTGCAGTTAAATAAACAGTTCTAACCCGGATCCGTCTCCGTGTTATCTGTCGCCGGTCCGGACACAACACTAACTAGTAAGACGTACAGAACCACTCACATACAGAAACACATTTTAGTGCTCTATTGAATTAAGAAACAGATTTTTATGCTTTTTGACAAGAAAAGTAATACGTTTCTAGCATTCCTGACACTGTACACACAATATTCATGCATTATAATAATAGTTGCAATTTGTCCAGGTATATTTCTGCAGATTTGACTGGTAGTTTGCTAAATGACTCTACCAATAGGCCGGAAGGGGAATATCATTTTAAAAAGCAATTAAAAAAAACATATTCAGAAGCCACAGGAACTTTTCATACACCAGAGTGCCATTGTGCGGTAAAGCAACATTCTGACTAGTCCAGGGAACTACACACATATAGCAACCCATCAAGACTAACACAGCAGAAAAAAAATCAGGACTTTTCGCCAGGACCAAAAGTCCCAGCAGGATACTAAAATGGGCTATGTAAAACATAATCTATTTGTTGAGAAGAAGAGACACAGCATTAAGTATCTTCCAACTGGAAAACAGATGCCTATAAACCCAGGTTGAAACTGCTGGATATCAAGTTTCATTCATCTCGGAAGCAAGTCAGAAAAAATCAAAATAGATTATCTGAGGATGTTGGGGAATTGGAAATTTGCATCGCATCAAATCACCATCTGGAAATGTTCAGTACTTAGCCCAAGGGCTCCAATCAACTTCATGGCTAAGTACATTTGTACATAAGTTTCTGTGCTCCTAATAAAACACTACATTATTACAATATGCTAAGGAACAAAACAGCATAAAGCTCTCTCTATATAAGTGTTAGCATTATCTTGTAAAGAGATATCATTTCATCCTTGAATGTGAATATTCTGACTTTAAAATGTTTCACAATGATTAAATTTCCAAAATTCCTTTTTTCACACTACAGTAGAAGATTCAGGCAGAAGAAGAATTGTTTAGCAAGCACAGCTTAACTGCAAGAAAGTATGAATCTGTTGTAAGAACACTGAAAACATAAGAATGCAGGTATAGGTTATCTAACAGAATAAATGGTAAAATGTGGATAAAATGTTGGCATGGTATCTTTAAGACTAGAGTAAAGATTTAAGGTGCTGGTACTTACCTTTAAAGCCCTACATGGCCTAGGCCCGGGATATTTGCAGGACTGTCTGCTGCCGGGAACGACCTCCCATCGCCCAGTACGCTCACACAGAGAGGGCCTCCTCAGGGTGCCGTCGGCTAGACAATGTCGGCTGGCGACCCCCAGGGGGAGGGCCTTCTCTGTGGGAGCGCCAGTCCTATGGAACCAACTTCCCCTTGAGCTCTGGATGGCCCCGGATCTCCGGTCCTTTCGCCACGGCCTTAAAACATTCCTTTTCCATCAGGCTGACCTGGACTAAGGACAGGGATTTTAAAATGTTTTTTAATTTTTAATTTCAATTTTAATTTATTTTATTGGGGCTCTTAATTTAATTCTTTTTAACTTTTGTATTGCTGTATTTTATTGTTGTTAGCCACCCTGAGTCCTTCGGGAGATAGGGCGGCATATAAGTCCCAAAAATAAATAAATAATAAACAAATGAACTTGTGTCCCTTGATAAAATATTTGCTAACACTGGAGAAATTTTCAGATGCACAAACGCTAGTGGAAAAGTAGTGGGTAGTATATGGCATGTTGTGAGAGATTACTACTGGTCAGAAAAAATAAACATGGTTGCATGTGAGGATGCTTCTGCCCACATTGTAGCTGGAATACTTGGGTACATCACACACAAAAAAAGTCAAACAAAATGCAATGTTTTTTTGTAAAAACTTCTCATGGTGGAACAAAAAATTAAGGATCTTAATCCATGGATGCTTACTAAATGTAGTTTGAATATAAAAATATAAAAAAGTACATTACAGTGGCTTAGTCATATAAGAAAATGAGTGAAAATCAATCTCCAAAAACGAAAAAACAAAGTTGAGAGAAAAGAGAATAAAAAAGATGTGAGAAAATTAATAAGGGCAATGTATTAGTATGTGTATGGGCATAGTGGAAATGGAAGGTTTCCAAGGATAGCGAGGTTCCATTGTACTCAGGACTTGTCAGTTCTTTATAAGAGAACTGTAGAAACTATAGATTATAAAGATTGATTCAGAAAACACAACTTATTAAAGAGGATTTGACAAATGGAACACCAAAATGACACAAAAGCCTATGGTATTTCCTTTAAGTAAGAGCCTTGATTATCATGCATTAGCTCACTGTTGTTACGTAATAGCCTTTATTGTCACATGTGCAGCGTCACATCATGCAAAGCAATGGAGCTGAAATGAAGTAAGTATTAGCAACTCCTTTTTAAAGTAGTTGAGTTGGCAGTTCACACATTTTGAAAATTCAGGAAGTACAACAAGAAAATGCAAGTATAATTTGCGAAGCTAAAGAGTACTTCAGTGGTTAATACTTTAACTATCGTGAAATGGTTCCATGAGGCTGAGACATAATAGGAACTGAAAAAATATGAAGACTTGTCCTGCATATCTATTGGAGTAGCTGTCTTGGTGAATGCACTTCAGCATGTGTGGAGTTGGCAATACAAATCTTCAGGCTTACACGAAAGATTCAAAAATAGGATGACTATCTATTAGATATGAATGTTCAGAATAAAGCTATCTACATAGCTACAACCTCAGTCAGATGCTTTCAGAGGATGCTGCAAAATAATACGAAGAGTTCAACTTCAGTTACAGACGAGAACCAGAAATGTCATGAATTATCAAGAAAGCAGTCAGATATCGGAACAGGAAAAGACTACCTATTATTAAAGCTGACTTCAAACAATATATCTAATTCTAAGGTAATTGTGTTATTATTTGATTAAGAATAGAGTCTTGTTCTCAAGGTATTTGAAAACATGGCTAAATGCTTATTTAAAAAGATGAAAATTTGCAATGATTTTTAATATATAGATTTAAAAGTATATTTTTAAAAATAAAGTATGTTATATTTAAAAATTACTGCCTTTTTGGAATATGCCTGCATATCAGTGGATGTTACTCAAATGTGGTTGTAATTATTGCAGAAAATATGTATTACAGTGAAAATTATGATTCTCTTTAAGACTTTATATTTATTAGCTATTTAATAATAATAATAATAAGTTGGAAGGGACCTTGGAGGTCATCTAGTCCAACCCCCTGCTAAGGCAGGAATCCCTATACCATTTCAGACAAATGGTTGTCCAGTCTCTTCTTAAAAACTTCCAGTGTTGGAGCATTCACCACTTCTGGAGGCAGGAAATACAAAATATATTTATTTATGAACATACTGTCATTTAAAAATAATTATTTTCCTTTCCTCAAAAATACTGTATGATAATTTATATTTGACAATAATTTATATTAGGTGATCTTATAAATTCATCATGGCATTCACTTCATGATTCTTCAGTAACATATCATCCCAAAGTGTAACGTTTTTCCTTGGTTATAATTGATCTATTTGGATGAATTAAGTGACTGTATCATCACTTTAAATCAATTGGTTTGTTGAATACTATATTGTTTGTATAGATTCATGGAAGTATTTACACAAATCATTGCCAAAAAAGGTGGCAAAAGATAAACAAGAATCTTAATGCCTCTAGCAATAAAGTTGGCAATTCCCAGCATCATATAAACTGTATTCCTATTTATAAGTATAACAGAAGGATTTTTTTTAAAAAAAAAGTCCACCTAGCCATTTGTCAAATTCTTTTCTTTCAAGAATGTGTAGTCAATACAAGATTACCTAATGCACAAAATATTTATATCACCAGGCAGAATAGTTGCTTGGATTTTGCAGTCTGCATTACCATTATAATCAAGCTGTGCATAACTGTTACCTTCAAGTATCTTCTAAGCCTATGAATAACCATGAATAACCACATTTAAACATCTGGAAAAAAATTTATTATACAATCCTTCTCTTATGTAGCCAAAGCACCTGAGAGTACATTAAAAAAGAAAAGACAGTTTTGTATAGGTTAACTTCTAGTTCCTGGTAAACATGGAGCTGGAAAAGGCTATTTCTTGAAGCCATCATCTACCAGCTAACACTGCTATTTTTCTCAATCTTTAAGGTGTTGCTTGTTTTCTATCTTCAAGCTATTGCTTTAGAAGAAATTGCAAACAAGCCTGGCTTTACAGGTTGTGTTACATTTTCTTCCCTTGTACAAAACGGTCAGGCGAACGTGCCTTTCGATCCTTATTTCCTCTTCAGGACGGAGAGCGAAGTTAAAAGAGATGAGGGTGCTCGGGAGCTACCCAAATGCGGGTAGCCTTTCCCCACACGCGCTGCGCTGGTACAAGAAGCGGGTTGCCGCCGCTTCCCCTTCAGAGGTGACAGTTCTGGGGGGAACCAACAGCCGCCCGGCTGACGCTTCAGCGCGCTCTTATCACGCCAAACTGCGCGCAGCTGAAGCCGCAGCCCTGGGAAAGGCAGGCGAGAGGCGAAACGCCTCCCAGCCTAGCCCAACTCCAGCTCCACCTCCAGCGCTGCCGTTCGCTCGCTCGCTCCCAGTCGCTGCGGCCTTGGCGTTTTTCAGAGTAAGGGAGGCGGGAGGCGGGTTTTTTTTTTCTTCTCCTCGTTCCGTCTCTCTGCGCTGAAGCAGCTTCCTGGTCACCTGAGAACTAGGAAGGAGGCCGGTGGCTCGACTCGTTTCGGTGCTGGGACGCCGCCCGCCATGGCTTCGCTTTTCAAGAAGAAGACGGTGGACGGTGAGGCCGAAACCTGCTTTTTTATTATTATTATTATTATTGTTGTTATTATTTTGGGGGGGGGGGGTTGCCGCGCCTTTTGCAATAGAGGTTCCCTTAATTTCTCAAAGAAATTACCCCTTCTTAGAGCTCTCCCTTCGGTTAGGTAGCCCACTTCTGATGTTAAGAGACGCACAGGTCTCCAGGCTTTTCCTAGGAAATTCAGCTGCATTTGAACGAGTTGGATCTGCGAGTCCTGGCGAAACTGCCCGGTTTTTATTTTTATCGTCATTACTGTACGATTCTTGCGAAATTCTGTTTTGGTTCTCTCTCTCTCTCTCTCTCTCTCTCTCTCTCTCTCTCTCTCTCCTCTCTCTCTCTCTCCCCCCCCAAAAAATGACTGTCCATTCTACCCCTCCCGCTCAGCCCCGTGATTGTCAAAATATTCTGGATGTTAAATAGCAGTCATGATACTTTCTGAGTTGGGTTCCTTGCCCTTTGGTCTACATGTTTCTGACTTTCAGCTTGACCTGTAGTAAGATTTAAATAGGTAGGTGGCTTTGAGGGTTCATTTGCATAGTTTAAAAGGTAGAGTGGAAGTGGAATGACTCTTGTTATATAGATATTGTTGAAATAGTTTTGTAGAATTAGTGGAAACAAAAATATACCAGGTTATTTCATTTTGGGGTTTGTTTTATGAGTGTGAACCCTGTTGAGCAAATGAAAGTGAAATATTTATTTATTTATTTATTTATTTATTTATTTTAATCCCATTTATATCCCGCCCTTCTCCGAAGACTCAGGGCGGCCTACAATCTAAGCACAAATCAATGTACATTTGAAATATACATTTAGACTGGGGGAAAAAATTCTTACGGAAGCTAATTTAAATCTAAAGGAATTTGAGGAAGCTGTAATACCTTTCAGATAAATGCTGTATGCACTTTAAAGTAAATTTGATAGAAAACTAAGCTGCTCAAATGGAAAAGAGATTATTTAAAGGGATGGTGAGATACTCAAAAGTTGCTTTTTACAGCAAATTGAAAACATTGCTAGAAATAGTCTAAATAGAAGTATTTTTTTAAAAAAAACTGAAAAATGTTTCAAAGTGTTTTTTAAAAACAAAACAAAACAAAAACCCTTACTTTGGAATTTGATGGGCATAAAAAGTAGTTTTAGAAAAACTTTTTTCAAGACTCAAGAGAGATTAGTATCCCAAAAATAATGATTTGTATTAGCATTGCTATATATTTCTTGAAAAAAGAAAAAGTATATCTTCATTTTCTTCCAGATATTTTTATACGAAGAGAACACACAGATGCACACACATACACGGTGACAAGCTATTTATAGTTATATCACAACTCAAACAATCACAGGATCAAAAGGCAGAAGTCTCTGCATTTCAAATGAGGGTTTTTTTTTCTTCCTCTACAGAATAAGTAACTGCAGGAGAATGTTTTGAACTGCTTTGAAGCAGGAGATTTATTGTGGGCAAAAGGGAATTTTATTATGACTGAAGCAACTGTTGTTATAGTTATTGTGAACTGAGACTTAAATTATGATAGTGATGGAACTTTGGAATGTGTTTACTGAATGCTCAATATTTTTTACATACCACGACTATTTAAATCTAAGTTTTCTACTTTCCCCAATTTTCGTATTGAATTAATTTTAAAATATATTGTGGTGAAAGACTAGCATCTGTTTAACAATGTATGAATTCTTGTTAAAGATAACCTTTCAACTTGTACATTTAAGTCTATTGGAAAATATATTGACAGACAAATCCAAACTATCCCTGATAAACTCAAGTGGCTTCTGAAAGCTAGTGATTGTAAAAAATAAAAGTAGGGGAAGCAATGTTTTTCAGATTCCATTTTTTAATGTACTTGCTATCATTTCACTATACAGATATTATAAATGGTTCACAGAACACTTAAATTTTCTACCCAAGTTCTCTAGGAAATATAAATTTCTGTGATTGCTTATTAAAATTTAGGCCAGTCAGGTGATAAAGCTGTCCTATATTATGCATCCTTCTGGCATGCAAAACAGTTATGATAACAAAACAAACCCAATATTAAAGGTAAAAGTAGGAACGGTATAACAGTATCAGTAAGAATGAATAAGCAGAAAATCTGAAGACCAAGTAAAATTGCTGTGTTCTCATGAGAACTAATTAAAAAGATATAATAGTTGTCAAGACAATTTTCTTATTTTTAAATTTGTATTTAATGTAAACTTCACAACAATCAAACAGCTCTCAGAAATTTGCACAGGGGTATAATATTAGAAAATTAAAACATCAATACAGTTAAAATACAAATCATTGCTCTTGCTCCCCAAAACCATATCAATAACAAATGAAAATAGTGAAAAGTAAAATAAGGTACAGAGTTTAAGTCAGTAATTATATAGGCCATTGCATTTTGGAAAGATTACAATTTCCATTAAGACTTTAAAGATAGCTGTAGGAAGTGTACTCGGTTGTATGATTGGGTGGCATGTTAAGTCATAAAATGCATCCATGAAAATTACACAAAGGTCCCACTAGTCATAGCATCTTCCTGGTCAAGCATGATTCATATGTTCAGAAGGATCTCTAAATCACAATTTACCTTCTTCCTGGCATTGCTCGCCCATATAGAAATAGTGCTGGTGTTGACAGGTTTCAACATACAATGAACAATTCTATGTTTCATGTTCAGTCTGTTCTCCAGGAGTTGAGATGTGATGTATCCCTCCTTCATCCAAAGATGGTAATATAAAGTTCTGTATCATAGTATTATAGGGTTATAAGGGACCTGAGAGGTCTTCTAGTCTTTGGTCATTTTTTTCTCACTTGCAAATATATTACTTGCAGGACCACCTCCCATCCTATCAGATCAGTCAAGAAAAATATGCTCTGAGTCCCTTGGGTAAAGCATCTGTCTATCTAGGTCAGGGGTCTTCAAACTTGGCCCTTTTATGACTTGTGGACTACAATTCCCAGAATTCCTCAAGCAGCGTACCTGGCTGAGGAATTCTGGGAGTTGAAGTCCACAAGTCATAAAAGGGCCAAGTTTGAAGACCCCTGATCTAGGTAGACAGGGGAGAGATGCCCTCTCTATCACAGCTTTTAAACAGCTTTCATCCCAGATGGCCTTAAAGTTCCCCCAACCCCAGACCTTATGGCCAGATTATTAGTGTAACTTGACATGTGTGTTGTGACTTGGTTCATAAAGTGCCATAACTGTACAACATTTTTTGTTTGTCTTATGTTTTTTATTTGTGGGCCATCCAGAGTCATTTGCTTAAAACATACATAATTTTCTAACTAAATTAAGAAATAAGCAGTTTTGATGTATATTTGGCCAGAATATATAAGTCTACTTTTAGAATGTACATAGAACAGAACATAGATTCGTAGAGCAGGAAGGGACCTCAGAGGGACCTCAAGGCAGCAGACCTTACACCATCCTGGTCAAATGGTTGTCCAGTCTATTCTTGTGGAACAGCCACAATTCTGGCAAGAAAGCTATTCCACTGATTCTTATGTCCAGTTTTGATATCCCTTTGATGAGCTTCTAGACATTGCCTTTTGTCCTTCCCTCAAGTGCTCTGGAGAATAAATTGACCCCCTCTTGCCCATGATAGCCCTTCAAGTATTGGAAGACCTGTATCATGTCTCCCCTAACTTTTTCTTTGCTACACTAAACATATTTAGTTCCCTTAGTTGTTCATCAAAGAATTTAGCTTGGGGACTTCTTATTATCTTCATTGCTCTTCTCTGTTGTCTTTCTAGGGCTTCGGCATCATTTTGTATCATGGTAACCAGAACTGGGTGCAGTTTCCAAATGTGCAATATAGAACAGTACTATCTCTTTCAGTGATCTTAATGCTATCCTTCTGTTGATACAGCCTAGAACTGTGTTGGCATTTTAGCAGCTACAGCACACTGCTTACATGTCACCTACATCCTCTCAAGGGGATTGTTGAGCCAGGTACTACGTATCCTGTACATGTGCATCTGGGTTTTTTTCTGAGTAAGTTCAGGACCTTATTTTTCTCACCACTGAAATGCATCTTGTTGGATATCATACTGGATAGCCAACAAAAGCATTCTGATGGTACCACATCCTGAACTTCCCAGTAGTTTCATATAAAAGTTGAAGAGTAGAGGAAGTAAGACCATTTATTGTGGCATCCCTGGTAAAAGGGGCAAGAAGCTAACCTCTCACTTTCTCCATCAAACTGAAACCATCCACTGAGAAATAGCACCTCCAACTCCTGTTCCTAATAGTTTTGGTATCAAAAGCTGCTGAGAAATCCAATAAGACCAGGAGAGGCATCCTTTTCCCCCATTGTCTTGGTATATGTTTCTAATTAATTTTGTCTTGTCACTCTGAATTTGTTTACAATGGTTTCTTTAATATATCAATATAATAAAATCTTGATTTCATCTCTCCTTCTTTTAATAGAATAGAAAAGACTTTGTGTCAGATTTAAGATCATGTCAAAAACAGGATACTTTTGTTCTAATGAATTCAAGGCTTCCCATGAAAACCTCATTTAATAGCCAACCACCAGCATGATTTCCTAACCTAAACCTAGTCAGTTTTCAATAGGAGTTTAATTGATTTTATAGTTTGCAAAATCAGAAGTTAGCGTGGTAATACTTGTTTAACTTTGACTAATATAAATTAAATTGAACTGCAGGTTTTAAGATGATTGGTTTTATGTTTGTCCATGTTTGTTTTCAATCTGGAATATGTTGCTTTTAAAACCCTTACTTTATTTTGTAGCACCTGTTTGTTCTCATTGTTTTATGACAGGCCACCTGTTTGTCTTTTAATTGTTTAAATGTTTTACTTATTTTTATGAATTTTGTAAGACCTAGAATCTTCGGAGTTAGACGGCCATGCTAAATTGAATAAATGAAGTTACTGTATCTTGGAAAATAAGTTTCTTGGAGAGAAAGATGGATGCCATCACTCCTAAAACTAAGTCCAATCATTGCAAGCTAGAAATATTTATTTACACATTATTATTGAAATAATTTTATTCTGGACTATTTTAGAAATGTTACTGATGTGGAAAACCATATTTCAAGAAGGATTAATATAAGCCCTAAAATAAATCTGTGACTACAATCCATACTTTATTCATTTTTCACAATCTAGCTTGGGGGAAGCAGGAGCACTTCCTATCATTATTGATTGTCCTTTTCCTTAGATTGTGAAACCAAGATGGAACTTACTTTGGAAATATTTCATTTTCAAAAGAAATGGGATTTTTAATAGAAAAAGACTGCCCTTTTCTCTGTAGAAGAGGAAGAAATTGTCTGTCTCTTGAACAGCTGCAAATGAATTATTTTGGTTTTATTGTGTGTTACTTTGAAATAGCCTTAGGGATAAAAAGAAACCTCCACAAACTATTTTTACAAAGAAATAGATAAATGTAATCATTGACTGGCAGCTGTATAATTTAAAAACTTGATTTTCTTTAGAAGCTGAACCTCTGCTTCTAATCTGTGAGACTGTCACTTGATTTTATTTTAGTCAAAGAAGATACAGTTTTCAGTCAAAGTGTAACAAGTGATAACACTGTAGGGTTTTTTTTTTTAAAAAATCTTTGTTTAAAAATAAATCATTGCCAGTATTCTTACCTATTCTATGTTTATAATTAATAAAATACCACCTCATCTAATTGACAGTTACAAATGAGTTTCCAGTAGCATCTCTAAATGAATATATATATTCTGACAAAATTTTTCATAAATATTAGGTTAATATTGCATTAATTTCAGAAAACAAATCTGTTTAGAAGTAACGAGTTATTTACATAGTAAAATTACTGTAATAGCATAAATTAATCCATGTAATTCATTAATTTGCAAATAAAAACAGGGAAGAAAGTTATATTTCTATGTTTAGTATATAGTATTTAATATACTGCCATATTCCACATGGATTCATAATGATGTATGTGAAAACCTAAAGTATTTTTATTTATTTTTAAGATTTTATTTTATTTTTAAGTTTTATCAGCTGCCTTACTTCAGAGGCTCTAGACAAAATACAAAATCAAGCACAAAATAAAGCTTATTATAATGAAACAATGGAACTCTTATAATACAGGACAATAATAGTGTGTGTACCTTACCAGCTTAGTCACAAAAAGACAGGTTTTCATTGTTCTCCAGAATACCATAAGAATAGGGATAGACTATTCCAAAGACCTCAAGTCCATCTTTGTGACACCCCCCCCCAATTATATATTCTGTTAAGAGGAAACTTCACCAGGTATTTCCTATTTATCTTAGTTAGTGGGCATAATAGACCACCAAGCCCCAAGTAATTGGCAATAACCAAAGAAGCAAGAATGATATGGATTCCATTAAAGTAATAGCCAATTTGTGACCGACTGAGTCATTGTTTCAGAGAGAAGAGATCTTTACTTATCTAAACAGAGAAACAGAATGACACACGCAAGCAAAAAAGCAGTGGAAGTAGGAACAACTTCCGGCTTCCCCATTGACTTTCCTTGTAGGAAGCAGGCAAAGAGGGTCATCGCAGGAGCCACAAATTTGTTAAATTTCAATCCCATACGATTCATGGTACCAAATTTTGGATGCATTATGTAAAAAAGAAGCAGAAGTGAGTGTTTTTTTTCCATCTTAGCACTTGGACTGTTTCCTATTCTAAGACAAATATCTAGATCAGACATGTCGAACACAAGGCCCGGGGGCCGGATGCGGCCCGTGAAGTGGTTTCATGTGGCCCGCGAAGCCATCCTGGAAACAGTGAGGGAACGGCCCCCACTGCCTTGGCCCTGGCCCAGAGACCCTCCTCCTGCCAGAGACCCTCAGATCTGTCCCACTCCTGCCCAGGCCCCCATAGGCACCCTTGATGCGAACGAGGTAGAGCTGGCCACGCCCACCCAGTAGGCCATACGCACTCTAACCACGCCCACCCAGTAGGCCATACGCACTCTAACCACGCCCACCCAGTAGGCCACGCCCACCCAGGACACACCCACCCGGCCCCCTGAGGGCAACTGCAATGCTGATGCGGCCCTCAGTGAAATTGAGTTTGACACCCCTGATCTAGATGCCTCTTTTTTAGCTTTTCCATAATCTCTCACCTAGTCTTACAATGGGATACACTGATCCTAAGTCATATAGGATGATGATGGTGACAATAGGTTTAATTGTACTCCAGAGCCAAATAGTAAGCAATGTAGTTTTTGTAGCAGCAATGTTGCATGGCAACACATGGGCAGTTAAATTTTGCACCAGTTTAAATTTCTGTGTGGTTTGCAAGGGCAGGCCCATATAATACAAATTGAAGTATTCCAGGCGACAACGACATCATCTTCAGCTCAGGTTTTCCCAGTGAAAAATGGTTTGGTCACAGATTTCACCTACTTTTCCAGTAGGAGCCATGGGTCCGAGAGGAGCCCCAGACCTTCTCTTTCAGGGAGATTACAACCCCATTAAAATTATCTACATACCAGAATTCGTAGGTTTTAGAATCAATAGGCATGCTATCTTGCCTCGGTTGAGCTTGAGCCTTCAGGTAGCCCAGTTACTAGATCCTGCTGGGACGCCTAAGAGCACCAGAAGTGACGTATTTGCTACCTTGAGAACCAGTTTCAAATCCACCAGTATGACCAGCGCTATTTCTACCCATGCCCAAGCTTGAACCTGATTAAAAATGATCCATGTACTTTAGAGTGCTTTATATGTGAAGATCACTATCCTTTCAACTGTCTTACTCATAACTAAAACTGTATGGCAATAGCACTTAGATTTATATACTGCTTCATAGTGCTTTACAGCCTGCTCTAAGCAATTTACAGAATTTACATATTGCCCCCAACAATCTGGGTCCTCATTTTACCGACCCCAGAAGGATAGAAGGCAGAGGTCAGAATTGAACTCCTGGAGTGAGAGTGAGTTAGCCTGTAGTACTGCATTCTAACCACTGTGCCACCCCAGCTATGATAGTTATTTTACATAGCTGGGTCTAGGAAAATCCTGTTCAAGAGAGCAAACACCACTGTGTCTTTCAAGTCAGATGGTATTACCCATTTCCAGATGCAGAGAGATGGATGTATATATGTTGTGACCTCGGTTACGATATATAAAAATTGTAAAAATTGAGAACCTCCTTCCCCCAAGCTTATGAAAAGGAAGATGGACTGTATCTATAATTCTAAAATTAGTCTTCCTGTTGCTGAAATACTATTCTTATCTAAATTATTATTTAATCTATTGCGACATAGTCTGACTATTCTATTGAAAAAAATTATTTGTTTACAGACATTAGCCAATTATAGCAAATATAAATAGTTAATATTTCATTGGGGTTATTTATATACGTAATTATGTTGTACTTGAGCAACAACAGAATAAGGAGGCTGAAAAGATATCTGCTGACTCCTTACATCCTGTACATAAACTGCTTCAACTCCTCCCCACAGGATGGCGCTACAGGGTATTGCAAACCAAACAAGTTGATATAGGAACCGGGCCATCACTCTGCTGAACACCTAATTTTCAACTCTGCTGTCTAATGTCTATGTGTATTTTCCCATGTAGTAATAGCTGTAGTATTATTACTTATCCTTATTATCTTTATTTCCCCTTCTTATTAGGATGATGATGATGATGATGATGATGATGATGATGATGATCATTATTCTGTAATTTTTCATGTATACATGAGAGCTGCTGCACTGGAGACAAATTCCTTGTGCGTCTAATTACATGGCCAAATAAAGTATTCAATTCAATGTATCATTTTAAAAAGAAAAAAGAAAAAAAGCATCCTTGATTAGATAGACTGAGTGGAATCCTATTCCTTGCTTTGAATCCACTATATAATTTTAATTTTAATTTTAATGTTTACTTTGTTTTAAAGGATGTCTATAATTATATGAGTGTATGCCAAATATGTTTTTTTTTTAATTTCACCGATCTTAATGCAAGAGAAGTTGTGCTTGCCTGTTTTATGGTGAGTTGTCTTATTCTGGTTAAGGTTTACTGTATGAAAATTTGTTATACTAATTTAAATTGTATCTTGTAAAACATTCTTGTAAATTTTGAATCTGAAGACATAAAAACATGATATGCATGCTAGTTGCTATTCACAACTTCAAACTTAAACAGATACACCCCACATATATATACAACTCCTGTATTAGAAAAATCACTACTTTTAAAAAAATTAATTGGTTTGTTATTCAGTTGAATATACTAAAATTACTGGGAATAAATTGAATATTCAGTTTTAACTCTTTCATCAAAATACATTAGAACATGTTTTCTGGCAACAGTCATATTTTGCTCAGCAGTCAGTTGGATTATTATAATACTCTTATTTAGGGCTGTTATTGGGGGTAACTAGAAACTGCAGCTGCTACAAAATCTGATAGCCAGATCTCCTGAGGGTAACCCTCCCAGGCTAGAAAAAAACTTACTTTGAAATCTGTTTTAAAATACCGTATATACTTGAGTATAAGCCGAATTTTTCAGCCCACTTTTTGGGCTGAAAAACTCCACTTCGGCTTATACTCCAGTCAACAAAAAAAAAGAACTGTCCCTTCGTTCGGAACAGGCTGCTGAGAGAAGGGAGCGGCAGAGCCTTGCAGAGGTGGCGGCAGTCCAGCGTTGTTTCTCCCCCTCGTGCGTGCGTGTGTGTGTCAGACCCACGGGAATGGCTGGTAGGGAAGCGGCATTCCGGCATTCCCCCCCTTCCTGTGTGTCGAGCCCACGGGGCTTGACACACGGAGAAACGCAACTAGCCATTCCTGCGGGTCTCACACACACACACACACGCCGCCGGGCTCGGCTCCTCGGCAGGAGGGGCAGCCCCCGCCGCGCCCCCCTCCCGGCCCGCAGCGCCGCGCCGCCGCCGCTTCCTCCAGGCAAGTCGGGGGGGCTTGCGGGGCGAAGGCACCGGCCAGGGGGCAGGCAGGGCGGGAGGGCACGAACTCACCGCCGCCGCCGCTTTCCCCCCCATCTCTCGCTCGCCCGCTGCGCCCCCAACTCACCGCCGCCGGCGCTTCCCCCCCCATCTCTCGCTTGCCCGCTGCCTCGCCCGTTGCGCCCGCAACTCACCGCCGCCGGCGCTTCCCCCCCCATCTCTCGCTTGCCCGCTGCCTCGCCCGTTGCGCCCCCAACTCACCGCCGCCGGCGCTTCCCCCCCCATCTCTCGCTTGCCCGCTGCCTCGCCCGTTGCGCCCCCAACTCACCGCCGCCGGCGCTTCCCCCCCCATCTCTCGCTTGCCCGCTGCCTCGCCCGTTGCACCCCCAACTCACCGCCGCCGGCGCTTCCCCCCCCATCTCTCGCTTGCCCGCTGCCTCGCCCGTTGCGCCCGCAACTCACCGCCGCCGGCGCTTCCCCCCATCTCTCGCTTGCCCGCTGCCTCGCCCGTTGCGCCCGCAACTCACCGCCGCCGGCGCTTCCCCCCCATCTCTCGCTTGCCCGCTGCCTCGCCCGTTGCGCCCCCAACTCACCGCCGCCGGCGCTTCCCCCCCCATCTCTCGCCCGCTGCCTCGCCCGTTGCGCCCCCAACTCACCGCCGCCGGCGCTTCCCCCCCATCTCTCGCTTGCCCGCTGCCTCGCCCGTTGCGCCCGCAACTCACCGCCACCGGCGCTTCCCCCCCATCTCTCGCTTGCCCGCTGCCTCGCCCGTTGCGCCCCCAACTCACCGCCGCTGGCGCTTCCCCCCCATCTCTCGCTTGCCCGCTGCCTCGCCCGTTGCGCCCCCAACTCACCGCCGCCGGCGCTTCCCCCCCCCCATCTCTCGCTTGCCCGCTGCCTCGCCCGTTGCGCCCGCAACTCACCGCCGCCGGCGCTTCCCCCCCCATCTCTCGCTTGCCCGCTGCCTCGCCCGTTGCGCCCCCAACTCACCGCCGCCGGCGCTTCCCCCCCCATCTCTCGCTTGCCCGCTGCCTCGCCCGTTGCGCCCCCAACTCACCGGCGCTTCCCCCCCCACCGCCACTCCGTCCGGTCAAGCTTAGGAAAAACACCCGGCGCTACGATTGCGCTGCCGGGCGGGCGACCGGGCAAGCCGGGCGCAATACCTAGCTAGCTCTCAGGGTTTCCGAAAGAAAGGCGGCTGCTTACCGTAAGTAAAGGCCGGGAAGGAAAGCGAAACGTAAGGCGCTAGAGCGCATGAAGGAGGCAGGCGCGCGCCCAGTCCCGACGGGAGCCCAAGACACGTGAGGTCAGCAGTCAGCACGAAGCCATCCCGGGGCCAAGGGGGAGGGGACCAGCAGCCGCCCAGGGCTGCGCGGCGGGCGAGTGGGAAGCCAGCGCGCCTCACGCTCCGAGAAAGCCTCAGCTCAGACGCCGCCGCTTCGCTGCCCAGAGCCCCAGCCTCCAGGTTGGGCCGTCTTCCCGGGCTCTCCCACGCCTTCGGGGGGCGATTCCCGGGACCCGCCGGAGTCCGGCCCGCCAGACTCGACGCTCGTCCTTCGCCGGTGGGGAGCCGCTGCCATGTTCAGCCGGAGCTCTCGGAAGCGCTTCTCCAGCAGATCGGTGAGGGGACTTTAACCCCCCCACACACACACACAGACTCCCCCCGGCGCTCGTTGAGGGGAGGCGCGGAGGGGAGGCGCGGCGGGAGGGCCGGGTGGAATCGAGCGGCAGGGTTGCGAGGTGGCGGGGAATCAATCCCCCTTTCCCGGAGCCGCGCGTCCCGTTTGGCAGCTCGGCTCCCTTTTTCAGACCCCAGCGTTGCGTCTGGGCACCTTCGGGACAGGACGCTGCCCTGCCCTGCCCTGCCCTGCCCTTCCCCCTCCTCCCGCCCCGCCAATGCCTAAAGTCATTCGCTCGCCCGCTGCCTCGCCCGGGACCAGCGGTGGCGCAGCAGCCCAGCCAGCCAGCGGGCGGACGGGCGGAGAGAAGCCCGGCCGGAGGGGAGGGGAGGGAGCGGAGTCGCCGGGGCCCACGTGGAAACAAGGCTTTACTGCCACACACACACACACACACACACACACACACAGAGACGGAGGGAAACAAGCTTGACTGAGGAGGGAAACAAGCCCCTCCCCCCCTACACACACACACACGCACGAGGAGGGAAACAAGCTTGACTGAGGAGGGAAACAAGCCCCTCCCCCCCACACACACGCAGGAGGAGGGAAACAAGCTTGACTGAGGAGGGAAACAAGCCCCTCCCCCCACATACACACACACACACACGAGGAGGGAAACAAGCTTGACTGAGGAGGGAAACAACGCTTGACTGCCACCCCCCCACACACACACACCCACGAGGAGGGAAACAACGCTTGACTGCCGCCTTCCTAGCAGACCTCCCCATTCCTGTTAGAAATGGAACCCAGTACTTCTAGTACTCCTGCACCAATGGAGGCCAGTACTTCTAGTACTCCTGCACCAATGGAGGCCAGTACTTCTAGTACTCCTGCACCAATGGAGCCCAGTACTTCTAGTACTCCTGTACCAAAACAAAGACGCAGGTCATACGAAGCTGCTTTCAAACTAAAGGTTGTGTCAAGAGCAGAAAAAAGCAATAACAGTATTGCAAGTAGGGAATTTGGTGTTGATGAAAAACAAGTGAGGGAGTGGCGGAAAATGAAAGCTGAGTTGGAAAAGATTCCAAAGGCAAAAAAAGCTCGACGTGGTTTAACAACTCCATATGTGGCTCTAGAGACTGAATTGCATGAATGGGTTATGGAGTGTCGTCAAAATGGTTACTGCGTAACACGCATGGGAATTCGCTTACGTGCCCTTCAAATGGCTAAAGATGACAAATTAAAAGTACCAGGCATTGAAAATTTTGTTGCGTCAGCAGGATGGTGTACTGGCTTCATGAATAGGTATGGCCTATGTTTGCGGCAAAGAACAAAGATTTCACAGAAGTTGCCAAAAGACCTTGATGAAAAAGTGATGTCATTCCATTCATTCATCATAAAACAAAGAAAGATCCATAACTATGACCTGGGAGATATTGGGAATATGGATGAAACACCTATGACCTTTGATCTTCCAAGCAACAGAACCGTGGCAAGTTTGGGAGACAAAACTGTTTTACTCAGAACCACAGGTAATGAGAAAAACCATTTTACAGTTGTTCTGTCATGTTTGGCTAATGGAACTAAGCTGCGGCCTGTCATTATTTTTAAAAGAAAGACCTTGCCTAAAAAGGTCAAATTCCCACCACGAATTACAGTGCGCCCACATGTTAAAGGCTGGATGGATGAAGATGGAACAAAAAAGTGGCTGGAAGAAGTTTGGAATGGACGACCAGGAGCAGCCTTAAAGAAAAAACCATCATTGCTAGTTTGGGATATGTTCAGAGCCCACACATCTGATGACATAAAAACATTGGCAAAGTCTTCTCAAGTTACTTTAGCCGTTATTCCAGGTGGGCTTACATCTGTATTACAGCCCTTAGATGTGTGTTTAAATAAACCTTTCAAAGACCGTGTGCGAAAGATGTGGTGCGAATGGATGTCATCTGGTCAAGCCCGACTAACAAAAGGTGGAATTATGATGAAGCCTGACATAGAACTGATAGCAAAGTGGGTTCGTGATGCATGGGAAGAGATTCCAGAGGACATGGTGAAGCACGCCTTCAGGAAATGTGGCATAAGTAATGCTATGGATGGCAGTGAAGACACTGCTTTGCATGAGGAGGACAACTGTGATAGTGATGACAGCGAACTCTGTGACAATGTATATGATGATAACCTCACACCAGCTACAGCTGAAGCTCTGTTTGCAGATACAGATGAGGAGGAGGAATCCAGTTTTGAAGGATTTTGATGCTTGTGTTTTAGCTTGGTTGCTTATTGAGTTAAGGTTTTTGTACATTTAAAGTTATTGTTAATACTTTAATATTATATATTGTTTTTGTTGAATATACTGATAATATATTGTTTTTGTTGAATATACTGATAATATATTGTTTTTGTTGAATATACTGATAATATATTGTTTTTGTTGACCCTCTTTTCCACATGCCTCAATTAAAGCAATTTTATTGTTATCTACCTGTATTTTTATTTTTGAAATTTACCGTGAGCTGCTGCATTTCCCAGCCTCGGCTTATACTCGAGTCACCAACTTTTTCCAATTTTTGGGGGTAAAATTAGGGGTCTCGGCTTATAATCGAGTCGGCTTATACTCAAGTATATACGGTAACTTTGGTTACATTGGTTGCCAGCAGGCTTCTGGACTCAAGTTAGAGTGCGAGTCATTACTTTTAAAGTCCTTTGGGGTACAATGCTACATATAACAAAGTAATGCTATGCCAAGTCAAATCTACCCATCCAATCTGACCATGAAAAGAGTCCATATAGTAATTTGTAAAGTACAGGAGGCATGGAATAGTCAATAGTTTTGACCCCTATTCTGTTGAATACCTTCCCTCCACAGAAATCTGCCTGGTCTTCATACTATTTCACAAACTAGTCATAGCAGTACTATTTCAGCAGTTGTTTAGCCTTTAAGGTAGTTTATGTTACTCAGTGCTTATGAGGGTTTTTTATGTTGTTGTTTCCTGGGGTTTTGAAAAATTGTATGTTGTATCTTTTTTTTGCTTTCCCTTTTTTCTCTATTCCACCCCATCACCAATAATGTTATTATGTGCTGCCATTTAATATGAACATTGGACGAGAATTGTCATCTATCTACTATGTAAAACCTATTTGGGTTACTGCTCCTATTTATCTGGGAGGCAGGGGAAGGTAGATAGCAGTTGATCAGTTGACAAGTTTTCATAATGGTAACGACACCCAACAGAATTTTCTGTCGATGTATCAGAGTACAGGGCTATTTGAACCTTTAGAGATTGGTGAGCATTAAATGTTGCCGCAAATTAAAATTTAAAAAAAATGTAAAAGGAAGATTTATATTTGTGGTGAATGTCATGCCAGAGCAAATGGGACCAGAAGTTGGATAAGAAGTTGGTCTCTTTTCCTTTCTGGAAATCTAAGAAAAATTGTTGAGGTTCTGTAATGAGTAGGAAGAGCAACCCAGCTAAGAATACTCTCTCACTGTTAGAAAATCTATGTCTTATTCATGTCGTTAATGTCTGTGAATAAATGTTTTGGTTTTAGATATAATTAAAGAACAAAATAAGGAATTAAGAGGTACACAGAGGGCTATAGGAAGAGATCGAGCAGCTTTGGAGAGACAAGAAAAGCAACTGGTAAGTGTATCATATAATTGTTCATTGTTCACAAAAGCCAATTTATAAAATGATATTTTCTACTTTCCTAAAGTTTTCAAATACAGTTGCTAGTTAGGCGTCCGTGGCTATTTATTATAATAATTATATTGATAGTTGATAAAATATAAATACAAACAAATTTTAAAATCAGCTTTGTTTTCAATCAATAGGAATTAGAAATAAAGAAAATGGCTAAAACAGGAAACAAGGAAGCTTGTAAGGTTCTAGCAAAACAGCTTGTGCAATTGAGAAAACAGAAAACTCGAACCTACGCTGTTAGCTCAAAAGTTACATCCATGTCAACTCAGACAAAACTGATGAATTCTCAGATGAAGATGGCAGGAGCAATGTCAACAACAGCAAAGGTAGGCAATTGATCCTAACTCACCCAAGTTCTGGGAGTCTGGTATTTAGGAAAAACCTCTGTCTGAAAATTTAGTGCAGTGTTTGTTTGTTTTTAATCTTTTTCATCTCAGAGCACACATGTTATAGTCAGGACTTTAGATTGGTTAGCAGAGGTCCAGTGACATCACAGGTTGTTGGGACCCAGAAATTAAAATGGAAGCAGTTTAGCCAAGTGATGTAATGGAAGTGGGATTCTGACTGTGCAGCTGCACAACAGCACAGCACTTCCTGTCATTTATTTTGCCTTGCTGACGGAGCATGGCAACTGACCTTTCACGGCATACAAATGTGCTGTGGCACAGAAGTTGAAAACTGTTGATCTTGAGTATTTTGGTTGATTGGAACAAAGTGGTACAGAAAACAATTGCCTAATAAGTTTAAAGGCATTTTTTTCAGCTGGCAACTAATTAAAAAAAAATCTAAAACTTTTCTGGCTTTTTGCTATTCCGTTATTTTGTAAGACCTGTACATTAAAAATACTATGTGAAAGCTTCACTCATGCCACAATGTCTCTTAATGCTTATTAGTTTACTGTGGGCTGCCATTACATATCCTTAAACTTGCCATTTTCCAGCTCCTGAACAAACAATGGCTATTCTTATACATACTTGAAACAAGCCAACCATCAGCCATTGTTTGAAGTTGGATCATTTCAGTAACCATAATCAAAATTAATGCAATTTTACAATCAAAGTGAAATTCTCTACCCCAGAAAGAATATATGAAGGAGATGGTTGATGAATCCAGTATTTGATCAGGTAATATTATGCTGTAGCATTGATTAGAGTACCCTGATTACTGTGTCCAAAACTTTAAAAATGACAAACTTCATCAGGCCAATAAAGATGTTCAGTGTCTGGAAACAAAATCATGTTTAAAAAAAAAGAAAAGGAAGGAAATATATATTTTTGCCATGAAAATGGTAATTTTATGACAATATGCTAAGATTCTCATATGCCTGAAGTGATGTCACAAGGAAAAAGGCCGTGACCTGTTCTCAAACATCCTAGTAGGATATGGAATGATAGTCCTCAATTCAGGGCAGCAGATTCCAGATGGATGCTCGGAAAACCTCTTGTCAATAAGAGCAGTAAAACCAATTCATTAAGGAGAAAGCAAGTTCTCCTTTGCTGAGTAAGAGGCATAAATGGACATTTGTCAGGTATATTTTAATCTGAATTTGTATACTGACTAAACATTGGACTTTGTATTCTGAGTAGTCTACTCCAAATTTGTGAATCTGTCATTCTAATTTATTGTTAGATCAAGCCAGATCAAAATTAGAAATAGGTATTGTTAAAATCTGGTTTGCAGATCTAACAACTCTTTATGATGCTGAAACTGGGATTACAAACAAGACAAGACTTTTTTAAAACGTATAAAATTGTAATGATGGGGTGATCTTTATATGATATTAGACCAAAATATGTTTTAATATGAAATGGCCTTTTCTCTGTACTGGTAGACAATGCTGGCTGTCAATAAAAAGATGGATCCACAGAAGACTTTGCAAACTATGCAGAATTTCCAGAAAGAAAATATGAAAATGGAAATGACCGAAGAAATGAGTAAGCTGTTTTTTCATACTGGGCTAAACCTTTTTCTTAGTTCTACTAAGAAAAATCTATAATTGATTTCATAGATTTTAAACTGATTTTGATTGAAGTTATTAAACTCATCATCATCCATGCTTTGAGAGAGAATGATAACATTCTGGAAAAGATTTATGCAGCACGTTGAAATGAAAACTTTCACTGTCCTTTCAGGAGGATGAAATGGGAATAATTGAAACATTTAGTATATTCCTGACATTAGCTTTAAACATTCTGTGACATAAAAGTGAAAAGTTATGCTGAAGTTGTCTAGTTACTATGCTCAGTCTTGGCTTTGACTTCTCTTTCAAGTCAGCGATACCCTAGATGATATCTTCAATGATTCTGATGAAGAACAAGAAAGCCAGGATATTGTTAACCAAGTTCTTGATGAAATTGGAATTGAAATATCTGGAAAGGTATGAAGAAATCTCCTCCCCCTACCCATTTTAATTTACATTGTAATAGCAGTTTTTTTATGGATGTATGCTTGCAGTTGATAAATGTTATCTCGGTTACATAAATTTAACTTTTCATATTATTTTTTTATTAGATGGCAAAGGCTCCTTCAGCTGCGATAGGCATGCCGTCTGCATCTACATCAAAAAATGCTACAATTTCAGATGAAGAGATTGAGCGGCAGCTTAAAGCCTTAGGAGTAGATTAGCTTTATGCTAATATGAAGCCTGACTTCTACAGCAGTTCCAACATTGGCATATGCACAAACCTCCAGTACAGGTTTCAATAAAAAACCAGATTTCATTGCAAATCTCGCCTAAGCCATTATTGGTAATGGTCATTTCTAAAGACAGCTGGAAGAACTAAACTTGAGAGAGAAAGAGAACAGAACAAATATATGTGATGAAGAATTTGTATATCTTTTATTAAATTGGGATGTTTTATTAACAGACCATTTATTACATATGGTTTAAATTTTGATTTCTTCAGTTTAGTTTTTGGACAAAAAGTATTTAGCTTGATAACTATTCCATTCATCTTTAGATTTCCACATTTTGTAAATTATTACAAGCAGCCTTTCTGAAAACATTTCAGCTCTGCTTCAATTGTAAACACTTCTTAAGAAATAACATGACTTAAAATGAAACCTTGTTTTTTTCTGAATGGGAAGAGACAGTTGTCATCTTCAGGAGAATGATTACAAAAATTTCAGTAAAAATTTAGTGAATCTTTCGATAAATACTTTTTAACAATTTAGTTCAGTTTAATGTTAAAATGATACATGTGTTCCCATTATAGATTCTGGAATAGTATTGATATCCAACTAGTGAAACTTCTGGAGACAGGGCTATGGTCTAAAATAATTTTCTGTTAGCAAAGATGTTGGAAAGGAAAATATTGAATAATTTCCATTGTACTGTAATATAGCTGACTTGAAGAGGAGTCTGTGCCTTTGTGTATATAATGCTTGGTTTCTTTTAATTAAGTTTTGAATTGTGAAAAAAGTAATGTAAGCCATTAACTTAAGTTAGCACTGAAATTATGTGAACTCCATGATTGGTGTGGAGTATATAACACCTGAAAAAGATAATCTTTTTCCTGCAATAGCATTTGTACATAAATACCATGCAGCATTTTTCATTAAACAAATGTTACTTTGCAAAATATGTTTTATTGTCCAATATAACATGCTCTATATCCATTTTTACACTTGAATGTTGTACACTGGCTTAACTGAAGTTAATGAATTTATTTGAATTTAAATTGAGCCTAACATGGTTAAGTAACACATGCTATATGTATTATAGCAAAGGTCCTCAACCGTTTGGGCACCAGGGACCGGTTAAGTGGAGAGAGGTTTTTCCGCGGACCAGAGGGTGCTGTCTGCATCCTGCAGATGGGGATTTGCTTGTTTGTGCAGCCCGGTTGCTGGCATGCCACGGCTCGGTACTGGTCCACGGCCCGGAGGTTGGGGACCCCTGTGTTATAGGACAGATAATTCACTTGAATTGTGTAGCAATAGAAAAGCAGGTTGTAAGAGTATTTTGTATTTTTTCAAACTGCATTGTAGATTTGGCACTAATCTTACAAATGCAAAGGATGAGTCAATGAATAACATAACAAAATAATTGCTGAGGCTATATTATTTGACCAACAATTATATGAAAATAGAAAGTTAACAGCAATGAGAATGTAGCATTCAATTTTAAAAGGAACCAATTATTTAATTATGCATTGTGTCAAAGCGTCACATCACTTAATTATCATGAAATTGGATTTTATAACTACAACAATGTTTAGTACAGTATATCCACTATGATAAGGTTGTGTAAGCTTTCATGGTTTAAAAATAAAAGTCTTTAACTATTGCCAATTAAATCTGATAGATTTAATTTGTATTACTGCATAATAAGGATCTAAAATCTATCAATTAGTTACTTTGGCTGCAATTTACGTACTAGTACCTAAAAGTAAGCTCCATTTAACTTAATGGAACTTCAGTGCAGGCATGAGCAGAATTGTGTTATACAACATGTGAAAACTAGATGTGACCTTTTTAAAAAAAAATATATTGTTAATCTCATCTGTACTTCCCTATATTCAGATGCTTGATATTAGTTAAATTACGGTAATAATACATTAATTTTTTGAAAAACAAAGCAGTTTTTAAAAATCTGTTTTTTTGCTTTGAAAACATCTGTAATAATTTGAATAGAATAAACTTAGTTACTAGGAGAAATAATTCATCTGGTGAAAAAAAATCTTAAAAATACTACCTCAGCTGAAATATTGAAAATTATGTTTAAAAATTAATTATTCTATAACTGCAGATTGCTGAAAGGGAACATCTGAAAGAAGTAGACAGGAAAAATGCACCCAATATGAGACAGAATTTAACTTGGCAACTTTTCAATTTCAGTTTGTTGTTTTCTCATCTCTCAGTTCCTGCTTTAGGAATTTCTGCAATTTTTTTTAGCCCTCCTTCAAAATCTCACTCTCATAGGAGAGCGAAATACTTAGTGTTAAAATGTACTACACTAATTTATATTACTATAAATGGTGCTAATAAAGTATTGGATTAAACAACTAAGGTATAAGATACCATCATCACATTCCCACTTTGTTTTGTTTTACCTGATTTGGGGTTGGGATCAGGGTGATGTAGTTTTCTGATAGCCATTTTGTGAATGAGATGGAGACTCCCAGGTTAACCATCTGCTAATAACTGGATGTCCAAATTCCAAATGAGACCTGGCATAATGCTTCCTATTTAATCACCAATATGCCATTTTCAAAAAAATCTCTGCTTAATTAAATATAAAAACATATTATTTAATTTATTGGTATATTTAATTGATATTTTTAACAAATGTTTACCTTTTCAGCACCAAAAATTACTCCTTGCAAAAACTAAAAATGCAGGCAATAAAGCAACCAAGCAGTCTTCATAACAGGAAAAAAAATGCCTGTTTTTGAATTTTCCAAATATCTTGTCTTTCTGCACTAATATGGTGAGATTTCCAGAGCAATAGACCCTTCACCAATGAATTTGAAGAATGCCCTAGAAGTTGCACAAGCCCTGATAATTCAAAGTTGATACTACCTTTAAATAGCTAGACTTCTTTTTCCAGCTGGTGTAGAATCCTGAAGAGACAGGAGTTTCTTAATGAATAGCAGGGAGGTGTGAAGTGTTCCTGAAGTGTTTGAAGCATGCAGTTTTAATGCCTTCTATTAAGTAAAGGTACTTACGGAAATACATAAAGTTAAACTTCCATTATTAAATACATTTATAAAGGTAATATGCTACTTTCTTTGTTGGTATGGTGGGGCAAGAAGTTTTTCAAACAGTTAAAGCTAAGAAATCCATTTGTCTGAGGAAAGAATTCTACTAGCACTCTTGATGGTCCTTAATAATGGAATTAAAGGTGTTCTGGTGTAAACTTGTCTTCACTCTCTTTTCTCTTTGTCTTCGATTGCAGAACCAAACTCTGACCACTTCCTTTTCCAGATTCAGCCCCTCTGCCATCCTCATGATCTCCTGAGATGAAGGCTTGCTTTGTTCTGTAAAATGGCTTTCCAAAGCTTCTTTCGCGGCAATACTGAAAAGAAAAATACCACATTGCAATCATAGTCCTTTCTTCATGCTGTCTTCATGCTACGTTAAAACAGTGGGCAGCTTATCATGTATACTCATTATCTCAGTTTTCGAAAGGACATGAAATCATGTAACTTTTATATGTCTAGGTACATAACAAATAAACTATAAAACGACTTCTGGGCGAGAACCCTTCCATGTTCATCCCAATCAATGCCTAAAGTAGCTTAAAAAGAAATTAGCAAGGAAGAACCACACCATCTACAAAAGAAAAGGACATGACCAGCCTCAAAATGATACTGATAAATGAGAACACGTCTGTTATGTACTGGGCTCATTAGTAATACCACGTGGGTTGCTGGAGCAGCTAACGGCTCTCCAGCAACCCAGACTACAAGTCTCCAGTGCTATAATTGGCTATCCCTAGGCGGCAATGGTTGCTTCAAACCTATTGGCTGCCGCCTAGGGGGTAGACTATATATTGCGGCTAGTTGCAGCCATTTGCCAGTACAGATTCTGCACGAAATAAAATATGAGTTTCCCTGTACTCAGTTACCTCGTCTTCATTCCTGCACCAAAGAACCTGCTATTTAACAACTTCAATAAAATCTCCCTTTTGATTTATGACACTCTTAAATGTGTACTTGGTAACATCAAAAGTACTATGGTTGCCGCATCAACTTAAGTTGGATCAGAATTCAATAATTATAAACAGCATTCTGAAATAACATGGACATGGCATACATGTCTAGTTGGGTAAGCCAGGTGGACATACATTGTGTGCATTATCTCATTCACTGAAAACAATTGGTGGAAATCTAATACCCTATGTTGCCATTTGTCCCCTTACCAGATTGTATTCATTAGAGTGGCATTAGATTTAAAATTGTAATTCAGTAAAGTTGCAGGAGGGACGTGGTGGCTCAGTGGGTTAGGGTTAGGGTTAGGGTTAGAGCTTGTCGATCAGAAGGTCGGCAGTTTGCCAGGTCGAATCCCAAGTGCCGTGTAACAGAGTGAGCGCCTGTTACTCATCCCAGCTTCTGCTAACCTAGCAGTTCAAAAGCACGTAAAAATGCAAGTAGAAAAATAGGGACCACTACGGTGGGAAGGTAACAGCGTTCCGTGTGCCTTTGGCGTCTAGTCATGCCAGCCACATGACCACGGAGACGTCCTCGGACAAACGCTGGCTCTTCGGCTTGGAAACACTGGCCCCTAGAGTCAGAAATGCAGGGCTTTTTTTCTCATAGAATGCTCAGAATGGCATTCCGGCACCTTTTTTTGCAAAAAAAAAAAAAAAGCTCCGTCTGAAAGCCTATTGCAGGGCTAGGCAACCTTGGTCCTTTTTTATGACTCATGGACTTCAACTCCCAGAAATCCTGAGCCAGCCATGCTGAGGGGAAAGAGAGGTTTCCAAGCTGAGCCATGCTAGCTCAGGAATTCTGGGAGTTGAAGTCCTTGAGTCATAAAAGAGCCAAGGTTGCCTACCCAGCCCTAGAGGAGGAGATTAAAATTATTTACAGGGTTACTTCTTTAGGAACTAAACTTTTAGAATCAAAACTAATTCAAAAAAGTCAACAGGAAAGAACCTCACATTTTTCGTCTGCTTCTGTCTTTTGGAAGGTAAAATTAGATAACAAAATAATCTGTTTCCTATGTTAACATGTCTGCAATGAAATCAATTAAAGGTAACAGGAAAGAAATGAGAAACATTTTTCTCAATGTAATATGTTAGCTGATGCTAGAAAAAAATAGTATCTTTTGTACATACTTTATTACAACTAAATCACTTTAAACATTTCTTAAGAATGAAATATTCTTAATTTGGACTTTACTTTTACTGTTTGGACTGTTGTGTGTTTTGAAAAATAGATTATTTAGAATCTAGTTATGTTGCACTTCAGTCTTTAAATAATTAACCTAGTATATACATAACAATATATGATGTTTTCCATGGTGAGCTTAACATCAATAACAACATTTATTAAAAAGGCTAAAATAATTTATGGTGGTATTATCTGTACATTAAAATTTTGTTTAGTCACAATCTTTCACTTTTCACATTCTGGACAAGCAACCTAGCAAAAGATGTTACATATGTGCATAAACGTAGTCAGTAGCATATGCCTTTTTAATAATATCAAACATGCAAAAAAACAAAAATAAGTCCAAAATATCTGTATTACATCCAGAAATGCCAACTTTGCAACCAATATTTCTCATCCATAACTATGGCAGCCTAAGGATACCTGCATACATGCAAATGCTTCTCTGGTATCAGTAACGCAGCAGGGATTGCTTTTTTCCTTCCAGTAACAGATTGCTGGGAAATACCAAACATGGCCTTAAGAATTCCAATGTTTGTTACAAATTTTTCTGGATGTGGTTGGAAAGAGGCCTAGAAATGCCAGCACAAATACATCACACTTGTTGAACATGCACACACAACTAATTACAATCTTCAATTATATGTGATACAGTATATCTAAAATGAGATGTCTCAACTGCAACTTGCAAACTTCTGTTTTGCGGCAAAACAATCCAGGACAAGCTGATCAGCTGAGCTTAGGGAGGGCTCATTAATTTCATACAATTTCTGGGAAGGAAAGAAACAGAAGGACAGTTTAACATCTTCCAGTTGATGTTATGTTATGTAACATCTTCTGGGAGTTGAAGTCCATGAGCCATAAGAGCCAAGGTTGCCTACGCCTGGCCTATTGGCTTGCTGCTGAGCATGCCAAAAGACCTGGCTGACAAACATTGCACAGGCAAGTTGTCTGCAGCGAAGGCAGGAACTTTGCACCCCTTCCTGCTGCCCAACTACACCATCTTAACTAGGTAAGTAAGAGAGGACAAGGAGTGGGAAGTGGGTTCTGCTGAGTCCACGTGCACTCCTTCCTTGTGCTCACCCATGTCAGCCAGGCTGGTGGCCTACCCAGTGCTGGACCTGCACCACCGTCGCCTCGCCCTGCGCACCTAAGTGGCTGCCCTGCATCGCCTGGTCCGCACTGCCTCCACTGCCCACCGCACGCAGTCTCGCCATATAGAGTGGGCCTTGCTGCTCCCACAGCACCAGCCGCGCTGGCTCCTGCCCCGGGGGGCAGCACGCCGCCAACACCGCTCACACCCATGACCCCAGCAGCTCCAACCCCACACCTCCTGTGCCCACCAAGGTGAGAGTTCCGGAACCTTTTTTTTTTTTTTTTAGAAAAAAAGCCCTGCGGAAACGACTAGCACGCATGTGAGGGGGAACCTTTACCTTTACCTAAAGTTGCAGGCAGCTTTTCCATAAAGAACTAAAATTCTAGTACATAAGTTTGAATAGAAGATTAATTGGATATGATTTGGATAATGTGCTTATATTACTACTGCCCAAATTTTAAGAAGATTGCTAGTGCTAATGGCAATTGTAAGCATTATTGGACATAGTTGAGAGCTTTAGTACTAAGGTGCCCGCTGCTGCCCTGCTCTTGGCTGCTGCTTAACTTTGTCAGTTCTTGTTTAGCAAGCTTCAGTGACAACAGAAGTCTTCACATGCCATATGTTCCCCCTTATGCATAAAGAAAGAAAAAGTGACAAATTACAGGAACCAAAGAGAAGACCTTTCTGGGCAGTCTGAGGAGCCAAGACTTATGGTTATTTCAGTACTTCTAAATGGTGTATATTTAGATCATCATTCTTTGCTGCTGTTCCTTCCCTCTGCTTTTGCTTTCATATCATTATTGACCCATTTTCTGAGTTATCTTCCTGGGAATAATGACTATGAACAGTTCCGTTTATTCAAGGAATAGTAAGGACAAATAAGAATGAGGAAAATGTCTTAAATCCAATAAGCAAATACTTCTGCTTCCTATTGTGTCAGTTTGGTTCACAAGGATCCTTTTCAGCTTTAATTATAGTTGTCTTGATATTGCTTATAAATGCTATAAAAGATTCTATACAGTTATACATTTTTATTTTTAGTTTCAACAATTTCAAAATGCAATATAGGTTTAATCAATAATTCTGATCACAAGAGGGCAGCACAGTACTTGAGTTTTGATATCAAAGCAGTATTCTGTTAAATATTAGTGACAATGATGTTGAAGTTTGGGGTGATCAGATAAACTGCGCCCATTTTGTGCAGTTTATAATCTGATAAAATTACATACTCCATTCAGATATTACAAAAATAAATATGGATATAATGTAAGCAACATTTGTGGCTTTTGTTTTGATTGTTGAAAAGATTTAGTTGTTTAGAGTCCCCTGATTAAAATATGTCTTTCAATGTATCCTTCAGAGAACACTTGATATAATCTCAGTAAGGTACAAAATAAACAAGACACTTTTCTAAGAACATGAACAAATATTTAAGTGTAGTTGTTTAGAAACTCAAAATTTGAAAAATATGGTAAGTAGAGAAGTTTGGACATTCTCCAGTCAGTATCAAGTAACTTTTTTTTGTAATTATGAACAAAATAAATATTTTTCAACCATCCGTAACCATCTAAGTCTTTCCATTCTTGCTTTGCTATTTTTCCCACCCTGCCTTGCAGAAATTTTGTAGATCCGAAATATTCTCAGGTGCCCTCAGGATATTTGAGATCTCCTAACATATTTTTAATAATATCCAGAGTTAGGAAATAGTTACAAACCTTCTGCCTGCCTAGCTGCCTGCTGAGCACTTCATAGTTTATTTATTTTATTTATTTGGATTTGTATACCGCCCTTTCCCGAAGGACTCAGGGCAGTTAACAGGGTAATTAAAACAAGAAATACAAAAATTAAAAACAATTAAAAAGATTATAACAGTCCCTGAAAAAGTAAAAAAAAGTAAAAAAAAAAAGTAAAAAAAAAGTAAAAAAGTAAAAAGTAAAAAAAAATTCCAATTAAAATTAGAATTAAAATTCTCAGCCTGGGCCAGAGAGCTCGAAGAGCCAGGTCTTCAGGTCCCAGCGGAATGAACGGAGGTCATTGAATTGGAAGTACATTTTGGATTGTTGTATTGCTGCAAAATCCAACTTTTTAACTTCAATTGTTCATAGTTTTAACACCTCATAGAAGTGTCAGCCTCTGTTTATTTAGAACACGCATGTCACACTGCTGGCCACGGGCCAGAGGCGTCACGCTGAAACTGTGCCCACCCCATTGCCGGCAATGGGGAAAAAGTCCCGATAAATCGCACAACGTCACATGATGTCGCAAGTTTGACATGCCTGATTTAGAAATACATTGAAACCTACAGTTTAATCAGACATGCTAAAATAGTTGCATACAAGTTGTAAACCATTATGAGAAGATACAGTAGAGAAGTCTAATAGAATCCCTATCACTCATGAGGACCATACATGTGAAAAAGGTGCATTACTTATTACCTAATGGTGGTTCTGCGTTTTCTTTTCCGTTCATTCATGCCAACTTTTTCATTGTATAGAGCTATACAGTGGGAAAAAAATAATTAAAAAATAATTTCTGGTAGTTAATGATAATGTTGCAAAACATCTCATGTCACATATTGTATTTAATATTTGTGTTTTGGTTTGTATTTGGTATTTTATAAAATGTATGCTTGTATGTGATAGTGAGAGAGAAGTGCAATAAAGTTTGTTAAAATTCAAGCTAAACTATTTTCTTATGACAGATATTATACATTAGTTGGCAAGCTGCTATGCTCTTGTACAATAAAAGCTAAATTGCTTAGAATTATTTTGTGCATTATGACTGTAAGAGGAGAACCCATGTGAATCCATCAGGAGCATATAACACGTCCGGTTTGTATATTTTGTGATAATGATAAGTTGGCATTTGGTCTCTGTACACTACCACATTGAATTTGATATAAAACAGTCAAAATGTGAGTGGAATGAGGACTTTTAGCTTTAATTCAAGGGGCTTAACAAAAGTGTCGTCAACCATTAACCACTGAGGAATTACAGCCATTTTAATAAACCCACCCTTATTTCTGGTGGCTCATAAATGATGGGACAAACTAAAATAATTATAAATATAAGGATTATTTTTAGTACTTGGACAAAAAAAATGGTAGTCAGTGAAGTCTGGAACCCATGGATATGACCAAATGCAGAGTTTCCTCCTTTGTCACACCTGTATTGCAGCCTTCAACTGTTGCTTGTTTGTGGGTCTTTCTGCCTTCAGTAAATAAACAGCATGCTCTATTAGACTGAGATCAGTGACTGACTTGGCCAATGAAGAATATTCCATTTCTTTGTCTTGATTTCTTTGCCTTTTATCAGCATTCAAGTCATCAATAAACACCAGTGACTCAGTTTCATTGATAGCCATACATGCTGATGCCATGACATTGCCTCCTCCATGTTTGACAGATGATTTGGTATGCTTTGATCATGAGCTATGCCTTCCCTTTTCCATACTTTTTCCATCATTATAGTATAGGTTGATCTTGGTTTCATCAGTCCAAAGAATATTATTTCAGAATTGGGCAGGCTGTTATAGGTGCTTTCTGGAAAAGCCTAATCTGATCTTTCTGTTAGGGAGTGTTACCAATGCTTTGAACCTTGTTGTGAAGCCTCTGTATTTACATTCATGAAGCTGTCTCTTCACTGTAGGCTTTTATAATGGCATGCCTACCTCCTCAAGAGTGTTCTAGACTTGGCCAGAATTGTGAGAGGTTTTTTTGTTTTCACCAATGAGAAAATTCCATGGTCTTCCAGGCCTTTTGGTGTTGCTGAGCTGCTAGTTAATTCCTTCTTTTAAGAATGTTCCAAATTGTTCTTTTGGCTACTTACATTGTTTTTGCTATCTGTCTGATGGCTTTATTTTTTCTTTCTTTCAGTCCAATGGTGGCCTCTTTCACTTGCATAGATACCTCTTTGGACCTCATGTTGAGTGTTCCAATGAACAGCTATCAAGTGCAAATGTTAACATCAAAACCAAATCCAGATCTTTATCTGCTTGATTTGCCATGAACTAATCAGGGAACAAGGAACACCTGTAACTGTCAGCCATTTGTGCCATTATTTATGAGTCACCAAAAATAGAGGTGGGTGTAATAAAATGCTGTAATTTCTCAATGTGTAATGCCACACTTTTGTTAAACCCCTTGAGTTAAAGCTAAAAGTCTTCACTTTGCTCACATGTTGACTGTTTCATTTCAAATTCAGTGTGGTGGTGTACAGAGGCCAAATGCCCAAAAATGTATTATTGTCCCAATATATGTGAATCTGACTGTATTTGGCCAAGAACATTTGTTCTGCTGACTCTTTCTGCAACCTTCGCAGTTGTGGAAATCTACATATCCATAGTCTTCTGAAGAAATGCTTCCCAATTTGCCTTCACATATGTTATGAAGCAAATAAAAAGTGTTGTCTGCATGTATTCTCAAATTAAAAATGTGTAAACAGTATTACTTCTTAAAGTAGCTTTATAATTGCCTGAGGTGATAGAGTTCAGGAACATGTTTAGCATTACTGGTATAAGTTATAGATATTACTTTACTATTTCTGTCAGGCTCTGGAAATATTATTTGATTGTGTTTATATGCACTTTTCCTGTACATTCAGTGAACATGTATAGTGCGAGAGGAATCACACTGCTTCCATAACATCAATGTATTTACAATGCACATTATAGATCAGTGTGAAGGGGCTGTTCATATATAGATACACATATACATACAAACAAACATAACATTTGTTATAATGTTAGCTTTCTACAGGTATGTAGCACTAGACTTGGACATGGATTGT
The DNA here is from genome assembly GCF_964194415.1 of Vipera berus. Lineage (NCBI taxonomy): Eukaryota > Metazoa > Chordata > Lepidosauria > Squamata > Viperidae > Vipera > Vipera berus. The sequence continues at coordinate 42,132,034 of NC_138206.1, read as the reverse complement.
GAGAATAATCCAGGTCTTCCTTTAAGAAATAAGGGAATTATTGTCTGAAAACAACCATGTTTCTTGTATATTTTCACTGCTCCATGTACAGTCTTAAACATGCAATGTAGCTGTGTACTGCTTCAGTTTTGAAAGGAAAGAAGTTCTTTGGAGCACAAAGAATACTACATTCTTGCCCTGTTAAAATAGCTGCATCTCTTCCTTAAATTCCATGGCTGTACTCCACAATTACAGCACAACCCTGGGAAAATGTTCATTCGGTTTAGCAAGTTGCTGACGAGTGCTACTTGTGTATCCATGTGTGTTCAAAACTTTTCAGGTTCAGAATGCTGCACAGTCTTAACTTGCACATAAACACAAATAGTTTTGACATTTTTTTAAAAAAAAGTCTGTGATACCTCCTACTTGTTCTGCTTCCTCCAGCCACTTGGTTAATATGGATTTCAGTTTGCAGGCATTCTTGAAACTCAGTTGCAAGTTTTCAAACCGGCAAATAGTAGTCTGGCTGAATTCAGAGCCATGCACTGCAGCTAGAGCTTCTCCAACATTTGTTTGTGTATAACCTAACAAAAGGAAATAGGCCTACAAAATCAAACTAAAAATCCAAGGTCAAAGAAGAGACAAAGAGAGTGGTGATGTAATTATATCCAAACACTATATATGATAGTTTAGAATAAAACAAAATATATTTAAGTTGGTCTAGTTGCATGAATCACATACCTAGCTTAATTCTTCTCAACTTGAACTCATTGGCAAATTTCTCCAACTCTCTAATTTCTGGAGAATCCATATCTATTGGTTCATCAAGTGACTTGGCCTTCTTCCGAAATTCCTGCTTAAAATCAGCGGTAGGATCAGCTCCAAGTAGAGATGGGTGCATGGAAGTAAAGCTGTGGCCTAGAGCACATGAACTGGCACTTAGAGCATGTTCAGGGAATTTATACAGGCAAGGAGTAAGACCACCTATCCAGAAACAAAACACATACAACTTTCTGTTTAGAAACCAATTTTAAGGAGATAAAATATTTTATTTTGTTAAGTGTATATCAATCATTGGTAAAGAATGGGTAATGATCGCTTAAATTGTTTGTTATTTGAATTCAGCCTCAATTAGTAATGGTATTCAAAGCCCTACATGGCAGGGGCCCGGAGTACCTGAGGGAACACCTGCTGCCGGCATCGACTTCCCTCCGCCCTGTGCGTTCCCACAGAGAGGGCCTCCTCAGGGTGCCACCGGTCAGAGAATGTCGACTGGTGGCCCCCAGGGGGAGGGCCTTCTCTGTGGGCGCCCCGGAGCTATGGAATCAGCTACCGGTTGAGCTCCGGACGGCGCCCGACCTTCGCTCCTTTCGCCGCGAGCTAAAAACATACTTTTTTGAACAAGCTGGCCTGGCCTGATGAAGGGATTGGGGGGGGGGTTGTTATGGTTATTTTATTGAGTTTTAAAGATGTATTTTAGTATGTGGGCATTTATTTAATCTTGTTTTAACTTTTGTAATCTGTATTTTTATTCTTGCCCTGTTCACCGCCCTGAGTCCTTCGGGAGAAGGGCGGTATAGAAATAGTATTAAATAAATAAATAAATAAAAATTGTTGTTAGAGAATATGTGCCTGAATATTAACAGCAGTATTACAATGATATCTGTAATGACACTGAAGATGGAAACAGAAAAGAAGGAAAGTCATTCAAAAGATCTCTGAACTCAGAAGGCTGTTGTTATCTCAGTATGGGAAGCCAGCAGTGGACAAATAGTAACTGACTGGAAAAAAAATCCATCTTTATTGTATAGTGAAATACTATATAGTAGACATGTTGACATCAAAGAAATCATAGCAGATATTCCATAATTACAAGAACTCTTAGTAATAGAACATTAGGGTAGCTCAGCACTCCGGGTAGAATTTGAAAGACTGCAAGTATTAATGGATTATTCACAAAAATATGGTAAGGAACTGAAGAAGAGTAAATGTTCCAACCAAGTTATTATAGCAGATCTGGAGAACAACATGGCAGTCAACAGAAAGGAGATTTAAAAAGGGTACAAATTATACCATACCCTTAATTTCACAAGCTGGCAAAACAATACTTAGGATCATTTGATTCAGATTACAACTTTATGTAAAGGGGAAATATCAGGTGTTCAAGCAGGTTTCAGAATAGACATAATTGCTAATTCACATTGGATAATTGAGAGATCCAGAAAATACAAAAATAAATCAATATGGGCTTCATTGATTGTAGAAAAATGCTTGGTTGGATAAACAAAGTCAAATTATGGAATGTGTTTAGGAGAATGGCATTCACAATGCAGGTCATTGTCATCATGAAAATTTATATATAGGACAAAGAAAAACCACATTCCAAACAAGAATAGGGTGAAATGCACTAGCTCTAAGTTGGAAAAGTTAAACAAGGTTTTTAATATTTATTCAATTTGTAAGCTGAATATATATTAAGGGAAGCTGGACTAAAAGAAGATGAGTAGTGCTGGGCTTCAAGGTTTAGTGACCATGGCCTGGACAGAAGATTTCCTGATGTTTTTCCAGAAGTTGTAGCTGGCATCTTCAGACACAGGTGGTTTTGCTATGCACATCACAAGCAATTGACCAGGGACTGATTAGAGTCTTGTCTTTATAGCCTAATATCCTAACTTCTCATTGGTCTTTAGCAAAGTCAAATCTGTAGATATGAACAGTCCACTAAACACTGAAGCCCAACACTGCCCAACGGATAATGGCCATGAAGGCAATATCAGTATAAGGATCAGCATGGTTTTAAAATTGGTGAAAGAAACATCAGTAACCTGCACTGTGTCTATAATAATATTCTGATAATGCAAATTATATGGAAGCTTTACTAATAAAAATCTAAGAACATAGTGAAACAATGGGACTAAGATTAAATATTAAAAAACATATTTAATTGCAACTGTACATTTTAGCAATATAAAACAAATATTTTAAATATAAAATATAACAAATATCAAATTAATGGCAATCAAATTAGTGGCAATTAGCCTTAGAATTGACAGTGAAGATTATGAAATACTAGACAGCTTCTGCCTATCTACAGTATTAAAAAGGATGAACCACTAACTGTAAAAATACAAGCAGACAGTCAAAAAATATGCTATAGACTAGCACTTGATAAGATAGCAATAAAGCCTTGGAAGGATATTTGGATGCATTTATTTATTTAGAACATTTATATAGTTGCCAACTCACTTTAAATAACTCTAGGTGGCTAATTAAAAAACCCCAATATTAAAAGAGTAAAAACAATAAACCCACACCCCACTGGAATGAAACAAGGCATTTAATGGACTCTATTCTACTCTGGGTTCCCCCTATCCCATTCTTCATGATGAGTTTACCCATAGAAATATCACTATCATTCAGGCAATGATTTTCTCTGTGATATTGTAGGGAAGTGAAGGTGAAACACCTTTGAGGAAACTGGACAAAAAGAATATTTTTGAAAGTCAGTATTAGAGAACTCCATTGAAAATACTTTAGATAACCTCAAACAACAGTATCTGAATCACAGAACAAACTGATCAAAAGTTCTTATTTGAGGCACAAATGAACAGGCTGAAAATATAACGTTTTCAGCACTTTATGAAAAGCACCTACCTTTATTAAGAAGTTTATAATGCTGGAAAAAGTAGAAGGAAATAGAAAAAGAGTGCAAGAAGCAGAAAGGTTGATGGACATGATTAAGTATCAAGAAGGAAACTACAAACTGCACAGAAAACTGTAGACCAATAAAAAATCAATATCTGGGAAAATCCCAGAATCATCAAGCAATGAGTTTGCAAGCACTTAGAAAGAATCATGGAGAAGATACAAAATATGTAAACCTCAGTAAGGCATTTGAAAAAGTTGGCTATACCCATATACACTGTTTTAGACAAAACAGCGGAGGATGGATAATTCACCAGCCATATAGATTCATAGTAGATTGAACAACCATGCCCAGTGTATCATCCTTAATGGATCTATGACTACACGAAAGGAGGTATGAATGAGGGTAACTGAAATTACTGTCCTTGGCACAGAGCTCCTCAGTATTTTTGTAAATGACTTAAGGTTCTAAAAATACATTCAGAAAATTTGCAAATGATACAAAAGTGAGAGATATTATAACACATCAGAATGCAGGCTCAAGGTTCAAAAAATATTGATAGGTTGTATGTATCTAACAAAATTCTGTTCAATAGTGATAAACGTAAGGTCTCATTTTGTAGGATAACCAGGTGCGCAAGTACAAGATAGATAGAATCTGACTTTGTAGAGCAAAGTCAGATTAAACATGAGGCAGCAGTGGCTGTAGCTGCAAAAGAGACAATGAGACCCTATCAAGAGCACAGGAAGAGAATATGTAGTTTAAATAACAGATAGTTAAGAGGAACTTCACTAGAGTGGAGAGACTTGCCTTGTAAAGTGCCAACTCCATTCACAACATTGGGATGAGACATACTGCAGGTCTGCAAAATACGGCTTTGAGAGAGGCTTGCTGCCAGCACATCAGGAGCTGTAGGCTTGATACCTATTAGAGATGGGCGGGAGGGAGAGGAGACTGCAAGAATAGCAATTGAGAGATGAAGAATTCCACCTTAGTTTTAGCCCATAATAGCATTAATAAATGAGAACCATTCCTGCAAATCTTTCTTTTTTTAAAAAAAGCCTTATATCATATCCACCTAGTACAGCCTTTGTCAGTCTGGAGCCCCCTAGATATTTAATCTAATATTTAAGAAATATTTCAGTTTAAAATACTGTTGCTTATTCTGTAGGTAAATTTAAGAAAAAAAGGAAGCAAATGAAAGACAGGGAATTAGATGCTTGTATGGACAAATGCTTGCTATCTTGACTTATCTGCAGCAATATCTTGTGCTCCTTCAAGAACCATCTTGTAGTTTCTTTCATCCCCTCTAGATGAACTGGGTTTCTCCTCCTTTTTCTCTCCACTTCTCTTGACATGGGCAGCAGGAAAAATGAGGAGAGAGAAAAGCACCAGAAAATGGATGACTGATAGCAAGAAACCAAATGGTCTTCTGCTCACAGTAATTGTCAACTAAGAAGGGATTTCAGATCACACCTATCTATTCCCCTGTGGCTCTTAATATGGACATCTTTGAGCCAGCATATTTTGTGGCACCTAGTCCACTTGACAACCTTACTTTGTGCTGTGGTGAGGAAGAACCTGTACTTTTAAAAACTTTATTAATATGTCCTATGTAATTGATATCAATAAGTCATGATCTTTTTTTGTAATCTGCATTGGGAAACATCTCGACTAACTTGATATGTCCACAGGTAAGATTTGCATTCCTGTTGCTTGAAGTAGATGTTGAAAATACCCTCATCCAAATCTTTCTGTAATTTCCAGTTCCTACCTTTCTACAGATTTTACATTCTCATCACCTGTCCCAAAGGTGCTTTTTCAAAGGCAACTGGACTTTCTTTGTTTTCCTTGAAGATGTTTTGCTTCTTAGTCAAGAGGTTTTTTCAGTCCTGACTAAATGGTGGGAAATGGAAGGATTTACATTGCATGCAGTCATCTGGTTGTTAGCACTCTCATGACCAGATGACTGCAAGCAATATAAATCCTTTTATTCTCCGCCATTCAGTCAGAACTGAAGAAGCTTCTTGGATGAGAAGCGAAAGATATCCTCAAGGAAAAACAAAGCAAGTCCAGTTTCCGAGAATCTCCATAGACATAGTATTATTAACAGGTGATTGGAATGTGTTTTTTCTTGTTTATTTAGAACCTCTTGCAGTTTTCTGCAGAATACTTTTTCTTTTTAATGGATGCCAAGATTATTTTTAGGAAGTTTAATTATTTCACATAGAGAATAGCCATGATAGATAAAGTAGGTGAATTATGAGAAGTACTATAAACTGTTCTACAAATAACAGCTCATTCTACAAAATACTGTTTTACTTCAGTATTTTTCAACTCTGGCAAATTTCAAGGTGCGTGGAATTCAGTACTGGCCAGGGAAATCCATTCATCTTAAAGTTGCCAAGGTTGAAAAACACTTGTCTACAAAGTGTTCTATATGCAACATAAAAAGTCTAGGGAAATTGAATGTATACTTCTCAACCTTCCTATAGCTCCCTTTTCTTTTGTTGCTCCTATTTTTTCGTAAAAATAAATCAATTAATTATAATAAAGCAAAGTTTTTTTTTTAACTGAAGTGTGCAATATGTCTTGGAACAAATCTAAGGAAGTAGCAGTAACTGTGCTGGAAAGTTAAACCAAGCCAAGCCTAGTTAGTATCTGGATGAGAATTCTCTAAAGAAAAGCAGATCTATAAACTAGTATGCGAAATTGAAGAAAAAAGAAAACCACTCCTGAAGTGAAGCCATTTCTGGCACATTGTCAAGAAAGGTACATAAATAAATTATGAAGTTATTTGGATTTCAGCTTCAACTTAAAGGGGAATTTATTTCTATAATAATGGCACAAGAGCAAAGAAAGGCCTTTATCAAGATACTTCTCATGGATCAGACCTCTTCATGTAAGCATTTCCAAATCTTTAATGGAGAGACAATCCAGATAATCGTTCTTACATTTGTTATATTTAGTACCCATGCTTTCTATATATGCTAACACTTTGCAATAACACTTAGCACATGACAATATTAGCTAGAGGACCAAAAAATAATTCCAAGTAGCTATGATTATGAGATTTTTTCAGGTTTTTAGACTGGCACTCAGTTTGGTAGTAGGTTTTGGCAATGCCACAGGTAAGTTATAGATTAAATGAACAATCGCTTGGAATTATCTTTAGTCAAAATGCTATAGATTCTGTTTCAGAAAGTATTTCTTACCTGCCATCATCCCATATGCAGTTTGTTGGTTTCCATAATGACAAGAAGGAACAGAATAATGCAGACCTGATGGCATATTTTCCATAGTAGCCATGGAAAAGCATATATGGGCATATTTAAGAGTTGGGTTCAAAGACAAACAGATGAGACCAGTAAGAATATATACACTGATTCATAAAATATTATGTCTATCAAAATATATGAAAATTATCTTTTGGATTTGTCATGAGCTGAACTCTACACACTGAATATCTTAAGAATACGATATTGTTTGATTGTTACATGTAGCAATTCATTCATCCAATTTAATGATTACTGACCCATTTACTCTGCCTAGTAAGTTATAGGTTGAAACCTAGAGTAAACTGGGCAGATGGTGAAACATTTAATGCATGTTGAATTATCTATGTTTCCATTCATGTCATATATTTAAGTATCAATTTAGTAAACTCATTTCAACCTGATTTTTATAAAAAAGGTTATTAAATAATAACAGCACTATTATTATTACAGAGTTTTTGAATAAGCCAGAATATAATTTTACTAAAGTATTATAAGTATTACTATTGTTATTCAGTATATTGTAAATATTTTTTTAAAAAAACAATCCCTTAGTTTTCAAATATAACGTAAGTATTTTACTGCATTAGAAAGATCAATATCAGCTGCATTTAGTTTTCTGTGATTAACATTTGAAGTCTGCTGAAAATTCTGTACTCATACTCTGAAATACAGCACAATATGAAATAAAATCTTTGAAAGTATTCATATAATATAGAAAGAAGAAAGAGATCAGCCAAATAATTGCCCATCACCTCTTTGACTTAAAGATCATTTTTTGTAAATAGGATAAGTAAACCCGCATGGAACCCTCTGAGCAATTTGTATCCTACAATATGATGTTTCAGTGTTAATATATTGTTTTCTGTATAAATGGCATCTTGAATGGCTAAAGATTAGGAATGGTCATGATAAGTATGTATAAGAATGAATAAATAAATAAATAAATAAATAAATAAATAAATAAATAAATAAATAAATAAATAAATAAATAAACAAACAAACAAACAAACCCTTCTTCCTGTGAATGTGTGCTGAGAAGCACCATTCAAAAAGGCTAAAATATCTTGCTGTCAATTGATGTACAAAGCAAGAAAATTATATATAGTTTACTTTTCAGTGGCAAAATTAAAATACTACTACAGAAAACAAGGCTATGGTCTATATATGCTTACTTGGAATTTAGTCTCTTTGAATACATTGGGATTTATTAAGTAAACAAGTACTCAGAAATAAAGCTATTGATTAATAAAATAAAACACAAGTTCAATTAAAATCTTCCAGCAAGAAAATATGTATATTATGTATATTATAATACACACACACACACACACACACACACACACACACACACACACACGTATATATATATACATAGCTTTATTTCTGAGTGCTTGTTTACTTAATAAATCCCAATGTATTCAAAGAGACTAATGTATGAATCAATATGAAAATATTTCACTAATGAACACTACATTGAGGTAGGATCTCCCGTTTAGTACCATATGAAATATTGGATAACAATTCCTATTTTTTGAAGTGAAATGCAATTTCAAAGTTTGTAGTTCCATTCAGTTAGAAGTAAAAGACTTCATTCAAGTACAACCATTAGCTGCCAGATTAAATTGATGTGAAATATTATATAAAACATATTAAAATAACATATCATCCTTTCTCATTCCTTTTGAAGAATCAGTAGAAGATAGAAACCAAAAGCATTTCCCTGAATACATGTATAGAATACAAAGCCATAAAAATTTGTACATACTTTAATAATGTTTAATAATTGAAAGGTTGTTTTAGAGGTAATTACAAGCACTGATATTATTACTTTACTTCCTCAAGTTTTATTTTTTATCATGCTTGTTATTAAGGTGGACACTGATAGAGGATCAGCAATGGGAAAAAATTTTTTTAAAAAAATCATAAAACAGGATGGGAAGAGGTAAAAAGTGATTTTTTTTCCAATGCATTGGAATTAAATTACAGTCTTTCATAAAAAGATTCGATGTTTTTATATGAACAGCAAGACAGTTTGCTTTCTTTACAAATGATTTTTTACAATATTAATAGTGTTCCATACTTTGTGGATTTAATTTCAACTATTTGAGAAAGGAGTATAATGAAAATCAGATGAAAGTCATTTCATATAACCTGAAATAAACTAATTTTGCATAATTAGCATCAAAATAAATTACTTCAGGATTGGAGCAGTGACAGATACCCACCACTCATTTAAGTCATTACCTGTCATTTCATAAAATGTAAAGTTTCCATTCTTTCCATTCTGTGCCAGAAATTTTTAGAAGGAAAATAAAGCAAAAAGGTTGTATTCTTTTCAATTTAATGAATTCAAATCGTTAAATATTGAGTAGAATGGCATCAGTTTGATGGTCGAATATTGATTACAAGATCAGCCTCAAAAAGCAATGTGAAATCAACATAATTAAAAGATATTATAAGCTAATTAAATACAAATTTTGCTTGAAGAATTTCTTGAAGTATTTGTATAGCATAGCAAAGATGCTAAACTGAAGCCAGTAAAATGGCACACTGATAAAAGTAGCAATTTTATAATAAGAGAAACAATACCTGTAGAAACCACATTAGTGGCATGATTGGAGACGGGTAAACACTCTGCAGCACTATGATGCATTATCAGAGGCAGAGTGGGAGACGAGTCAGAAGTCAAGGGGATGAAGGTGTCAGCTGAAGAAAAGACTTGACAACTCATTCCCACCAAAAAAGAAGGAAACCCACACACAAAAAAACCCCAAGAAAATAGAATGAGAGTGGAAGAGAGGAATGAAGATATGCTGTGCCTTGCTTTTCTCCCAAGACTATCCTATACAGTTCACAGCAACTCAAATTCAGTTGGCCAACATCATTACTTGCATATATACATAATGTGGGTTATGGTGCACTATGAGTTGTGTGCAGGTATTTATACCACCAGGAAATCCTTTTATCCATGTTAATGGGCTTTGCTAGGCTGTGTTGCTTAATCACTCTGGAAACTCCTTCTTTCCCGCCCAAAGGCAACAGATACCCAATTAATGAGGGGAAACAAGAGAGCGAGTTTTTCAAATTCTTTCAAGCTGGCTTTTGTGAAGGAAACAATATTGGATAAAGCTATATGAGGGAGTCATTTTACTCCAGTTTCTGCTCATGAGGAGGAGGAAAGCTCCTCAGCATTATTCATTCTTATGAACACCTGTCTGGGCTTTCCCTGTCCCAGTATATATTGAGAAATTAAAATGTTATACGTGATATTAAATCACAGGCTGCAGTTATCTCATTTATTTGTTTATATCTGGAAAATATAAATATGAATTATTAATTGAAAGAATCTTAAATGTATTTTAGAGTCTGGGGAAAACCAGGTGGGATATATTGTTTTATGTATCAGTGTTTATTATTTTTAGGACACAAGAAAACATTGATTTCCTCAGTTCACTGTTTTAGAAATCCCAAAATCCCAACCTCAGGAAATCTCAAAAGAAGCATGATGAGAACAGGCCAGGACAAAGAGATGAGAAAGGATGATAATTTAGATCCAAATTCATCCGATCCTAAAATAACAGTCCAATCCATCGTCCAAGATTAGACTATCTAGTTTGCTGGAACACATTTTTTTATTTAACTTGCCCATGGGATATCCAGATGATGGAGTGTTTAGATTACAACACCAGAGATGGAGTGATTTGGATATGAATTTACTTCAGTGATGAAAACTCAGTGAATTGTTTAGGACCAATCTCTCTATCTTTATAACTACCTTGTTGATGAAGTTGTTTGCAATTATGCTCATCCAAGGCATGAGCTTTTAACTCTGCTGCCTTTATTCCTTATTTCACAGCCTCATCATTGTCATTGCCATCATCATCATCATCATCACACTTATGGGAGGAACAGAATTGGAAGAATAGTACTGTGAATGATACTATGCAAAAACATGGATTATGAATCTAACAACCAAGCAAGCAGTCAGAAGGATTTTGTTTATTTTTAAATAAACATTGCTCCTTGCTCCCTCTCTCTCTGGTGTCAAGAGTTGAGGCTTTTCAAATCACTTTACATTGGAATGCTCCAACTGAAGAACAAAATTACTGCATTAAGATCTTAGTGGAACAATATCAATTGTTCTCTTGATCTATTTTTTATGTGCATTTAATTTTATTTAATAACATTATGCCTTGGGCATGGCATTATCACAGACCAAAAGTTCTGCCAGTAAAAGGACTATGCTTGCAAACAAAGGGAGGAAATATATTTATACAGTATAACTCGTGATGGTGCAAATAATATTGCTGATGATTCCCACATCTTGTCAGCTTCATCTCCAGTCATGGAAGAAGAGACATAAATAATCCTACACTCTCTAGGATACTTTTCAAGAGACCATAAGATCTTTATGTTCCCTCCCACACCTTTTCAAGAAAAAAAAAGAGATTCGTACACAATAGGCCTCGTGAAATGTTCAAAGACTTCTCCTGAGAAAGATATACTTTAATGCTGGTTTAAAGTATATGGGCTGGTAAAAAAAAACCTAGAGCATTATTTATAGATGGATGGATGGATGGATGGTCTTCTTTTATTAGGAGCTCTGGATCTTTGCATTCTTTCTCCAAGGAAGGTTAGGCTGAGAGCATAGAAATATGAAGTATCAAGCTAGAAATGGACAAAACCAGGTCTGAAGATGGGGCATTAGATATAAATGCAAACAAATTATTATTTGGGGGAGGGATGTGAAGGGATAAAAGCAGAATTCTGGAAGCCTGTTATGGAGCCAAGGATAATAGCCATCTAGAAAATGAATAGTGTATTAAGGTTTCATTGGTAACCTTGATTAAGCAATAGTAAAACAATATTCATGAACTACCAGAATAAAATCAAGACAAGACAAGACAAGATAATCTTTACTGTCATTTTTCTCTATACACAATGAAATTCCGATGCCTGCTCTTGAAAGAAAAAATGCCACTCACCAAACAATGTCACTATCCCAAGGATAACAATAATAATATAAATAATATATTATAATAATATAAATAATATAAGTAATATAATAATAATATAAATAATTTAGATTTATTAAATTAATCCCAAAATAAAAGGCTGATAGTTTATTATACACATTCAGACTACTGTACTTAACAATTTTCATTATTGGGACAAAAAAATAAAAGATTTTCTCAACAAATCATATCAAAGGCAGGTACCTTCAGTGTAGCCTAGAAAACTGATAAAGAGATAGGATTAAGAGACTTTATGGGAAAACACTTTCCCATCTATGAAAAGCAGTGTAGATAGCTCTTAAAGACATATAGAAGGCATATTAATTGCTGTTGCCAAGCCTTGGTTCATTTGGTTTGGACTATAACCAGGATAATTGTATTATAGTTGACAATAGTTTTAAAGCCTGATTGAGATAAGCTGTGGCCTACTTGCTGAAGGATCAAAATGTAAGATAATTTGTTTTCCCAAGACACCTGTTTCACACAAGATTGATGAAAAACAATCTTTGAATGTATGTCGCAGCTTCAATATTAGTCAAGAAAAGGGTGTTCCCACGCTTCTCACACCACAAATGAATTGGGAACAAGTATATAATTTTGGCAATGGCACATACCATTTTTTTTCAGATATGCTGCTATTTAGATAACCAAGCAGCCCAATTAAATTTTTAATTCAGATTGTTAGAAACTATTGACCTTGCTTATTCAAATACCTGCTTTGCAGAATCCCTAGAAACCTAATATTGTATCTTTATAATGTATCTGCCACTCTTTTGTTTATTGCAGGAAAAAAAATCAAATTACACATAATTAATATGAAAGTTATTGTAGTTTGAATACAAATACAAAATCTACAGTGGATACAAGGTAATATACTTAATTTTATGGAAATTCATGGTAAAATTTGTCAGTATCATTTGTGGCATTTCTTATCTTGCAATTAATATGTTTTCCTTTTCCATTACTTATTCAGAACAAATCATATAGCATAAAGAATAAAGAAAGCATAATCATTTGAAAATGTTAACAAACAACATTCAAAAAAATGCAAAATAAATGTCTATTGAATAAACTTTTTTTCTTGAAAAAATGTACATACAATTACAAACACATAGTAGTATATGCATCAGGCTTCATTGAATGATGTTTATCTGCTAACTAAATTGCTTTGGCCAGATGAACAGATGTTCTTCTGTCCTCTGAAGTCTATGAAAAATTGGACTACATGCAAGTGCAGAAGAATAAGAAGAAATAGAACTAACAGCAAATGTCTTTTGCAAAACATGGATCCCTTATTATCTAAATATCCTTATTAGCACTATTTGTTAATTTGTTAGTTTATATATTCATGTGTATCATTTATGGAAAAAAGCATCTTTCCTATTAGCTAGTCTACCTCATGTCCTCTATCTTCCTATGTATTCATCAAGGAAGTTGTATACCTTTTGTTTCAACTTATCATCAAATAGATCTGGCAGAATCTTTTTACCACAAGGAAAGAGAGATAGAACAAAATCATAACAAAACTCCATGCTTGCCTACAATGAATTCAATATATACAATAACATATCATAAAATAGGTTTTGAGGTAAGGTAGCTAATTTATAATTATAAATATAATATAAATAATTATAAATTGGCAATAATCAAAAGAGAAAGAAAATGCTTCAATATTTTTCAGGGTAAGATACTGTTTTCTCTTTTCAAAAATCAGCGTAAAGTAAAGGTCATGCTGGTTTTAGAAATACACCAGCAATAGAAAGTTGAAGACCTAATGGAGAATGTCATACTAGCGCCCTGTAAATCCTATTGTTCATTTATATTCATACTTGAACTTTTGTTACAGCGTGTAATAATGAATATTCGGTTATAATGGAGAAAACATCATCTGCTCAGCATGGCTGGTCGTTTAGAGTTTCATTAGAAAACAAAACAACTTTCAACATAAGTGATTTCATCAGCATATTCAAGCTTCAGACCAGCTTAGTTTGAAGGTCACTGAAAGGACTTTAAAAAATAAAGTTTTTTTAATTATTTTGTATGAAAAACAACTCCTTTTTAAAAAAGGAAAAAGTCCTGTTAATAAGCTTTTGAAAAGTTGGCAATAAAATGAGGCCTTGCAATCACACTTTCTAGGGGTGAGCAGGGTTTTTCTGAATTTTTATTGCATGCTTTCTTTCTTCTTTTTCCTACAGGAGGAAATAGGCAGTAGAAACTAATAATCTTCAGATTTTTCAGGGCCAAGACTCATATTTAAAGCTACTATGAAAGTATGTACATACCTTCAATATCTTTCTACTTTTGTAATTAATATAATCAGAAATTAATGATATACTCCATTCTCAAAAACTAAACAGAATATGTTAAACAGATTTGCTTTGATACTAAGAATTAGAAAAAAAAAACTATGGATTTCCATAGTGCATGCCTACCATATTCCCATCACAATTATTGTGGTCATCCATGAACAGTTAAAAAATTTTCCTGACATTTATGGCTTTGGAATAAGTTATAGCTGTAGAATGCTTCCAGAACAAAGCAAATGATTTACATGTAAAATATCTATGTTCAGAATTCGGAATTCCCATATACAATTAAAAATTAATGTCTGCCTGGAAAGCTTTAGTCAGTCAGCATCAAAAATACCAAGTTAAAGGCACCAATGTCTGATTTGATATCAAGCAACATTCTGTATTTCCTATCTATAATTTTCTACAAATTAGAATCAATCAGTTACATATTATAATTGTTTTTTTTGAAGAATTTCATCTTAAAATATCTTTTTAAAAGTTGAATAACGCAAAAGGAGATATTCAGATGATGCAGAACCCCAAATATTTGTTAATCCAAGGCATTTCAGAAGGCAATGCCAATATTCACATGAAAGCACCAGGAATTATAGAACTAGGTTCATCAAGCCTCCAAAATCACAAATTTCTGAGGATTCAGAGCCAAAAAGCGAATGCTCACAAAATAGAACAAGAATTAGTGCTTCAACTACTTTTGGATGTCATACTTTTTACAAAGATTAAACATTAATTTGATTTATTATTTCTGTACGTGTGTCTCTATGTATGTTCGTGTCTGTATAAAATATAAATTTTAAATGAAATTTAACAGTGAAAACTGTGTGGTCATAAAGGGGATGAATTAAACAATATCCAAGCTGAATCTTGTCTGCAGTGATGCAACTCCATAAGAAAAAATAATTTATCAGAGTACTTTTTAAGCAATATGAAAATTTGATGAAAATTTTCACAATAAAAGACAGTGATCACAAACAGTAAGGTGGCATCTGAATCAGTCATGATCAGAAATAAATCCTAATTAGGAACACTTTAAATAAATGCATTTGGATGCACAGAGAAAAAAAAAGATCCTTCAATTCCTAATTCACTTATTGTTTTTAAAAAGTCAATGTGAAACCTTATCTAAAGAAAAAAAAATTAATAATACCAGGAGCCAGTAATTAGTCTGTCTCTAACTAATAATTAATAGACAAAAATTCAAGGGTTCAGACTGAACTAACTGACCCAAATTATCTAGTGAATTGCAAGATGTAGAGTCTCAGAAAGGGATATTTTTCCATCCATTCTATTAACAAAAATAAATCACATAGATAATTCATCATAAATCTTGCAAGGCTTTTCACTCATATTAGCATTACTCTACATGAGCATAGTTAACTAGTTAACTAGTTACTCAACTTTATATACAATCAGCAACAATAAAATATCCACAGAATTATACAATTTAAAGGTTCCAAGTTAAGAAAGCAGTTATATAAATTGAATGACTAACTAAATAAAAACAAGTATACACAAATGTATACTTTTGTATGCTATGTATACTATGGAGGAATAATACCTATACTCAGGGCTTTTTTTCTCATAGAACGCTTAGAACGGAGTTCCGGCACCTTTTTTGGATGGAACCTTGTAGGGTAGGCAAGGTGGGCTGTATGACATGTGCGCGTTCCAGCACCTTTTTCTTTTACAAAAAAAGCACTGCCTATACTTATCATCCCATGTTATCCCATAATGCTCTTTGGAATATTTCCTTCTTAACATTGTCCAGAACTGTAACCAAAAATATTCTAATCTAATATTAAGCAGAAAATAATTTCAAAGAGTACACCCATTCACTTAAAAACAGTGCTTCCAAGCCTCAGCCTTCATCTCAAAAAAACAGAAAGTTCAATCAGATACATAGTGTGTATCAAATGGGTTGATTTCAATTGAAGAGCACAGTCTTGCCCAAGCTTAACACCTGATTGAGCAGACTCTGTATAATTCACTTTTCTTAGGGTGTTGCTCAGCTGTATCCCTATCATCACCCCACAACCTTACCTAAAAAGAGTAGTTTGGAGCCAGCGTTATTGTGGGCAAGAATGACTAGATCCAGGAAAGTCTTCTTACAGAGGAAGAAGAGTACAGCTTTCTTCAAGTCTTCTGTCATCACTCTCTTCTACAGTGAGGCTCTAACTACCTTTTGAATTATGCCATCACTTGGACCACCAAGCAGGATCATGGTTCTAGCCCACAAATGGAACTGATAACACATTATCCACAGCCAGATAGTACAACAAGCCACAGCAATCATATTTGGACCCTGGGCGTGAAGCGTTCAGATTTTGCAAAGTTGAAGTAAAATTCAGTCTCCCAAAGCTCCATGAGATGTGGCTTACAAACTGCATGTATAATTTGCAAACTAAATTTCTAAAGATAACTTTGCAAAGTCCTACTCTCTCTCTCTCTTTCTCTCTCTCTCTCTCTCTCTCTCTCTCTCTCTCTCTCTCTCTCTCTCTCTCTCTCTCTCTCTCTCTCTCTCTCTCTCTCTCTCTCTCTCTCTTTGTGTGTGTGTGTGTGTGTGTGTGTGTGTGTGTGTATAGCAGGACTGCCTGAAAGGCTTTGCGGGAGCCTGACCACAGAGAGAAGTGGGAGGCTCGGACAGCTGCGGCTGGCATGGATGCGGCGGGCATGGATCCGGAGGAAGGAAAGAAAGGGGAGAAGGAAAAGGGGGATGGGGTGGTTGTTGTTGTTGTTGGGGAGAGACCAGGTGAAGCCAAATAGAAGTTTGGGGTTTTTAGGTGATTCCTTTCCTCTGAAGTAGAGGAAAAGAGAAAGAGAGAGTGAGAAAGTGGAGTTTTATTGCTTTCTTTCATAGGGGGGGTATTGTGAGCGAAGGGGAGAGTGAGAGTGAGAAGAGGGAAAGTTTGTTGGGGTTTTAAATCTAAGTTTTAACTAGAGAACAAGGGAAGGGGAGGGGGATTTGGGATGGGGAGACCTGGGGCTACGAGCGCCGAAAGAAGAGGAGGAGAGGCTGGCTGCTACCATTTTGGACACCAGCAACCATCCAAACTTTGATTATTATCACCTGTGCAAGCTGAAGACCTTTTGGGGAGTTGCCCCCATGGGGTAAGCTGCTGCCATGGACCACTGACTATCTTCACTGGTGCTTTCTTCTGCTGCCTGGAGCCAGAGGGTCTCCCCCCACACTCCCACTTGTTTTTCCAAGCGGCTGCTACAAGCCATTGACTATTATTGCCACGACTGCTAGGTGGTTGATGAACATTGTCATACACTGACTGCCGCAGTTAGGGGTTGGTCATCTTTGATCCTGTAAACTCCGTTGATGATGAGAGCCTGCCACCCCTTCACCCTGCGTGAGCTTCCACTTAAAAGGATATTCCACCAATTCCTTGAGAGCATGGCTGCTGGGTGTAATGGGAAGGAGGGAGGGAGCTAGGAGGGCCCGGGCTTTGGCAGCCTCTGAGGAGGTAATGCTACATGTGGGGTCTTGTCCAGGATACCCTGCCTGCCCTCTCCTCTTTTAGCAAGGGGGGAGTTAGTCTCACATAGAGATATGAGTCAGGTGAACAAAATGGACCCTAACGCAGTTATTAGGTGGTGTGAAAAGAGAATACTGAAATAAGGACGAGTGTAGTAATTGATGTTCCTTGCCATGTTTGGTCAAAAGAGCGAATTTTACAGATACTGAGAGTCCTTGTTTCAGATCAGAGGGTGTATGTGATAGATACGAGGGTGGATCGAGATTCCCCCCATTTTTGCATATTTTTTTGTGTAAGCAGAAATGGTCATGCTTAAGGCCTGTATTATTTCTTCTCCTTCTCCTTCTTATTCTCATTCTCATTCTCCTTTTTCTTCTTCTTTCTAGCCATTGACTATCCACTGCAGGATCAAGGTCTCTTCCACATGTTTCCAACCAATATGATCCTGAGCTTTCTTTTGCCAATTGGGCCAGCAATTATTTATTTTTATATTTCTGGTGTGTGTGTGTGTGTGTGTGTGTGTGTGTGTGTGTGTGTGTGTGTGGTGTGTGTATAGGGCCTGTACATGTACATGTGCACACACACACACACACACACACATACAGGCTCTATACACACACATCACAAACACACAAACATACACACACATTGAGCCATTGAGAAAAATATATTTACAATAGCTTAATGTCTACGGTTCTGTACAACACATTTCATTTTATGCTATGGAAGTCTTTAGAGCAGGATTTCCAAAAAATGTTTCAACATTTTTTTAAAAATGTTAAGGATTAACAAACATTTATAAAGTAAAACAAAGGATAATTGCAAACACACCTGAGCTTAACATCTATATTTAAAAATATTTATGGAAAAGAAGGATTGCACTCCAGCCAGATAACTCTATAATTCTATACTAGAAAATATATATTTTTGCCACTGATCATTTTGGAAGGATAGTTATCATACAGTTACCCACATCTATCTTAAATAATTGACATAGCTGTACATATCTCTTGCACTGCCCCTATACGGTCAAACCATGAAGATTCTGATGGTTTTGTTCCAAAACAAAGATTCACAAGAAGCTTGTAATAGTTTGCTGTCATGATGGAGTTGCTAAAATTCAGGCAAATCTGGTTTTTGAAACTTTTTTCATTCTTGTATGTTTGAATTGCCTAAAGGAAATATGTCCTCATGATATTTAATATGTTGACCTCTGACCACAGTTGCAAAGATTGTTTTTATTTGCATAGATACAAAAACTGAGGAGAAAAATAGTTTTTGTGTTAAATAATAACAACATATTAGAAACTACGTATGTAATAACTTTTCCTATACATAGTTGTTTTACTGTTTCACTGTTTATATGAACAGGCTTATGTCATTATACAAGCACTTAGCACATTATACAGTTCTCAGAAAAACTATGAAATAAAAACAAAATAATTCTGCTTTGTGAATTAGTTCCTCATACTGTTATTCTAATGGAGTGCTAGTAAATGTGAGACAATTAAATTCAGGAGGCATCTTAATAAGACGAGAAAGATAGGAAATGCACTAGCTGTTGGAAGTGCCTATCCCTTGCTCATACATGAAAAAAAATATACCTGGACAGCTGTGGTCTCAAAATCCAAGACTTGATCTTGTTCTTCACCCAGTATTTGGGAAGTTCCTCTCTGTATCTTCTAAATATCACCATTTTAAAATTTCTTCCCAGCCCAGATGAAACTTTTTGCACGGAGGACATGCAGGGTGTTAAAGCTCTCATTAGGTATCCAGTTCTATGCATGTTATGGCTTTTGAGCAGTTAACAAACTCTAAATAGAAAATAAATAAATTTATTAAATGAATATTTTCATTTTTGAATGAAAGTCTACTTGGTATTACTTAGGGACACCACCTGTCAGAGAATTTTTTTAATGAAATGTTTAGTATTAAATAATGAACCTCAGATCATAACTTAAGAGATATAAGCCATCACATTACTAGTGTTCATGATGCTTTAAAAATATTCTGTTAGCTGAAACAGTGCTTTTAGGGAGAATAATTTGTTGAATAAAGTTACAGAGCTTTTTAGTGTCAATTAACCACAAGGATATCAAACTCTAGCTCACAGCTATTACTATCTAATCTAAAAAAAAAATCTTAGGTACTTAGGTAACTTTTGTTTGTGTTGCAATAATTCATCCAACCTGGTGATATATTTATCCAGTGTTACAACTCTGGGGGAATTCAATCTGCCATCTTTGAGAGTAGACTCAGAGATGGTGTGGTAATTCAGGGCAATCATAACAATCATGGACCTGACCCAGGTTATTGCACATACAATCCATGAGGATGGGGGAGGGCATACTTCAGCCTGTGTTTTGTTTAGGGACAGTCATGTGATTTGGAGTTGGCAGATGTTACCACTAATTGGTGACTCAAAGTTTATTATAGCAGACTCCCCCTCTCTTGTAGAAAAGTAAGATCTATTTGATTGGCCTAATGGATCTATTGAGTTTCATAGACATTTAAATAAGTTTCCCTCATAATTTTAATATTTAATACCCCAAAATCTTCAAATATAAGGTAAAAGGTAAAGGTAAAGTTTCCCCCGCACATGTGTGCTAGTTGTTTCCGACTCTAGGGGCCGGTGCTCATCTCCGTTTCAAAGCTGAAGAGCCAGCGCTTGTCCGAGGACGTCTCCGTGGTCATGTGGCCGGCATGACTACACGCCAAAGGTGCATGGAACACTGTTACCTTCCCACCGTAGTGGTCCCTATTTTTCTACTTGCATTTTTACGTGCTTTTGAACTGCTAGGTTGGCAGAAGCTGGGACAAGTAACAGGTGCTCACTCTGTTATGCAGCACTCGGGATTCGACCCGCCAAACTGCCGACCTTCTGATCGACAAGCTCAGTGTCCTAACCCACTGAGCCACCGCGTCCCTATATCAAATATAAACACTTGTATAAATAGGTACATGCAATGCTCAGAAATACACGTGTATCTTTTATCACTGAAAACTTTCTATTCAAATATTAGATATCGCCATCTTGAACTGCAACATAAATACAAGTTGTCCTAATACAGAGAAAGATAGATTAGCAAATGTCAATATTGCGCGCATACTATTTCAGTCAATCTGAATCATACAAAAATGTTTTGTCTTGTTTGGTTCGGTTCTTGTTTTACAAATTATAAAAGAACTAATAGAAACAAATTCAGAATTTATCTCTCTGGCATTATTTTTTACCCTGTTTTTTATTTAATATGTATGGGCATTGTAAAGAGATCTGTAGTTCTCCTAGGAGAAAAAAAAATGCATCGGTGTGAACAGGTTGACTGTTCCAGATGCTGGCTTAAGTATTAAAGACTGGGAAAGAGATACAGTGTAAGGCTCATCATAGGTTTAAAATGTGTTTCTGAATATATTCAACCTGTATTCATCAGAGAATATTTAGATTTATTTGGGGGGGAACCCCCTCCCTTTCATGACTTGAGAAAGTCTAAAACAAAGCAAAGCAAAAATAAGGAAAGGGCAAAATGAGAGAATGATGCTGTGGCTTTAATTTTACCGTAATCCAAAATGGGTCCAGAGTCTCTAACATTGGCACATTCTATGTTTAACATTAGAATTATACTGCCAGTGATTAAATGTTTAATGAGGCTTTCTTTTAAAGTGACAAAGTGTTTATAAAAATTCAAGTTGCAGCAATAATATTGCATTTAAAAGTATTAATATTTTTTATAAATGCACCAAAATGAATTATTTCAATAGAAATAGGAAATATTATCATAAATAAAGAAGTCATTCAGTTCAGCATAAGAATATTGGCATTTACTAAATGTAATTTGTCTTCTAGAATTGGTAACTCTAAAGTGTGTGGCAATTTATCTTTTTACCTGCAGATGGCATTATAACACGGTCTTTGGAAATAGATACATACTAGTGGGGGCAGAAAGAAACCGAATGCTGAGCTATACTGGAATGTAATTAATATTTATATGTATAAAAGATTTTCTGTATGTTTTTAAAAAAAAAAACAATGTTTCTTTTGTGTAAATCAAGTTGCAAATATGTATGTATCTAAAATTACTCAAAATTAACATTCTGTGTAGCCTCATTCATACCTATGAATCTTTTATTCTATATTTAACAGACTGGTGGATAAATATGCTTTTTTTGTACATGGGAGGATAGCAGTGGAATGGATGCAAAAATAAATGTATACTTCCATTAAATCCTAACCTCTAAACTCAAACCAATTCAGTACAGTAATAGCACACTTCTAGGACAAAAAGAGTGATAGCCTCCTTATATATACAATTTTAATATTAAAACTGACAGAAAAGATATAAAATGTGAAGATATGTTGGATTTAGTTGTTGTTCTGGCTGAACAGATCCAAACACTTTGACCCTATTTATAAAAATAATAAAGGTGGGAAATAAATAAACAAAATAAACCCATGTTACCTCTTTGCTTTCATCTTTGAGCTTTGCCTCAAGTCCTAATTAGCTTTTGTTCACTGTTTCTATATTTGGAAATGCCATCAAAACGAATGAATTATATTCTAATTTTGAAGGCTGAATCAGTGGCGTAGCGTGGGTTGTCAGCACCCGGGGCAAGCACCCGGCCGCTGTACTGTCCCTCCCCCAGATAGTCCCTCGCTCTCTCTCCGCACCACACGCCTGGCACACACCCCCTCCACAGTGGGCGGCGACCCGGCGGCTCGGATCGGATTCGCACAGCCAGCACTGCAGTGAGAGAGAGTGAGTGAGCCAGGCAGGGGCAGAGAGCTGTGAGTGCGAGCGCGCCCCCCCAGATGTTGCGCCCGGTGCGGCCGGCCCCCCCTGCACCCCCACGCTACGCCACTGGGCTGAATTAAACTTTCCTCATGATAAGACTTTTTTAAGTCTGTTGAGCTCTTTGCTCAGAGATAAGACATTTCCAAAAGTGCTATCTGACATTAATACAAATCCAAATGTCCTCTCTCAGGTGAGAATAACTTTCAATGACACCGAGTAAAGAAATCAACAAGATTATAACCTGTTGCCTGTCTGTCACATAGACCTGACTGCAGTATGTAGATACTACAACATCATTATTTGTGCCTGTGAAAAGTATTTGGTTATAAAATGGTCATATGGTTGCACATTCAGCCAGGGGTTTAGCTAGATTTGGAAATCTTCTCTACTTAACAAGTCCTTTCCAAGGACCTAGGATAGGCAGATATTGTTGTTTAGTAATATTAAAGGAATTTGGGTGTTAAGCTGTTACAAGTAAAATTGCCTTTTGCAATTGCCTGATGTTCAAGTGGTGCTTCAGATGTTTTGAAATTGCATACAAGGCACCTATTACTATCAGTACTCTCTTTGCTTTTGCAAAAAGACTGCTATTTGCAAGCATTATATTTTGCTGTTTTTCCCCAGTTCTTTTTCTTCTCTCCTGCTGTCTCCAGGTACTGCCAAGTCTACCATCCATACATTTTTGTCTTTATCAACAATTGTTCAGCCTAGGATTAGATGTGGCAGGTGCTTGTCTGTTTGAATTTGAAAGTCCCAGAGCACTTTAGCTTCTCCATTTTCTATTACTTTTTTTCCATTTTGTAGTTTTGCCAGTTCTTACAGACTAGATTTTTTATTAAAAAGCACAAAAGAATTCAGTAAAGAAATTGGAATGTGATTTGGCATCAATGCACCAAAGCCATAAAGGCAGGCAAAATTGTTGAATATGGAATGTAGTTTAACAATAGAGATTTTATAAAAGCTGTAGTACCAGAAGAAAGCTACAAATCTTTGAGGATTTTGGAATTTGTTTATTTCCAATTTACCGTATTTTCCGGTGTATAAGACGACTGGGCATATAAGATGACCCCCTACATTTCCTGTTAAATTATAGGGTTTGGGCTATACTCGCCGTATAAGACTACCCCTCTTCCAACGCACACCAAATAAAAATTAAAAAACATCAGATTTGATTTTAATATGGTAATTTTAATTCAAATGCTTATGACATGCAGGTGCTTAGTAGGAAAACTGTCACTTATAAACATAAGGCTGTTTGTCATCAAACATGTAAACATAAAACAGTGCAAGTGGATTAAACAATAATAATAATAATAATAATAATAATAATAATAATAATAATAATAATAATAATAATAATAATAATAATAATAAGAAGAAGAAGAAGAAGAAGAAGAAGAAGAAGAAGAAGAAGAAGAAGAAGAAGAAGAAGAAGAAGAAGAAGTTGGAGGGGACCTTGGAGGTCATCTAGTCCAACCCCCTGCTAAGGCAGGAAACCCTATACCATTTCAGACAAATGGCTGTCCAGTCTCTTCTTAAAAACTTCCAGTGTTGGAGCATTCACCACTTCTGGAGGCAAGTTGTTCCACTGGTTAATTGTTCTAACTGTCAGGAAGTTTCTCTTTAGTTCTAGGTTGCTTCTCTCCTTGACTAGTTTCCATCCATTGCTTCTTGTCCTGCTTTCAGGTGCTTTGGAGAATAGCTTGGCTCCCTCTGCTTTGTGGCAGCCCCTGAGATATTGGATCACTGCTATCATGTCACCCCTCACCCTTCTCTTCGTTAAGCTACACATACCCAATTCCAGCAACCGTTCCCTATTTTCCTAATTCACTTTTTCACTTTTCCTAATTCACGCTAAAGCTTTCCCTGCACAGAGCCTTAAATAACACCAGCTGCCTGCAATTAGTGCAGGTTCGCATCCCACCAGGATCAAGGTTGACTCAGCTTTCCATCCTTCCAAGGTAGGTAAAATGAGGACCCAGATTGTTGGGGGCAATAAGCTGACTTTGTAATAATGCTGCTTGGGGGGGGGTGAAAGCCCTAATAAACAGGCATATACACAGAATGAAGGCTACTGCTAAGCACATTGATTTGTGCTTTAAATTGTAAGCCACCCTGAGTCTTCAGAGAACGGCAGGATATAAATGGGATTTTTTTTAAAAAAAAGACCAAATGGGAGATCCGCTCCAGGTTTTCCAGCCAGCCCGCCCAGTTCCTGAGTCAAATGTGTCCTTAGAGCTAAGCCGCTGCTTTGGCTGCTGCCTTCCCCACCTGCCTTTCAAGTTGGGATATGCTACAGCTGCTCTTCAACTTTAGAAAGAAAGACGCCCAGACCCCAGCCTGTAAAAAATCACAGACTGCAGCTTCTTCTCCAATTGATCCCGCTTTCCCTGCACAAACTAAATGGGACATCCACTCCAGGTTTTCCAGCCAGCCCTGTCCCTAAATTTTCAGCACCCGGCGTATAAGACGACCCCTGACTTTTGAGAAGATTTTCATGGGTTAAAAAGTAGTCTTATAGGCCGGAAACTACGGTATTACAGAATCACATAAAAGACAATACTTCCATCAAATATATCAATGAGTTTACAAAATCAAAACTAAATTGTGGAAATATCATTAAAGCAATACCTAGGCATTCCCTGTTACTTCAGATACAGCAGGAATAGTTGACTGGACCCAGGTGGAACTTTATAACTTGGATTGGAAGACATGAAAACTAATTACAATGCATCATGCTTTGCACCCCCAAAAGTGATGTATTTGCCAAGACCTGAAGTGGGTGAAGGATTCTACAGTCTTACAATAGAATAGAGCTGAAAGGGACCTTGGAGGTCTTCTAATCCATCCCCCCCACCCCGCTCAAGCAGGAGAACCCATATCATCTCAGACAGTCTCTTCTTAAAAACCTCCAGTGATGGAGCGCCCATGATTTCTGAAGGCAAGCTGTTCCACTGGTTAATTGTCCTCACTGTTAGGAACTTTCTCCTTAATTCCAGGTTGCTTCTCTCTTTGATCAGTTTCCAACCATTGTTTCTTGTCCTGCCCTCTGGTGCTTTGGTGAATAATTTGATGCTCTCTTCTTTGTGGCAATCCCTCAAATACTGGAATACTTCTATCATGTCACCCCTAGTTCTTCTTTTCTTTAGACTAGCAGCCTAAGTCCTGCAGCCATTCTTCATATGTTTTAGTCTCCAGCGCTTTGATCATCTTAGTTCCTGAAGAAAGAAAAGCATGGTTTGAATAATTACATTAGAAAAAGCCAAGAACTCTTGCTGAAGGAAATAAATCAACAAAAGTTTTTCAAAATAAAGTAAAGGCTAAATATAGAAAATAAACAATTGAAAACCAATTTGTTAATTGGAAGAATAAACCAATGCATACTCAATGCTTGAAAGATACAGAATGAAAAGATGATTAAAAATCCACATTGAGTTGGTTAAGATCAGGAGTGTTAAAGTGTTAAGAAAGAAAGTGAAGGCTTTATTTCAGTGGCTCAAAAATTACTTTGCCAATTAATTGCATGAAAGCAAAAATTCAATATGTAACATATAGAAATGTCACCTTTGTCATGAACAGGATAAAACAATTGACCATTTGATCAGTGGCTGCAGCAAAACTTCACAAACTGACAATAAGAAGAGTTATAACCAAATTGCCAAAATTATTAATTTGAAACTTTGCCAGAGTGTCAGGTCTGCCATCATAAAAGCTTCATCTTGCTTCATTTCATTGGCATCCTGCCATAAAATGCAGGGAGAGGGAGAAGGGGAATGTAGGAGAGAGGGATGACAGGAACCAGAGGTGCCAATCTGGAACAGACCAACACATCCAAGGATATGACCATGAGAACGTAATGCAAAACCACACCAAAGAGGCACCAAACCTTAAAGCTCTTACCAAAGCACCAAATTTGAATACTATTGAAACTGGTCAAGGGGGGAGGGCTTGGGAATTGGGGAAAAGGCAGGTTTTGAGCAGAAATATTCAGATCCAGCTTTGCTTATGCTATAACCACTTGACTTTAGTAAAAGTATACTTTTCGCTGTGAATGGAGTCTAGGGTCTTTCTTTCCTAAATGCTCAGACTGGGACAAGCCTGACATAGAAGTTTGGATTTAAATGTACTAAATACTATTGGGACCCTCAAGTTGAGAAGTTTTTGAAAATGAGCAGGTTAAAATCTCATGGGAGCTTAAACTCTAAACAGATAGGCGTCTTGTCTACAACAAGCCTGATACAACAATTCTTGAAAAAGAAGAAAGTGTTCATCTTTGATGTTGCTATATGATATTAGGATTAAGAAATAAAATATGAAATATATGCACTTGTAAATTGAAACTGAAAGCTTATAGAAAAAGAAATTTGCTGTCATACCAATTGTGTTTGGAGCCCTTCATATCTGGAAATATTGAATTTATCTGACCTGAGCACCCTAATTTTACAAAATAAAATAAAATAAATACCCTGCTTGAAACTTCTTAGTATTATTATTCTTAGTAATATTTATGTCCTTGGTTAGGACTTCAGTTAGTAAGTTTCCATTAGTCTTAGACTGTGAATCTAACCACAGAATACCCATTTGTAATAATAAATATGAAAATACATTACTTATTGCCATCATATGTAAAATAGCAGATACTTGGAAGCTACAAATAATGTATATATTTTTAAAAAAGCAATATAACTGACAGATTCCCTTCAGATAATCAGCTAAAATCTATTGTTTATAATTTTACAGGATACTTAGTTTAAATTAGATTTCTATGAAAAGAAATATCAGTGGCAGTGAAGATGGATAACCCAACACTATTTTTTTAAATTAGGCTGAATTCTTATCTTGATACTATATACAGTATGTTGGATAGCACAGTTATAAATTTGCCACAAAGATAATAGATTTTTCAATAATAAATCTGAATTTTAAATAATCAGGTTTTATTTGGGTTTTCCACTCAAAATTCAAATTTGGACTCTACATAAATAAAACACTTGTACGTTCTTACCTGTTATTAGTGGTTCTATATGTATAAATACCACTGCATTATACAAATAGCTTAACTATTCACAATCAGAAAATGTGATGTTAATCAAAGAAAGACACATTGGGATACTGTGTTGTTGTTGTTTGTAGCTGCTGTTACTGGCAGAACAGGGAAAACACCCTTCAGAATGAGCCTGTCAGATTCTAGCAGATTATATCAATAGCCAACTATCAGTGTTGACAGGTAGGCTATATATATTTAGAAATATAGTCTTACCTCTTCCAAATGCCATAAGGAAGTCATCCAGAATGATAGCTACAGCTGTCTTAGTTTTATATCTGGCTTGTAGCCAGAATGAAGCAAGTCATAGCCCAGATGCTACTGGGAACCCCTTCTCAGTCTTTACACTTTCAGTAATTTACACCTGTTTAGTTAATGTTTGCCAGGAAAAAGTTCGTGATCCAGAAAACAATTTATATGTAAGAAAGTATGTGTCCGTTTCTTTTAGAAGGGATTTTGCAAGGGCATGGTAATATAAACATATATAAATGCCATAGCTTTACCTATTATTTAACTGGGCTAAGTCTAAATTCCACTGAAGTTCCTAAGAGCCTTACATGTATATTTGTGTAATCTCCCCAGTTTCTGCTGTGATGACTCATTATACTAGGATGTGTATGTATTAATGGAAGGGATGAATGAAGACCGCTAGAAGTATATACCAAAATAGTATAATCCCAGAAGGATCGCCCAAAGTGATCAGGCTCAAATTATCATACTTTGGAGATATTATACAAAGACCTGGCTGTACGGAGAAGTTTATAATATTGGAACAGGTGAAAAGAAAATGATGATCAGCAAAAAGATTGCTGGACTCTGTTAGGCATATGGTGATAGCCTACATAGTTGGGTTGAAAATATATAAACTATGATGTTGTGGCTTTAAGATGTTAATTGGCCAATGGGTGTGTAAGTGTTCTCATGGCCATAGGAGGGAGCTAGGAACATAGCTTCTTTCTCTCTGAATTCTCTGCTCTCTCTACTATTACTGTTTTGCTGTACTGTTGGTTTACTACTGTGATAAACCTGAACTGTGTTTTTGACCTCTGGACCGGTAAGAAGACTTTGTATTTGGAATACTCCTTGGACTGTTACTATTGTGTATGACCTGGACTGTTTATTTTTGACCGTGCATTTTTTGTTTTTTACACCACCTCAAAAGTAAAGTACTTTTTGCTTTCACAACTCAGTGTACTCTTGTGGTTACTGTGTGAGTCTTACTGTTCTCAGTACCCTTCCTTGTCTGTGCAACTCCTTGGTAGCACAAGGAGACCTCTGCACAACAATTCCTAACAGACTCAATTACAGCAGACATAGATATCACATCGGAAGATCTGAAAGACAATATTGGTCACAGATCATCCTGGAAAGAATCTATCTGGCTAACAGCAGACACTAACTTTATGCGACATAAACATCATCAATCAAAATTACCTATCTAGCTGACCTGCATTTACTTGTTAATCTATGTTCCTAAGTGATAGTTCTAAAATGAAAGCCCATTTATTTCTGAGTCCAACTGTGTAGCTTTGAGTACATGTACCAAAAGCTCTCAAGGAAAAAAAATGTATATTTTTTTTAGTTCACAGTGATAACCCAGGGTTATTGATAGTGACTAAGATTTTACTTTTGATGTCATTTGAATATAATACTATTAATAAACTGGATGAAAAGTGCACCAATGTAACATAATTCTTTGAAAGGCAAAATGCAAAGTAATACTGAAGATAAAGTTAATGTCAGTATATTATTTCCATAAGTTTATCTGATGTTTTCCTACCATTTAAATTAGCTTAATATTCACCAGATTAATTGGTCTCTTTGTTTTCTTTTATTCAAAATTTTCACGCACACCCGATTTGAGATAGTAAAATATGAATAATAAAAAATGCAAGAGTTCAACTTAGTTTCATAATTAGTTTACTATAAAGTGAGAGTATGCACAATCTAGATATTTGATAGCTTCCTTCAATCCCAGTACTACAAAAACAACCCTTTTTAGAATTATATAGTATTGTATTATGGTTGAGTTCTTGATGAAATAGCCTCTCCAACAATAGAATTAATCTTATCATGCAAGGTGTAGCTCAATGGCACACAGAAGAGATCTTTGCATTGTGTGAAAGAACAGAAGATTGTCCATTATTTATTTTTACTTACAGATTATTATTATTTCGACTTTCTTGAAAATTAACTGTGATGTTTTTAATCAAGCATTCCCATTAAAGTAATGCAGATTGAGGATTATTTCAAACATTTGATAAAATGGTTTAAAATAGTAAATCTCTAACCCAAATCTCAGTTATTTCTTAAACACATCCCTGTGGCAACAGTGCGAAAATGATTTATCATTTGCTTCTTCTGAGATGCTTCTGTGATGCCCAACCTACCCTACAGCTTGATGTGGAATAGTTTCCCACCCAAGACTGATAAGCCTAGTTATTTTTTAGATATCAGCCAAGGTCAGATAGGTGCACCCTAAAGGCTCTGATCACTAAGTATCTGTAAATATAAGAATATAGAGCATGATATTTTGTATTTATAGGTCATGAATTAAAATAAATTGACCCAACTTGAAATATTCATTTATTTACTAAAATTATGTTTGGCCTAGATTCTTAGAATTATATATTGATTAAAACATATTTACATTTAATGTAGATTAAATATAGAAGTATAAAAGTTTAGATTTTCTCCATTTTTTAAATTGCATCATTACTCCTACATATTCATAAAAGTACACAATTTTAAAGCATTATTATTGCTACTATATGTTATCATAATGTTGTTTCTATGAATTTGCGAATTAAATAGATTTTAGATTATAATTATCTTTTCAGCATCTCCATGTGTGCATTTAGCTTTCTGCTTTATGATATAATATTCTGAAGAATTGTTCCAGACTATTGAAAATATTAACAAAAATAATTAACATGAGCAATTTACAAACAATTGATAGAAAAAAATCATTCTCTCATTGAGTGCATTAATAAAGTATGCATAGCATTAGAACAAGTGGGCATCTAATTCATACTATTTTTAATTTATTTCCTCTTTCAGCTTTCAAAGAGTCAGGTCTTCTATTCTTCCAACAGCATTCTATATTCTTTGTTGTTGTTAGTTGCGAAGTCGTGTCCGACCCATTGCGACCCTATGGACAATGTTCCTCCAGGCCTTCCTGTCCTCTACCATCTTCTGGAGTCCATTTAAGCTCACGCCTACTGCTTCAGTGACTCCATCCAGCCACCTCATTCTCTGTCGTCCCCTTCTTCTATTGCCCTCAATCTTTCCCAGCATTAGGCTCTTCTCCAGTGAGTCCTTCCTTCTCATTAGGTGGCCAAAGTATTTGAGTTTTAGCTTCAGGATCTGGCCTTCTAAAGAGCAGTCAGGGTTGATCTCCTCTAGGACTGACCGGTTTGATCGCCTTGCAGTCCAAGGAACTCGCAGGAGTCTTCTCCAGCACCATAGTTCAAAGGCTTCAATTCTTTGGTGCTCAGCCTTTCTTATGGTCCAGCTTTCACTGCCATACATTGCAACTGGGAAGACCATAGCCTTGACTATATGCACTTTTGTTGACAGGGTGATGTCTCTGCTTTTTAGTGTGCTGTCTAGATTTGCCATGGCTTTCCTCCCAAGGAGCAAGCGTCTTTTAATTTCTTGGCTACAATCCCCATCTGCAGTGATCTTGGAGCCCAGGAAAATAAAATCTGTCACTACCTCCATTTCTTCCCCATCTATTTGCCAGGAATTGAGAGGGCCGGATGCCATAATCTTGGTTTTCTTAATGTTTAGTTTCAACCCAAGTTTTGCACTCTCCTTCTTCACTCGCAACAAGAGGCTCTTTAGTTCCTCTTCACTTTCTGCCATTAGAGTGGTGTCATCTGCATATCTTAGGTTGTTGATGTTTCTTCCGGCAATCTTAATTCCAACTTTTGGAATTAATTCTATATTCTATAACAGCATAATTTCTTCCTTCACGGTACTGTCACCATCATTTAAAATTCTCACTTTCTCAGAAATGTTCCTTTGTTGTGTATGCAGGTAGAAAGCCTACATGGGGCTGCCCCTGAGGACCACCCGGAGGCTTCAGCTGGTGCAGAATGCAGCTGCGCAAGTTGTGATGGGAGTCTCCCAATACTCCCATGTAACACCTCTTCTCCGCGAGCTGCATTGGCTTCCAGTTGCCCTCCAGGTGAGATTCAAGGTGCTGGTGATGACCTATAAAGCCCTAAATGGCATGGGTCTGGATTACTTACAGGAGCACCTGCTGCCAGCATCAATTTCCCATCGTCCTGTGCGCTCCCACAGGGAAGGCCTCCTCAGGGTGCCGTCGGTCAAGGATTGCCGACGGGCGATCCCGTTGGGGAGGGCGTTCTCTGTGGGCACGCCTGCCCTATGGAATCAACTGCCAACGGAACTCCGGACTGCCCCTGACCTTCGTTCATTTCGCCGGGACCTAAAAACCTGGCTCTTTGAGCTATCTGGTCTGGACTGAGGGGTTTAATGTTTTTAAATTGTGATTTTATTTTTTTGCGGCTAGACTTAATTTAATTTAATTTTAATTTTAATTTTATATTGTATTGTTTTTAAATTTTACCTTGTAAACCGCCCTGAGTCCTTTGGGAGTAGGGCGGTATATAAACTGAATTAATAAATAATAAATAAATAATAAATCAATTGCTGGTGTTAACTCAAAAAATTCTGTAAAACAGTATAGATTTTATAGAAACCGTTGCTTTCTTCTCAAGATTCAAAATGTCTTATCCTTAAAATAGGGTCTACTTTTAGATAGCTACTTTTAGATGTGTAGATAGCTCTAATTGTTCATCTTTTATGATAAAAATAAATACAAAAGTCCCATGTCAAAACAAGCCAGTTTCTTGACAGAATTAAATATCTGCAAGGCATGCACAAGAAAACCTTAGTAAGTCTGAAATGTCTTGATGGGTGGGGTATTGATAAAAAATGTACTGTTTGATTATAGTCTGAAAAGATACATTTGGAGAAAAAAGAGCAAAGATTTGAACAAAGGAATATTGTGCCATTTATTGAGCATGGTGGTGGCTTTATTATATTTTGGGTTTTGTGGCAGCAGGTGGCATAGAAAATACTATGAAAATGGAAGGAAGAATGTTAACATATCCTAGGAATTAATGAAGTATAATCAAGACAAAATGCAGCAAAATGAAAATAGCTTCACCAAAACAATAGTTTGAAACATACCTCCAAATTTAGTATGAAGTACTAATCAACAATTAAAAGACACTTAAGAAATGTTAGAAGCTTTTATTTCTGCCAAAAAATGTGTTACAAAGTACAGAGAGGAAAATGTCAAAATGTCTGCACTTGCCATATTCACTGTTTTCTTTATTTTGAATCTGTAAAGAACAGATTTA
Organism: Vipera berus; assembly: GCF_964194415.1. Taxonomy (NCBI): domain Eukaryota; kingdom Metazoa; phylum Chordata; class Lepidosauria; order Squamata; family Viperidae; genus Vipera; species Vipera berus. Next base: position 42,099,095 of record NC_138206.1, on the reverse strand, counting down.
AATTTGTACATAGATGTCATCTAGCTTTGTTCCATACAGCAGTTGTGCTAAATTTTATTCATTTAGCATTCACTGAAGCACAGAATTTGATTACTGACATCTAAAGTTTGGCACGAAATGTTCTGAGAAAAATAACCCCAAATATATTCACGGAAGCTTATCAACATTGGGAAGTCCCTCAGAAATAGTTTGGATTAATATGTTTTTTGCTATCACGATTCCCTTTCAAATAACTATAGGAACATGAAAACCATCAACTTTTTCCACTACATCTAATTTATGTACTATATAACCATGATGCAATATCTTTTGCAGTCCTGCATGACAGATGAAAATGTTAAGCACCCAGTAATTGCTTTCTGACACATGTGTCTCCACTGCATTCCAGTCACCCTGCCAAAAAGTAGCAGATTTTCAAGACCTGAAAGGTCAGTTTTACAGCTGAAGAAAAACCTGTGATGCCAGAATCTCTGCATAATTTACGTGTCATTTTAACGTTTTAATTACTCATGAGCCTCAGTCAGAAATGACTGTAATCACCTGGCGGGGTTTTCTTCATTCTGTATTAGCAAATATTAGCTTGTGTGAAGAATTTTTATTAGAACGATCAGACCTATATACAGGTAATGCTCTACTTACAACTATTTGTTTAGTACTGAAAAAAAGTGACTTTGACCATTTTTCACACAGCCGTTGCACCATCACACGATCACATGATCGAAATTCAGACACTTGGGAACTGGAATGTATTTATGATGGTTGCAGTGTCCTGGGGTCATGTGATCATCTTTTGCAATCTTCTGACAAGCTAAGTCAATGCGGAAGCCAGATTCACTTAACCTCTGTGTTACTAACTTAATAACTGCAGTGATTCACTTAACAGCTGTGGCATGAATGCTCATAAAATGAGATAAAACTCACTTAACAACTGTATTGCTTAGCAATGGAAACTTCAGGCTTAAGTGTGGTTGTAACTCAAGGCCTACCTGTACTCAGAGACTTAGCAAATCTGTCTCCTGCAGTCAGCTTAGCAGAAAATTTTAGTATAGGACATATCTTCTGACTATCCTCAAAATAGATTAAGTAACAGACACAAAAATGGCTCTAAAAGGCAAATGCGATTTCCTGGGTGGTGAAAAGGATATTAGATAAAAAGACAGAAGAACAGAAAATACGATGAAAGAAAACAAAGACATGCTAGAAATACTGTAAGTGGGGAATAGCTTACAGAAGAGATGTTAAACATGCTTTCAACTAAGAAACATTTCAAACTTGTGGGCACAGAACCTCTCAGTGGCATTTACTTCCCTATTTTCTCTAAGCAATCTTTTCCCAACCTAAAATATGAAAAGAAATAATGTGTTATGTTTGTTACCACCATGAGAAGCCAAGAGAAAAAAATAGAGTGGTCCCAATTAAAAAAAAAGTTGTCCATTTCTTTTATAGGAGAGCTATTGACATTCATCTCTTTTATGCGGTGTGATCCTGGCATGCAACAGCACTCAGTTATTATTGTTAACACAGCAGATAATAATAAATAAAAGACACCATTCCATTCTACCGTTGGTGCTAAAATGATCAGTCCCCGAAAGCTTTCCTGTACCTATTTTCTTGGAGATCATCTTCACTTTAATATCTGCTGAAGTGAAAAATGCTCCCCTTATTGTACTAACTTAATTGTTGTTTCAATTGTTTAAATATATTATTTGATCCATTAAAATGCAATTTTGAACTGTTTCTAATTTTATGCTCTTATAGTAATTTAACTTTAATTAAATACATTCTTTTAACCACAGTTGTGGGAAATTGAAACATTTTGAAAAAGGATAAAAATAATTTAAATAAAGACAGTAAATATAAAATTCTGTTTGGGGATTGCTTTATTGAAGAATATGGCGGTTATGAATGGTAACAATTCAAACAGTAAAATGGCAACCAAAGTCTGAAAAATATTGACAGAAAACTACCATTTTTACATTCACTTCTGGCACTGCATAGTATATTTCTGCAAATATAGATTATAAAAGCAAAGTGAAAGCACTTTGTGACTTACATTAATGCAAAACACAGCATATAACAGATCAAAATTAAATAAAGAGCTCAGAAGCTGTTTTAAAAAGAAATAAGAAACAGTATAGAAATATTTTAAATAAATGAAAGATAGTCTCAGAATGAATCTTTTTAAATCAATAGATTTAGGCGCTAACATTTTACACATATTCTTTTAAATTAATATAATAAAATGGTTTCAAATTATAGTTAAACTCTTTTCATATGTTATAGTGTACTTTTCCCTTGGTTGTTGTTGTTGTTGTTGTTGTTCCTTTTACAATTGACAAACCTTTAAGGCTGCCAGAAACAAGTGTCTTATGATATCATTATTATGGGAATTATGTTAGTATAGCTAGTTTAACAGGAAATGTTATTAATAATTGAATTTTACAAAATAACCATTTACAAATAGCCTAAATAGATCCATATGATTACCATAAATCTAAATTATCATAGTCAAATGGACTTTAAAATGTTATAATGTATGTATAATTATATAATTAAGCTGTCAAAAAATTATAGTTTCAGAGTTACTGAATGATGTTTGTGTATAGGGAGAAGAAAATGAAATAACTAACTGCCATGATAACAAAGCATTATATATCAAACAGCAACTATAGTCTGAATAGCAATGGAAAGAATAAAGGATATTTTTCAAAGTACCAGGGTTTTACCTGTGTGCCTTTGGACAAATCAGTACACTGAAGAGCTGGAAGGTAAGATCCCCAGTAATAAAGACATGCTAATAATTTCTAGAAATCCTGAAATGTTGTGACCAAAACTAGAGGAAAAAAATTGTATTATCTTGGAAATTGATCTCCATTTTATATTCAATTTAAAGTAGAAAATAAACATAATTTAAAGTACCCAAATAACATCAATCATGTAGCCTGTGTGGCACTTATCCTCTCTTTTTTATTTGATATTCTATTATTTGGGCTCAGATTATCAGAAACATCAGCATTCATGTCCATATGTTGACTAACATCACCAAATTAAGGTCTTCAAGAATATTGTGGCTTATCTAAGATGTCCACAGGGATCAATATCCTTAAAACTGATCATAGCATTATTCCTTTTATATGCATGAAATACCCAATCATACTCTTGACCATCTCCCATCACCCTGGACAACCCAGGTGTACATAATCCTTAAATTCTGTTCATTCCAGCTCAGAATAACAAATTTAATAATTCTGATTGCTGTTCTTGTAAAATATTTGTGCTGCTAAATGTTTTCAAATGATTACCACAATTTATTTAGTTAGTAGGCTTTGGCTGAGGATATTCACATAAGGCCTTATTATTGAAAATTCCAGAATTTCACCAAAAATTGTTATGCGTTCACATGAAAGCATTGAAGTCTACTATGAACACAGATAAAAACATGTATGTTGCATCAGAAAAGCCTCTGAGATACAAGAATGGACAACATGTGTTATAGGATTTGCCAGACAGTAAACCGAATGTTCTGGGCCCCCAATATTGTTCCATGGATCATAGGTACACCAAAGATTGTAATGTTGACTCATCAGCCTCTGCGGCATGAGGTCTTGTGAGGTCATGGGTTTAGGTTCTATTACTGGTCTTGGCAGCTAAGTATACATACTTGAAGTTGGCAAGCCTGTGTTTTTTATATATTGTATCTCCTCCTGTACTCACTGAGTCTCTTTCAATGCCAACATGCTGGGTGCCTTTTGCAATGGAGTAGGTGAAATTGACACAGACTAAAGAGGAGTTCTAGCCTTCTCAACATGAAACACGTTTTCTATTCAGCCAACATATTTCATCTGAACTGTGATTTTTTTTTAACTTGCAAATCTCCCAAGTTGCATCCTTGTATGGAACAAAGTTTGCACACTACTTTTTGCCTTTTGTGGCCCTAAATATATAGCATAAAGTACTTTCTTCCTCTGGTTTTTTAAAAAAAATAATAATAATATAAAAACTGAACGTAAAAAAGGCTTGAAATATATTTCTACAATATGCATCTCTGAAGCTCTTTAATTTAAGATCATTACTCTAGAAATAGAAATGTTGATGAGTCATTCAGAAAATTACATCTCTTCTCTCCTTTCATGCTTACTTAATTATAGAGGTTGCCTTTTATGAAAAATGTGGCAAGAAAGCTGCCATTTTTATAGGCACATTGTTGCTATCTCTGTGATTGTTCAGAACATTAAGTTTTGAGAAAGTTTCAGTGGAATTTGGTATAGTTTGGATAAGACCTATTTAAGTCTAAATATTTCCTGGATTTATCTGAATTAGATCAAGTGGGTTTGGGATTACCATTTATGCAAATTTGGAACACACACTCTAATTTCATTTTGTAAGCTTAAGTTACAAAAGTACAAATTTAAATACTGATTTCTCAAATTAAAGAAGCGCTTGTAAATAATTTTACATTTATATATCTTTTCGAAATGGTGGTGATTATATTTCCAGAAAGCATATGAAAATGCTCTTCTAAAAGCATTGAATTACAATTTAAAATGTAAAAGGTCATAATTTTCCTAGAAGCTTGAACGAGTGCTATCTATATTGTGGCTCAAGTTGAAGAAAATTCTAGGACACCATATAGGGGACTATATGAATATGATTGTACAAAACAAGCTAAAATTTTCAAAGTTTAATATGCTCTTGAACTATATACATTTACATTGGATAACTATATCTAGGATTGTAACTGTTAACTGTTATAACAATATATTATATTTTGTTTCTTTTCTTTTTGTGCTCTATTTTTTATTTATACTTGTTATCACAACAAACAGAATAGCCCGATGACACAAGAGAGAATAGTAAGAAATCTCAAAATATTACATTAATATAAAATATTGCAATATCTATTCAGAGAAGAGCAACTAAGATGATCAAAGGCCTGGAGACTAAAACATATGAAGAACGGCTGCAGGACTGGGGTTTGGCTAGTCTAAAGAAAAGAAGAAATAGGGGTGACATGATAGCAGTATTCCAGTATTGGAGAGGCTACCACAAAGAAGAGGGGATCAAATTTTTCTCCAAAGCACCAGAGGGCAGGACAAGAAACAATGGTTGGAAACTAATCAAACAGAGAAGCAACCTGGAATTAAGGAGAAAGTTCCTAACAGTGAGGACAATTAACCAGTGGAACAGCTTGCCTTCAGAAATCATGGTCGCTCCATCACTGGAGGTTTTTAAGAAGAGACTGGACAGTGACTTGTCTGAGATGGTATAGGTTCTCCTGCTTGACTAAAAGACCTCCAAGGTCCCTTCCAGCTATATTCTATTCTATTCTGTATATCAATAGACTATCTCTTGGCATCCTGAAGGTGGCTTGCACACTGTATATGGAACAGATGCATGTTAACATGTATATCTCAACAGCACTTTTTCAAAAGACAACTGGAATGTGTTTTTTTTCCTTTGAGGAAGAAGAACATGTTTCATTTCTCATCCAAGAAATTTCATCAGTTGTGATGATGGGGGGGAGGGAGGGATGGAAGATAGGTACTGACAGTTGAGACTGGGTGGTGGGGTTGGATTAGAAACAAAACATTTTGTTCTTCTTAAGGAAAAAAAAGTCCAGTTACCTTTTGAAAAAACACTTTTGAGACAAGTGTGACCTGGGTAACTGAGAATCTCCACAGACATTTTAACATGCAGACTGATCATAATGCTACAAGTGGTAAGAAATGACTTGGATGTGTGTGTGGAAGGGATAGATATGTAATATTTATTGCTAAAACATTGCTTTTAACCTATCTTATTCTGTAAAAGCTAGATAAAAGTATTTACACAGAGAAGGTAAATAGTTAAATGTATATAAACAGTGCATAAATCATACTTATGCTTTTAAAATCCACAACTCAGTATCATGTAAATAATATTTTTACCATGTTTCTATTTACTTACTGTTTACATCTGGTTTAAAAATGAATCCATTACACATTTTGTTCCAGTTTGAGTTTGTTCTTGTGAACTAATTGAATAGGTTTTACTTTAGAAAATATTTTGCTTTCTAAAAATTGTATATTTTTTTCATAAACTGCTATAAAAGTGAGATTGGCAAAAAAAAGGTTGCTAAAGTATCTCTTCCAGAATTTTAATTCCTACTGATTATAAAAGTCTGGTACTAGAACAAAGAATTAACAAATTGCACAAATTAGACAAAAATTGGCATACTTATATCCAGATAGTTTCAGTATTTTATGCTAATGCTTAAACTCTCTTTCATTTGAAGAAAGAGGAAGAATACTTACCTCTCATAGATAATAGAAGTGTTTTGTCACAGGTACGCTATCAATTTATTTAACACAAAAGTTTTATTCATATAAGCAATAAGAAGCATGGTTCCCACATGGCTGATTTATGTATCTCTGCTGCACTGCATGTTGCTAATGGTAGCACAATTAAGGTTACACATTAAAAGAAAGCAAACATAACATAATCTCATCCATTACATTATATATGTTAATAAAAGTGCTTAAAAGTGATCCAGGTTATCCTGTGGCTGTTGACATAAAACACTGCCAGTAGAATATTAAATAGAAATTGTCTTTCTGTACTATAACTCTGTTAAAACACTTTATTTTGGGGTATCATCATTATTAAAGTTGTACCTATAAAGGTAAAAGGTAAAGGTTCCCCCGCACATGCCTGCTAGTCATTTCCAACTCTAGGGGCCGGTGCTCATCTCCGTTTCAATGCCGAAGAGCCAGCGCTTGTCCGAGGACGTCTCTGTGGTCATGTGGCCGGCATGACTAGACGCCAAAGGCGCACGGAACGCTGTTACCTTCCCACCGTAGTGGTCACTATTTTTCTACTTGCATTTTTATGTCCTTTTGAACTGCTAGGGTAGCAGAAGCTGGGACAAGTAACAGGCACTCACTCTGCTACGCGGCACTCGGGATTTGACCCGCCAAACTGACGACCTTCTGATCGACAAGCTCAGCATCCTAACCCACTGAGCCACCACGTCCCTTTTGTATCTATAAAAGCAGCCTATAAATCTCATAAATAAACATATACATGCCTTTTTCCAAATAATGTTATATATTGTGTCATTGTTTAATATTTGCTGATCCATAGAATAATATACAGATTTGCCAGTGCCATTCAACATATATAAAGCTACATATAAAGCTAATAACAGGGACTATCTGCTACACTGGGTTATTCACTAAAAAAAGAAAAGAAAGTACATCAAAAACTGACAGCTAAGGATCTCTTGCATTCAAATAATATCCAGGAAAAAAAAGATTTCAGACAGAATTCTGGACAAATAAAGGAAAACGTTTAGTGTAAAAAAATAAACATCTAGCACCAAAGATAATTATTATTCTTTCAAAACAATCTGCTTTCGTGTTTTTCTCTAATACTCTTTGAATTACTTAAAGGTAAAGGTAAAGGTTCCCCCGCACATGCGTGCTAGTCGTTTCCGACTCTAGGGGCCGGTGCTCATCTCCATTTCAAAGCCGAAGAGCCAGCGCTTGTCCGAGGACGTCTCCGTGGATATGTGGCCGGCATGACTAGACGCCAAAGGCGCACGGAACGCTGTTACCTTCCCACTGTAGTGGTCCCTATTTTTCTACTTGCATTTTTACATGCTTTCGAACTGCTAGGTGGGCAGAAGCTGGGACGAGTAACAGGCACTCACTCTGCTACGCGGCACTCGGGATTCGACCCGCCAAACTGCCGACCTTCCGATCGACAAGTTCAGCGTCCTAACCCACTGAGCCACCTCGTCCCTTGAATTACTTACTTGATTAATTTACCATGTTTCTGTTTGAAAGAAAATGTCAGATTTCAAATAACAGTTGAAAATGGTACAAGTCACAGAATAGAAAGTTTTAAAAGGAAATTAAGACCACCACAAAAAATTTCTTCTCCACTTTCTCTTCCACCACCAACACTTTTTTTCATCCCTCAACCTTTTATTTCTTTGCCAACACCAAATTTGCTCCTATTCCATACATTTTAAAAAAACAGTGATCCTGATTAACACAGAGACAGATGTTAACCAAAAGAGAGCCCAAACTTGATTTGGAAGGAATAAAAATCTAACCATAAAAATCAGGCTGAATTGTAGGAGTTTAATTCCTAGCGAACGTGTTTTTGAATATGTAGATCCTGATGAGAAGTGATCAGTATGTGCTAATTAAGGTTAGGAGGTAATGCTTCCCTCTGAGATGTGCTCATTTAAACCTACCAAAAAGCATATGGAAGATCAGAGTAGTTCTTACGAAGCAGAACTTTCCATATTATCCAACCCAAAAATATGGGATTCGGTTATTCCTAAGTCTAGCTCATGAAACAAGTATTTCAGACTTCATATTTATTTTCCAAAACAGAGTTTGAACTAAAATGGAGAAAAAAACATTCCACTGATACCTGCCTCCTTCCTTTCCTCCGTATTAATTACCAAGAAGCTTCCCTATAGTACCTTGATTGATGAAGAGAAGACTGCAGCTTCCTTTCTCCTGCATTATAGATGTATGCTAAATACAGGTAGTGTTCAAGTTACAATCATTCACTCAGTAATCATTCAAAATTACAGTGGTGCTGAATTAGAGTACTTCTAATTGGCCCACAAAGTTGCAGCCACTTCAGTGTCCCCATGATCACATTATCATATTTTGGGTGCTCAGCAACCAGCTCACACTTATAATGGTTGCAGGTTCCCACTGTCACGTTTGCAACCTTCCCTGATGGCTTCCCATAAACAGTGTCAATGGGGAAGGTTGTGAGTTGCTCCTGTTCCCACTGCTTTTTCTCCTGATGAGTCTTGCTACAAAGTAAAAGATCTGGGTATCTCATGCTCTGTATTGCATGCCCACCCACAGCATTATGAAGCACAGGTACTCATACAAGCTTGACTATGCCCACCACTCAATAGCATCCCCATTCCTTGCAGCATTCACACCAGCCTATAACACCTACCACATCCAACTGCACTAACACCCATTTCCCACCTGGCCACATTCTGTAGCAATCATCTGTCCACCAACCTGCTTATAAGGCACCTAAGGAAAGGCTTATAATTACTCCATTACAAGCCCTAAATGCTACTAAACAAAGGCTTGCAGTCCTGGCAACCAGATTAAGGAAATACAATAGAGAAGTAGAGGCCAAGAAAAATAAGTGCTGTGTCCTCCAAAGAACCAACAAGGTTTATTACAATGCAACAAGACATTAACAGTGATCTGGGAAGGTGACACAGGCTATTCCAAACTGACAGGTAAATATCTCTAATTTGTTTTAGAATACTAGTGTGTGTAATTGGTATATATTGATGAAAACCATCTTTGATGCATATAATTGGTAAACAATAATATTTTTATACTTTCAGAAAACATCCACTGGATGGATGGATGATTTATTTATTGAATTTATTTGTTGCCCATCTTGTAGCAAATGACTCTGGGTGGCTTCCATCATTATATGAATCAGACTTATATATTAAATCTGATTCAATGATAAACAACTAGCAGAAGAGACAGCAAGAAACTTGGGGTTGCCTGTATACAACACTGGTTCTGTCAGGTATAAAAGACCAGGACAACATGTGAAATTCCAATTAAACTAATTTATTGCTCATGAGAAATGCACAAGAATCTAGTCAACTAATGGTTAGCACTGTTTTGGCACTGTATAATGGTTAAGAGAATTCAAGGGGAAGGGAGGGAGGTGGTGGGGAGGGTTGGGGAGAGGGGAGGGGGTTGGGAGGGGTTTTGTTTTGTTAAAAAATGTATTGTAAAACTTTTCAATAAAAAAAGAGAATTCAAGGGGGGATTGGATTCTGTCCATTTGTGGCTATGTACAGATTCTGAGTTGATTCCTCTTTTGAATCTGCCCCCAGGTTCTGCCACTCCTTCTCCTACAGTGACATTTGCTGTAATCTTTTTTAAACTGTATTTTTTTAAAAAAATACTTTGCACCAAATCTTTCTTTTTTTCTGCCTGTACAACTAGCTCTATAGTATATAATTTCTCAACATATTTTTTAAAAAATGGAGTTTTTATCATTCACAAGGAAAAATAGGTAAAATTTAGCTAGAGCTAGACCTTGAATGCAAAATATTGAAGTGATCAAACTATCTCATCTACAGAAGGATTACCTTTGTATTGATGTACAGATTGAAGAACTGTTCATTAAGAATATGTTGGGCAAACAATTTATTTCTCTTTGTGCCATCATGAATCACTTCAGTGGCTAATCCCACTCCTTGTCTCTCTATTCACACTTTACAGATACAGCATATGGACATTTTTCAATCTGAAAGCTATTTTTGTACTCCTCAAATAGAAAACCTCCCATTCATTACTCATATTTTGCTGTACATGATCAATCAGTGCCTGTGAGTGGAGTTAACGGTGACTTAGAAAATGGCTTTCCTTTTTGTCCTATGACTATGACTATGACCTTTCCAAACCAAGAAGAAAATAGGAAAATCTTCTTTCTAATCGTCTTCTTCAATTCTGAAGATTTCTAAACTCGTAGGCTCAGTTGACCTATTATGAAATATGTAGTATGTTGTCCTATATGCTCTTTTAATTACCTTAGAACTAAACAGCCCACCCTAAAATGGAATGCTGATAGTATTTGTGCAATGTAATGATTTTCTTCCTGCCCTTCTCCCTACAAATCACCCCTCACCTATCAAAGTATTTGCTTGCAATTTCTTTCAATGGTGAATGGAAGAATCTGAGATCATGTATCTCTTATTCTTAAGCACATAACAAAGTGCTATGAACTTTATGAATTTTATTTCTGAACAGAGAAGCACTCAATAAATTACATAATAATATTTTAATTTTTTAAGTGCTTGAAGATCAGGAGAGCTTTACAATGTTGCCATTTATTTAAACATAAGAGCCCATAAATTCTGGGGCATCACACTTTTTTTTTGGCCAAAATCTGCTTGCTTACAGACAATGGGAATTCAAGAACAGCCAGAAGCAATACACAGTACACAATCAAAGCTTTAAACCTGCATCCTCTGATCACCACTCAAGGAAAGTCATATAGCAGAACAAAATCAAATATTATAGCAGTTAATGCTTCAATCAGCAGAGGCATTGCTGTGTTTTCTCTATAAGGTTCTTAGCAGATTCCAAATTTTATAAATTAAAACTATGATATAGTAGTTTAAACACTGTTCTTTCCATTTTTATTCCTTTTCCATTTCTCTCCAAGTCCTTTTTCTGTCTGCTGCATTTTTTTCTGTGACCCCTTGAATTACAAGCCAACTTTTCTAACATCATGGAAATCAAAACAAAATATATTCACAGCCATAGAGAAAAGATTCCACAACTATAACCATATTATGAAATATAAAAGATCAAATGGGTCTGACACTTCTAGTTGTCATCTCCTGGGTGACATTCCTCACAGAACTTCCAGCTTTTTCCACTTAGCAGCATCTTGTGATACAGCAGGTGAAATCTTTTTAATATGTTTTAGGATTTCTAAAGTACTTCTATCATTGGTGTTGAACAGTTCAAAGGAAGACTAGGAAACTCTCTTAAGTCTAAAGTAGTAAATACCATTGTTAGTAACCCCAATCATAGCATTTTTTAAGGATAACGGGATCTTAGGAAATGAGAGAATATTATCAGTGTAATGTATTGGGTTGCTTGTTAACACCACGTGGTAACGGCTGGTAGGCTGCTGGAGCAGGGAGCTAGCTAATGGCTCCCAGCATCTCAGACAACCCATCTCCAGCACTGCCATTGGTTGCCCCAGGCGGCAATAGGTTGCTTCAAACCTATTGGCCGCCGCCTAGGGGCCAGAGTATACATTGCTGCATCTGCAGCCCTGTTCTCTAGTTCAGATCCTGCAAGCAATAAACCATGATCTTTACTGAACTCACTCGCTTTGTCTCCATTCCTGTGCAACGAACCCAGTACACAACAATCAGATCTCTTGTAGTATTTTGCAGTGTTAGTTATAAATGTTTTCTTTTCACAAAAGATCCTAACCTATTCCTCTGAAATTTGGCAAGGATATTATCTATAATAGAGACTATTGTCACTGCCAATTTACCATAATTTTACCTGTTAGCATGAAATGCTGTATTTGGCCATGGTGGGTTTTTAGGATGTAGTGTGAAAAATGAAAGCTAAGCAGCATCAGGAATAGCTTTAGCACAATCCAAATTTATTTGGGGCTAGGCTAATCACTATAATTTGTATCATATGTAGGAAGATATCACCCACCCCTACCCCAGAGAAAGAAATATTTTCAGGAATATTAAAAAGGCAGAATATTATATTTTTCCAAAGGATCTTAAAGGCAGAAAAGCAGGCCCAGGTTTTTTTAACAGCCCCAAGCTATTCTATTAAGAAACTAGGCAGAGGCCATGTCTGTAGAAATGCAGATTTTATTATTATTATTATTATTATTATTATTATTATTATTATTATTATTATTATTATTATTATTATTATTATTATTATTATTATTGGGACTTATATCCCGCCCTATCTCCCGAAGGACTCAGGGCGGCTAACAACAATAACATATAATAAGTACAGAAATTAAGATAAAATTAAAATTAAAGTCATCTGTGCAATAAATTAAAATTAAAAATTAAAAATAAATTAAAAATTGTAAACATAATTAAAATGCCTGTCAGTCCAGGTCAGCCAGGTGGAAAAGGAGTGTTTTGAGGCCGCGGCGAAAGGACTGAAGATCTTGGGCCATCCGAAGCTCAGGGGGGAGCTGATTCCATAGGACTGGCGCTCCCACAGAGAACGCCCTTCCCCTGGGGTTCGCCAGCCGACATTGTTTAGCCGACGGTACCCTGAGGAGGCCTTCTCTGTGTGAGCGTACTGGGTGATGGGAATTCGTTCCCGGTAGCAGATGGTCCTGCAAGTATCCCGGGCCTAAGCCATGTAGGGCTTTAAAGGTAAGTACCAGCACCTTAAATCTCACCCGGAGGGCAACCGGTAACCAATGCAGCTCATGGAGCAGAGGTGTTATATGGGAGTATCGGGGAGCTCCCATCACTACCCGTGCAGCCGCATTCTGCACCAGCTGAAGCCTCCGGGTGGTTTTCAAGGGCAGCCCCATGTAGAGAGCATTGCAGTAGTCTATACGGGAGGTAACGAGTGCATGGGTGACTGTACGTAGGGCATCTCGGTCCAGAAAGGGGCCATAATCCCATTCAGAAAGTCTGAGGCCCCATTCATGAGCAAATACTGCCTGCAGAAACCCATTCAAGACAGGATCTTTCAAAATCCCTTGGAGCAAAACTGATAGCTAATAATAGCAGAGTGATAGAATTAGAACCAGCAACCCCTCACCCATTCAACACAGGACATAGCCATCAGCCACAGCCTCAGGAAAGCAGGACATGACATAATAGGATTAACCCACCACCATCAGAATACAAAAAGGGTACACTCGGACTCAGATCAAAGTACATGAAACAGGAAATACAAAGCCACAGGAACAGGAACAAGTCCTACTACAAAAGCCCAAGAAGTTATAAAAACCCACCCACTCCCAGCCACATGTGGTCAGCTGCTCCAGAGCCACATGTCTTGTGGTTCTGCTCTTCAATAAACTACAACCTTCTTTCTAAAGGAGTCTCCATTTTGTTTATTCCCAGTTTGGACTAGACCCTGATGAAGATTTTTCTTTCAACATATGGGTACAGGTTTCACAGTAGATTAGCCAGTTTCTTCCTACTAGCAAAAATATAAAATATATACCATATGCCTAGTGACCAAAAATTCTATTGATGGTCCTTCTCAGGGAATCCTTTCTCACTATGTAGAAGAGATAAAACTGGTTGGGGATAGGTAAGTCTCCCTGTGTCCACATTGTTGCCTATTTTGATGAAATCACTACAGATTTTTAATCTTTTTCAGCATAATCTTTAAAAGCCAAAAAATGATATCTCCCTGAACACATCTGAGTGACTTTGAAGTCATAAAAATTAGCAATTTTTATTTGGACGTGGCTTTTCTGATCATTTATATGTGCAAAAGTATCACACAAATACAACCATTGTGTCACAAAAAACACAAAATCATAGTTGTATGTTATACAACGGTAGTCTCATTCAAATTTAGCTTTACTACAAATTTTTAGATGATACTGTAAACAACAATACTCCTTTTTAAAAAATAGTTTTATTTGTCCATGTAGTAATTCTTCAGTTACATGAAAATATGGTTGCAATGTCATACTTTTACTGTAAACTCTGATAATCAGGTTAACACAATTCTTGTCTTTTTGAAATGATTAATGTACACTAGATAGCAGTATTTGATATACTGTATATACTATAGTATTTGGTATATATACTTTATTATATATTTGGCACTAAACATTGAAATTCTATTCCTGATTCTCTATCTTTATGTATTTGTTTCTAACCAATCTCTGCTTTTCTTTTTTTTTTTTTGAACAATTATTTAGGGTAAAAATATTTCTCTTTTTCTAGAAGTTTCCTTAAAGCCTACCAATCAGAAATTACTATTTACCCAATGTATCATTAGGTAGCATATAGCAATCAGTTTGTGAGAGCTATTAGTATGTTACTGTATAAGGGCTTGCTCAGAAAAGATTTTATTGCTATGATTTAGAATCTCCAGCAATTACACGGGATCTGGAATGGTAACATTTCATCTTTGAGGTATTCATTCATCCCTCATATTTATCTTGATATCCATAAATTAAGTCTTGGCCATTAGGCTTGGGATGAAATGTTATCAGTTTTTGGAAGATGTTCTTAACATTAGTATCATAGTTACTTATTTTAGTTTTACTACAAACATGTATTGTCTTGTCATTTATTCTTTAGAATTCAGGATAGCTTACAATAATTCCTGTTAGAAGTACAGTTGAACTTGGTCTAATTTATCAGAAGCATTTGGACAGATATTGGGAGTTATTAAGGTAAGTTGTGATATGAGTGTCACTGGCTTTCAACCTCACCGCATGACTGTCTAGGACTGCAAAGAAACTTGCCATACAAAAACAGAAGAGAGTGAATCAGTAAATCTTGCCCTGTAGTTGATAAAAAGCATTGAACTTTTTAACATGAAAACAATAGAGAATTTGAAGTTGCAGCATAGCAAAACATACTGGTAATTTTCAAGTTAGCTACCATGTTTAAATAGGATCATCAATACTTTAAATGTTTCTACAAATGTTTATACCTTGTGATATAGACAAAGGTAGGCCTCTGATTTTGTTCCACACTAAACTAATTACATAACCCTATGAGAAATTCCTTTAAGAAATTGTTCCCTCCACAATTCACATGTGGCTGGTTCTAATGTAAGTCCAGTGTACAATATCTGTGATAAACAAATATCTCAAACACCTTGTACTTATTGCTCACTGAAGTAATAGCTGTAATGTATCTGAATTCCTGCTTTGTTTATATCTCTTGCTCCCCCCCCAAAAAAAAGGTTATTCATTGGCTCAGGAAAAAGATAGCTATATAATTTGGATTTCAATTTTTTGGAAGCTGAGTCCTATTTATATAAAGTATCTCACAAGCATTCCATTGGACTGAACTATTGGCTATTCATATATTGAAATCATGTTGATTTATCTATTCAGTGAATATTTCAATTTGTTATAATTTTTTGAATCCCCACAGAAAATATACCGTAATTAGATATTTCTGATCATAATAATGAGGAAAGGTAATTAAATGCAAATTGTTAAATTTTAAATCCTGAACACCCTGATACTAATTTCTGTGTTTTGTGTGTATGCAGATATATAAGTCTAGATGCAGTGTGTGTGTGTGTGTGAGAGAGAGAGAGAGATACATGGAAGCATGAAACAAATTCTACTTCAAAACAAGTTTAAATAGACTACTAAGAGAAAAAAAGGCAGTTGCTAAAAAGAGAAACCAGAGAGTACAAAATATTCAGTGGGAAGGACAGACATTTTATCATATTGCCCATTCATAGAAAAGAAGATGAATAGATGAAATGTAAATTGCAAATATGTGGTGTTTCAATTTTCTGAGTGTCTTTTCAGAAATAAAATTGTAAACTAGATGCTTCAGGGTCCAGTTATGGAAGACATATGAAGCTTGGTTTTAGTGGATTAGACCAGGAAGACAATTTAGTCAAAAGCCTTTTTCCTCTTATCTTTTTACTGCCTATATTTTCATAGATACCCAAAGATAAATTATACATTTCTGATATTATTCAGGAAATTATAATTATGAACTGGCTTTTCTCAAGACTCAGTGTACCATCTGAATACAGAATAACTGAAAACAAAAGAAGAAGGATTGGGGCTATTACACGTTATCATATTCACAACCCACACTTTTAGTCATTATATTCAATATTACTATTAATGAATTTCAGAGCATAGTAGGTGGGGATTTAAACTATTTAGTGACATCTTTATGAAACCTCTGCTGAGTCATAATTCAGCTTGCAGTAAAATTGAATGAATAGTCCACCTACATACTTCCCCCTCCTTTAAAAAAAAAAGATGGAATGGAAAGATACTTCATGGAACCTCCTCTCACAATGTTTAAGAAAATTAGAACACTGAATTTAATTGAACGCTAAGCTTAACTAATTCTGCCTGAACAATACATGCAATTCCAAGCACTCCCATGTGCATATGCACGCATGCATGCACACACCCATTTTTCCTCTAATAATTTCATTTCAAATCCAGGCCCAGAGTTGATAAACTCTGCCAAACCCAACTCCTGCAGCCGTTCTTCATATGTTTTAGTCTTCAGGCCTTTGATCATCTTAGTGTCAACACTGCAACGATCCTGGCTGAAGATATTTTTGCTTCATTTTTGGTTGCCACAGTACTTGGAGGGGGGGATTAGTAGTTTTAAGGTTAGACTAAACAATAAATTGTCCTGTGGGAACCAAGGTCATTGCTGCCTGACTTTTAGCAGGCTGAGCCTTCCATTAGCAAGTCCACCAAAGTATTCTATTGGGGAACATGGATAATGATATAGTGCTGGGGTGGGAAGTTCAACTTTGTAACATTATAACACTTGGGAGGGGACTCCAGACTTGGTTTCACTTTTGACTGTGCCAATACTTTGTAGCCAATAATTATGTTCTTTAAGGAAACCTATTGCCTTGGAGTTCTGCTTTTACTGGTCTCATCTATTGGAACCATGACACTTAGCTGCTGTTCTCTGAACTTTTTCCAAGATCTCAACATCTTTTTTGTAGCATGGTGACCAAAATTGGTTGCAGTATTCCAGGTGTGGTCTCACTAGGGTTTTATAAAGTGGTACTAATACTTCATGTGATCTTGATTGTATGCCTTTGCTTATGCAACCCAGGATTGTATTAGCTTTTTTGGCTGCTGGTGCACATTGCTGGCTCATAGTCAAGTGATTGTCCACTATGACTCCTAGGTCCCTCTCACAGTTACTGTTTTTCAGCCACGACTTGCCTAATCTGTACTTATACCCTTGATTTTTCCTCCCTAATTGTAAAACTTTGCTTTTCTCCACATTAAAATTCATTTTGTTGAATAGGGCCCATTGCTCAAGTTTGTCAAGATCTTTTTGGATCCTGAGCTTGTCTTCTGGGGTATTGGCTACTCCTGCCAGTTCAGTGTCATCTACAGATTTAATGAATTCCCCTTCAATTCCCTCATCTAAGTCATTTATTAAGATATTGAAAAAGTACTGGGCCTAAGACGGAACCTTGTGGTACCCCACTGCTTACATCTCTCCATGTGGATGTAGTGCCATTGAGGACTACACATTGTATACAATTTTTCAGCTAGCTACAAATCCATCTGATGGTGATGTTGTCTATTCCACCTTTTTCTAGCTTCCCAAGCAGTAGATTGTGGTCTACTTTGTTGAATGCCTTACTGAAATCTAAGTATACTATGTCCACAGCATTTCACTGGTCTACTAATTTGGTCACTTTATCAAAGAATGAAATAAGATTGGTTTGGCATGATCTGTTTTTAACAAACCTGTGCTGGCTACCAGTTACAACTTTGTTTGCTTCTAGTTCGGTGATCTATTTTTTGATTATCTTTTCCAGGATCTTCCCAGGTATTGATGTTAGACTGATTGGTCTGTAGTTTCCTGGGTCTGTTTTTCCCCCCCTTTCTTGAAGATGGGAAACACATCAGCCCTTTTCCAATCCTCAGGTACTTCCCCAGTGCTCCAGGATTTATGAAAGATGTGGTGCAATGGTACTGAGATAACGTCTGCCAGCTCTTTCAGAACTCTGGGATGTAATCTGTCGGGTTCCAGTGATTTATACTTGTCAAGGTCTGATAGGTGTTCTCTTACCATTTTCTTGCTTATTTTAATTTTTGTTTCTAGTTTGTCTTTTGCAATAGTTTTTTTGATATTTATTTATTTATTTATTTATTTAATTAATTAATTAATTAAATTTTTATACCGCCCTATTCCCGAAGGACTCAGGGCAGTTTACAGGGCAACATAAAATATGATATAAAATAGTATAAATTAAAATAGATTAAATTACATAAGCCCAACAATTAAAACAATATTAAAAGCTAAAACCCCTTCAGTCCAGGCCTGATAGATCAAAAAACCAAGTTTTCAGATCCCAGCGAAATGTACGCAGATCGGGGGCGGTCCGAAGCTCCACCGGTAAATCATTCCACAGGGCAGGCGCACCCACAGAGAATGCCCTCCCCCTGGGGATCACCCGCCGGCACTCCTTAACCGTGGGCACCCTGAGAAGGCCCTCCCTGTGGGAGCGCACAGGACGATGGGAAGTTGATGCCGGCAGCAGGTGTTCCCTTAGATAATCCGGACCCAAGCCATTCAGAGCTTTATAGGTCATTACCAGCACCTTGAATCTCACCCGGAGGGCAACCGGAAGCCAATGCAGCTCACAGAGAAGAGGTGTTACACGGGAGTATCGGGAAACTCCCATAACAACTCGCGCGGCTGCATTCTGCACCAGTTGAAGCCTCCACGTGGTCCTCAAGGGCAGCCCCATGTAGAGCCTCCGCGTGGTCCTCAAGGGCAGCCCCATGTAGAGATATGTCAGGCTATAGTTTCTTTTTGTGTGAAGACTGATGCAAAGTATGAGTTAAGCAGTTCTGCTTCCTCCCTGTTGCCTGTTATTTCCTTGTCATATTTTTCTCTTTAGTGGACCTACTGTTTCCTTGATTTTATTCTTGTTGCTAATGTGTTGGTAGAAACTTTTTTATTGTCCTTGATTTCTGTTGCAAGTCTTTGTTTGTTCTGAGCATTCACTTTCCTGACTTCATCTTTGCATATTCTGGCTGTCTGCTGATAATTGGCCTTAAGTTATGTCCACCTCTTTCCATTTTCTGTATTTGTCCTTTTTGTCTTTCTTTTTGTCAGAGATCTTTGTACAGCCATGCTGGTTTCTTCTTGAATTTCTTGTTTTTCTTTTTCAGTGGTATTATACTGGTATGGACTTTTATGATCGCATTTTTCAGAGTTTCCCAAGCCTCTTGGCTTGTTTTCCCCTTTAGGATTTTCATCTATGGGATCTTTCCTAGGTTCCCTCTGAGTTTGTTAAAGTCAGCTCTTTTGAAGCTTAAGACACTGGTTGGATTGTTTTCTATTGCTAGTGTTTACATTATGTTAAATTTCAGTATGATGCGGTCACTGTCACCCAATTTTTTGGCAATTTCGATTCCTTCTCTCTCTTCTTCTCTATTTGTAAGGATTAAGTCCAATATAGCTTTACGTGTAGTTCCCTCCTCCACCTTTTGGGTGACAAAGTTGTCAGCTAGGTTGGTTAGGAATCTGTTTGATCTCCTGCTCACTGCAGTGTTTGTCTCCCAGTTGATATCTGGATAGTTGAAGTCTCCCATTATTACTGTGGTATGCTTCCTATATACATTTGTTAACTGGTTGGCAAAGAGTTCATATATTTCTTCTGATTGGTTGGGTGGCCTGTAATATACACCTATGGCAATGTCACTTTTTTTCTCTTTTATATTGATCCATATACATTCTGGAGAGATTTTATCTTTGATCATGTGCATTTCATGACATGATTATGTCATGTTCTCTTACATATAGTGCAACTCCCCCTCCTCTTTTTGTAGTTCTGTTTCTTTTGAACAATTTGTATCCATCCATCAGTCCATTCCAGTCATGGGTTTCATCTCACCACGTTTCTGTAATGCCAACTATGTCATACCCTCCCTCATGTACTATTGCTTCTAGTTCGCCCTGTTTGTTCCCCAAGCTTTGAGCATTAGTATATAAACATTCTGTCTGTGGGTATGTTTCCTGGATCTCCTGATTGCTTGATCTTTTTTCTTATCACTCTTTACCTCTTTATTTGATTTGTTTTCTTGGGATTTATGATTGGTTTTGTGTTCTAGAAATTCTAATGATTGGTCACCCTTCCTCCTCAATTTTAGTTTAAAACCCTTCTAATGAGTTGGGCCAGTCTTTTTCAGAGACCATTTTTCCCTGGTTTCCCTGTTGTAATCATTATTTAGTGATGAATAGCACCTCTAAACAATGTACTAACACTATGCCCAATTAGATGATATTGAAAAGAAGAAAAGAACATTATATGTAATTCATTTGGACTCAGACCTACATGCAACAAGAGACAATAAAATTTCTTTGCCAGTATCAGTGCAAAGTTCTCACATTTCCAAGGTCAGTTGCAAAGATAGAAATAAACTCTACTAGCATTTTTATTCTGAGTGCTTGCATTTCTGAAAGAACATAAAAATGATCTCCTGCCCTCTTTCACCTCCCCCTCCCCACTTACTCATTCATCACTTTAGTTGCAACTCCAATAACTAACAACTAAATGAGAAATACTGTAGTATGTTGGAATTTGTGTTTTTCAGTTTTCCGTATTTCTGTTTCATACACAAATATACACAAACACACACACTATTTCTGGGTATATTTGTAATAGGAATTACAAATATAATCTCTTCCCCCCCCCCCCCGTGATATAGTTTTCATTCATTAAAATTAACATGAAGGTAGCTTGAGCCATCTGTGTTTATAATATTAAATTCATTAGTTATCAGACAATACATCTTGCATCTCTGCTCAGCTACTGGTTAATTGCAATCTGACTATTCAAAGAATATATTCAGAGTATATTTGAAGCATATTGTAATATCACATCTACCCCAGAACAGCAATGTGAGATGGATAAACTTTACTTGCTATTCAATATTGTCCAGAGAAGTTTATAGCTAAATGGATTACTGCTCATCCTTGTCTTTAAAAATGTCTTCACTGTTGATTTGTGATGAAACGTAATATCTGAATAATAGTTGAAATGAAGCTGAACTGCACCTAAAAATGCAGGAGATCTATACAGTTTCACAGCTGTATAAAAATTGATCAATACTATTTGCCCCTTACTCATTCTCTGCTTTCTTGATGCAAAGCTTTAAATGTAACTACTAATATTTTAACACATCTGTTTTTTATCCTTGAAAGATGTTTCATTGTTAACACTAACAATAAAAAGTTATTGCTCAATTAGAACCATGTGCAGTTTGAATGTGATTGGTTAATTGTGAACCATATCCCGACTTCTATAGGATTTGCATGCTTGTGCAACCATATTATTGTAAGTTTTTTATTGTTATTTAAAAGACACCAGTTTCTTTTTCAATTGATTTGTACAGCTTATATTTTATATTAACGGTTAGGGTTCTAAAGTGATTTATCTTGGTTTGATTTTTCTTTTACATCTCAAAAACCAGGCGTGTTAACGGGAATGTATAGAGTGTCACTGCCTCTTATGTCTTTCTTCTATGTTTCTCTAGAAACCCCAATGATAAAGTCCAAATAATAATTATATACAAATCATGGATACAGTAAAAGTTATTTTAAACAAAATCCCAACTTGAAAACCACTACTATTAATCACAAAATTTTAATACTTCTTTTTTGCCTCCTCCTGGATACTTTAATTCAAAAATGGAATTGTATACAATGATGAATACGTTTTTTTGGCATTTGTTTTGTTATAAAATATTCTAAAAATGTCAGTAAGATATATCAATATTTTTCAAACTTGGCAATTTTCAGATGAGTAATATGCACTTCCCAGAGTTCTGAGAGTTGAAATGCACGCATCTTAAAGTTTGCTAAACTTGAAAAACTCTCTGATAGTCAAAAGATTGTATTACTGTTGCTTAAGAAACAATTGCTCTTGCATCTTTTTTGTGAAAGAATTCTAAATCTCCCAGGCATTATCAAGAGCTTCCCAAAAAACAAGAGATAATAACAGTTTGCAAATCCGGTTAAAGCTAATTTAGTCTTGTAGGATTCATTTTTAGGTAATTTCCTTCACTGCTATGCTTCTTTTTTCTGGGATCCTTGAACTCTTCTTCTGTTGCATATCAAGTAGTAACTGCTGCAAATTGTAACCTTTGGTTATTTATTCCATCTTATTAAAATAAATGGAGTGTATCCAGGCATGAAGCCAGAACAAGAGTATCTCAAAGGTTCTTGCCCAGCATGAAACATTGTCTTTCTACCTGCACTTCTCCCAAAGGTGAGTGAAAGTTTCCTTTATCATTTAACATATTTGCCACATGGCTATGAAGACTTGGGAGCTCTGATGTAATATAATTAGCCTCTCAAAGTCAAGGTTAATTTTATTTTGAAATCTAATTGTTAAAGCAAATAAAGTCTTGTATGACTAAATTGGATCTAACTTGATTTGTAAACCATTTGCCAGTATCTTGCTGTTCCTGCTGTTGCCTTCAATTTTCCTAGCTTACTGGGTTGAATATTTTGAGATGTGCCTGAACTTAAGCCTGGCTATCATTTGTGGATTAATAAAACAGAGATAGAGTCAACAGTAGTTATTCATTCCCCGCTCATCTTAAAACTAAGCTGCTGCTGAAGTAGTCTCACGTGCTAAAAGAAGATGTACCATTGAACGGTCTGCCAATTATTTCAGAATACATTAAAAAGGTTAATAAATTCACTTGTTTTGGAGCAACACATGTTTGACAACATAATAAAGTGCCTTACACTGATCATAAATCACCTTCTGATTATATTAATGGTATAAGACTATAAAGGCACTTAAAGGTGGAACTGGTTAATGGAAATAAAGTAAAAAAAAAGGACACTGCCCCTCTGAAACTCCACTTAAAACACATTAATGCAAGATGCATTTTGTTAATGTGTGGTCATAGCACAATATGATCCTGGGCCAGTCACACTCTCATAACTCACCTCACAGGGTTGTTGTTGTGGAGAAAACAGGAAATAGGAAAACATTATTTCTGACATTGTAAACCACTCAGAGTTCTGTAAAGCATATGTGCTCATTTATGTGGTATATAACTCTAAGTGCTATTGCTATTGCTATTATTTGCAAAAATTATAAAGACAAATTAAATAAATAGTATCTGATCCTAATTTATGTTAATATCAAACACATGGGATGCAATAAAATACCAAGTGAAGTAAGGTAAAATTTCATTATAATTTTAACACAGTGAAAAAAGTTATAGCTTATCATATTAAGTTGTACATATGAATTGTACTTGCATAATCTATTTTACCATAAGCAGTTTGATGGTAACTGTCTAAGATGAGTTTATGATGCACTTATCACGTTTACATTCCTATTTTTCTCTGAGAACTGAAGTCAACATACCTGAGGCTTTTCTTTATTTTATATTAAGCTCCACTATTCCACTTTTCTTACTAAGCAAAATTTGAGAAAAACATCACTAAGCAACATAATTTAATGAGGCATATGCTTATAGCAATGAGAATAAATTTTCTCAATGCCAAAATGTTTGAAGAAAGATATAATTCCAGCAATATCAGATTATAAATTTAAAACTTGAAGAATGAAACAATAGCAAATCTAATAGCAAACACACATAATAGAAGCTTAATGAAAGTTAAGCAAGAATGGTTCCCATATATACCGGTAATACATATCATGCACAATGACAAATATTATCATTTCTTTTCTGCTTCTAAGGGGAATAAATGTCAACAAATATTGTAAATTAACAGATATACAAAATGGGGGAAGTTAGAAATCCAGTCTTTCCTTTTCTTTTGCCTTTCCCTTTTTTCTTTATTTTGTCATATTTTAATTCTTGTTAAATTTGTTTTGCTTCTATCATCCATCTGTCTGTCTGTCTGTCTATCTATCTCTCACCTATCTATATCCGTCATTTCATACAGAAAATGTTACAATATTTACAATATTGCATAAAAATATATAATATTTTCAATATTATCAGAAAATAGGTTTTTTTTACCATAGCAAACATCATTTCATGCCTCAGAGAACTCCATTACTCTGTGTTCAGTTTTATGTGATCATTTGAAATGGGGGGGGGTGTTAGAATATCAAAACATGCTCTATCTTCTCCCTTATTTTTTGAAGCACAAGATGCAATTATACATTTGCTAACTTCAATATTTATATTGAGTAAATTATCAGAAGACTGTTGATTTATCTAATAAAACCACTTGTATCAGTCCATTTGTTGTCACAGATAAGGTATGTCATGTGGAGCTAGGATCATAATTACAGGGCCATTGCATACAGCTTGGATGTTTGTTCTCAAATGAATCCTTTGTTTTCTCCTTCATTTGTTCTCCGTAAACTAGAACAAATTGTAAATTCTGTGTATGGAGCAGCAGCAGGCACATGATCTTAGTGATACACAAACACACCCACACAAGCACACAAACAAACTGCTTTTCCAACAGGCTCTAGCTGTATTGTCTTCTTGTGGCAAAGGAGGAACAGAGGTGTCCTTGAGAATAAGCTTCATCCCCAGGGAATGAGAATTTTCACTCTGACTGCCTGCTGAACCTAATGACTACACTGACAAGGGAGGATGCTGAAGGATGAGTTGATGGAGGATGTTAGCCAACAACAGAGAGAAGGCCAAAGACAAGGAAAACTGCTGCCGAATTTCTCTATTCAGGTCTATAAAAGCCAACTGGTGACCTTGGGCCAGTTAGTCTCCCTCAGCTCAACCCACCTCACAGGGTGGTTGTTGTGGGGAAAATATAAAGAGGAAGGTGTGTTGGACATGTTCACTGCCTTGAGTTATTTGTAAAAATATTGAAGGTGGGATACAAACAAGCAGGTGGTCTTCCATTGTCCACTGGCTTTGAACCAACTTGCTGCATAGGCAGATAATTCAAGGTAGAATGCCAGTAAGGCAGAAAGGAAGCTAGATACTACAAAGGAAACTCCAAAGCACCTTCAGATGAAGCAGTGAACCTAACACAGACATGTCAAACACAAGGCTCGTGGGCCGGATGCGGCCCGATATGTGATTCCATCCGACCCGGGAACCTGCTCTGAAAAGAGCAAAGGACTGGCCTGCTGCACGTCAGCCCGGCCCAGGCTGACTGGACGCTGATCTACAACCTGGTTGCATCTATCAAACCCAGAACGTGCTCAGTGTTAAATCCACGGGGCAGCCCCACCCCCTGCATGCATGCATGCATGCGCATGCAAGCAGAGTCCAGCGTCCCTGCTGGCTGTCTTGCCCTGCAGGCTGACTTTGAATTGTCTTTACAAAGACAAGAGGGAGACCGTAGGCAAGGTTCACAGAGTTTATTCGGTTCAGCTCCGGGGCAGCTGACTGTCAAAACAATCCCGGCTTTTATAGAGAACTGTCAAACGTTACAACCAATCAGATAACAGTGTTTTTCCCGCCGCTCAGACAGCAACCAATCGTCATGCGGCAATCTGACAGCTCGGCGGCTGTCGGGGAATTCCTCTCAGCTGAGCGTTGGCTCGGTTCGGAGGACCAGATTGTGAACTGCCGATTTGACAGTTCCAGGAACTGTCAAATCTGGCGCGTGTGTGTTTGGTCCCGGCAGCCCGTCTGACAGCTGTCATTGAGAATGGCGGCTGGCGGGGCGGTGCACATGCGTTGTTACTCCCGGCAGCCATTTGACAGCTGTCAACTGTCAAAGTCTGCTGGGCCAGTGCTTCCCTGGCTGTTTGGAGGTTCCTGGGTTTCTGATATGATTCACCCCCTTTCCCTCCCCCTGAAATGGGTATGTTATTAGTAACAACAGTTGAACTTTTAAAACAAATACTATTAACGGGGTTTTTGTCTATCGGCGTGTTTCCCTCCCATTCAAAGTCCACGAGGTATGCGGGGGGTCTTCTGGCTCGGCTGGACCGTCGGAGGTGGGGGGTGAATTCTTCAGGTTGTGTCGCCGGTGGAATTATCTCTGGAAGGATTTCGGATGGCGGTTGTAGGTCCTGGGGGGGGGAAAGTTCTACGGGTTTGGGGGTATCGGATGGCGCAGGTTCCTCCGGGGTCGCTTGCAGTGTGGGGTTGGGGGGTGACCTGGGTCGGAGCTGATCTGCGTGTCTGCGTTGTGCTAGCCCCGTCCCCGTGTCCACTGTGTATGACAACGGCCCTGTTTGGTCCAGGATAACCCCCTGGACCCACTTATCCCTTCCCCCATAATCCCGAGACCAGACATTTTGTCCCCTGGAGAATGTTTTTGGCTGGGCGTTGGAGGCCATTTCGGCTGCTGGTCTGTCGGGGTGGAGTCTGTCGAGTCTAGTCACCAGGCGGCGGCCCCATCGCAGTTCGGCAGGGCTTTTCCCGGTGGAGGAGCAGGGCGTAGCGTGGTGGGCCAGGAGAAATTGTGCCAGGCGACGGTGCCAGTTCCCTGTGATGATTCTTTTGAGGGCGTCTTTGGTGGCCCTCACCATAACCTCCGCAAGGCCGTTGGACGATGGGTGGAAGGGAGCCGACGTTGAGTGCCTAATACAATTGCTCCTCGTGAAGATCTGAAAGTCATGAGAAGTAAATTGAGGGCCATTGTCTGATATTATAACGTCGGGGAGACCGTGTGTTGCGAAGATTCCCCTGAGGGCTTGGATGGTTGCGGCAGTTGTCATGCTGTGAACCGGGAGAACCTCCAGCCACTTTGAATAACTGTCCACAACTATGAGGAAAACCTGCCCTTGGAAGGGTCCAGCGTAATCAATGTGGATGCGGGACCAGGGTTTTTTTGTGAGTTCCCATTTGTGAATTGGAGCCCTGGGTTGGAGCGGGCGGGTCTGCTGGCACAAGTAGCAGCCAGCGATGTGTTTTTCTATGTCTTGGTCGATTCCCGGCCACCAAACGTAGCTGCGGGCCAAGGCTTTTGTTTTTACGATGCCAGGGTGGCCCTCGTGCAGCGTGTGTAGGACCTTGGGTCTGTGCTTGGGTGGCACGATTACCCTACACCCCCAGAGTATGCATCCCAGGTGAGAGGTTAATTCATTTTGCCTGGAAAAGTATGGCTGGAATTCTGTGCCTGGACAGGAGGATTGCCAACCGGTGTGTACCCACGCTAACACTCTGCTAAGTGTTTGGTCTTGAGATGTTGCAGCGGCGATATCGTTCGCCGTCAGTGGGCATTCCAGGAGCTCCTGAATGGCCAAGATGTTGCTGGCCGGGGCCGGGTCTGGTTCTACGTGGGGTAAGGGAAGCCTGCTGAGGCCGTCAGCGTGACACATTTGGTGTCCCGGTTTGTATATTAGTTGATAGGAGTATGCTGCGAGGAACGTTGTCCAGCGCAGCATCCTGGGGGACAAAATCTGAGGGGTTTGGCGGTCCCAGGTGAACAATCCTAACAGGGGCTTGTGGTCTGTGTAGATCAAGAAGGGGCGGCCGTAAAGGTAGTTGTGAATTTTTTTTATTCCCGCCACTATTGCCAGGGCTTCCTTATCTATCTGGGCATAATTTCTTTCCGTTTTGGAAAGAGTCCTAGAATAATAGGCCACCGGGGCTTGAGTGCCGTCACTGTCTAAATGGCTTAATACTGCTCCGATCCCGTATGGGGATGCGTCGCAGGCTATGCAGAGAGGTTTGTCTTCTTTGTAGTGGGAAATGGTGGCGTTGCTGGATAGCATTTGTTTTAGTGATTTGAAACTGTTGTCATGTACCGTTGTCCACTGCCAGGCTGCCCCTTTATCGAGCAGCCTGTGGAGTGGCTCTGCGATAGTTGCCTTTCCAGGTAGGAAGGCGTGATAAAAATTTAAAAGCCCGAGGAAAGCCTGGAGCTCTGTTTTATTTTTGGGAGTAGGGGCGGCTTTGATCGCAAGGACTTTAGAGTCGGTGGGGTGGATTCCTTGCGAGTCAATTTTGTAACCCAAAAAATCTGCGGATGGGACGCCTATAGAACATTTTTCCCGTTTGAGTTTTAACCCCGCTTTCCGAAATCTGGATAGTACCTCTTGCAGCCTGGTTGCTAAGTTGTTTTCTGATTCCTCTGCGATGAGCACGTCATCGAAATAGGGGCAGACTCCTGGGATTCCTTTTAAGGTTTTTTCCATGACTTCCTGGAAGATACCAGGAGCCACTGAGATACCAAATTGTAGGTGGTTTACCTTAAAGGCGCCACGGTGTGTGACAATGGTTTGGGCCTCAGCTGTTTCTTGGGTGACAGGTAGCTGAAGAAAGGCATGCGCCAGGTCGAGTTTGGCGAATATTGAGCCAGAACCTATCTCAGAGAGCACGTCCCTAACTGCGGGGACTGGGTATGCATGGGGATTTAGTGCGCGGTTTAGAGTCGCTTTATAATCTGCGCATATTCTCACATCCCCATTTGGCTTGACTGGTGTCACGATGGGTGTTTCCCAGGTTCCCCCATCTGTTGGTTCTAGGACCCCGAGGGTGACTAAACGATCTAATTCTGCCTCGATTTTTTGTTTCAGCGCGAAGGGGACCCTTCTTGCTTTAATGCGGATGGGACCCACCTCAGGTTTAAGTTTAAGTTCGATAGGGGTGCCGGTATATTTGCCAAGCGTTCCGTCGAAGACATCAGCGAACGCTTGGCAAACCTTTTCTAGGGTTTGGGATTGTATGCGGTTGGTGCCCTCCAGGCGGATGCCCAGAGCCTCGAACCAGTCTAACCCAATGAGGCTGGTTCTGGGTGCCTCTGTGATCTGGACTGTTAAGTGCCCTAGGAATTTTTTGTATTCCACTCTTAGTTGTGCTTGTCCCTTTAATTGGATAGCGGCCCCCTGGAAATCTGCGAGGAGTATTTTGGAGGGCTGAGGGGAAATACGGCGTCTGCTTTTAAAGCCGATTTTTTTGAGAGTGTCCCAGGACATTATTGAGACGGAGGACCCGGAGTCGACCTCCATTTCGCAGGGCACCCCTTGAATCTTAACCCAGATCTTAATTTTGGGTTGTAATTGGTGGATGGTCGAGATTTTTTGTTTGGCCCGAATGGAAAATACTGAGGGCTGGGAGGTTTCCTTGGCAGGGAAGGGGATTTTCGTCCTACCTGCCGGAATTTCCTCAAGCTCGTGGAGGGTTTCCCGGTTCAGGCTGCGGCACGCGGAGCGAATGTGCCCGGTCTTCCCACATCCGTGGCATTTTGCATTTCTAAAACGGCATGTGGCTCTGGCATGAGCCCCGCCGCAGCTGGCGCACTTTGGTTTGGGGCCGGTGGAGGTGGGTCTTTGGCCTGGGCCGGCTGGTTTGAATGGCCTGCGGTTTCTTCCATGGTCGGCGCTCATTTTGTTGAAACGAGACATGATGTCATCGACGCCGGTGCAGGTCTCAGGTTGCTCGTTGTCCGGTTCCCAGGCGTGGTGGACTGACCCGGCCAGGCTGCCTCTGAACACAGGGGAGCCCTCGCGGTGGCTGTCTTCGTAGGCCATGATCTCTAATGTAAGTTCAGCGAGGTCCATCGTGGGCTTGGCTACCAATTTCCACTGGAGCCGCTTGTTAGAGAGACCGGCGATAACCTGGTCTCTGATGCGGTCTTCCAGGTCGGGAAATTGGCATCTGCGGGCTGCGTGACGTACCCCTGCGATAAAAGCTGTGGATGCTTCGCCCGGTTGCTGGCGGCGGCGGGCGAAGTGGAGGCGCCAATACAGCTCGGACCGTTGGGGCATAAAGTGTTTGCTGAGGCGATCGGTCAGCTCAGCGTAAGGAATGGTCGCGACGGGGTCTGGGCTGCAGAGCCCTACAGCGATGTCGTAGACGGCGGGCCCACTGAGGCACAGGAGGGCTGCAGCTTTGTGACGGTCCTCCGTTATCTTGTTGATGACGAGGTAGCCCTCAACTTGCCCCCAGTGCGATTCCCATCCCTCGGGATGGCGGACGTCGAATTCTCTGATGTGACCTAAGTTTGCCATGGTCTGGGTCCACAGTACTGTTCAAGCTGCAGAAGGATTCCTTTGCCCTCAAAAGCGACTTCAGCAGTGACTTATCAGTGTGAGGGATCGGAACTCCTTCGCGGTGTGAATCAGCTCAGTAGGCAGCTCTGTAGTACCGGGATCCCATCCTCATTGCCAGGTGAATTGTCTTTACAAAGACAAGAGGGAGACCGTAGGCAAGGTTCACAGAGTTTATTCGGTTCAGCTCCGGGGCAGCTGACTGTCAAAACAATCCCGGCTTTTATAGAGAACTGTCAAACGTTACAACCAATCAGATAACAGTGTTTTTCCCGCCGCTCAGACAGCAACCAATTGTCATGCGGCAATCTGACAGCTCGGCGGCTGTCGGGGAATTCCTCTCAGCTGAGCGTTGGCTCGGTTCGGAGGACCAGATTGTGAACTGCCGATTTGACAGTTCCGGGAACTGTCAAATCTGGCGCGTGCGTGTTTGGTCCCGGCAGCCCGTCTGACAGCTGTCATTGAGAATGGCGGCCGGCAGGGTGGTGCGCATGCGTTGTTACTCCCGGCAGCCATTTGACAGCTGTCAACTGTCAAAGTCTGCCAGGCCAGTGCTTCCCTGGCTGTTTGGAGGTTCCTGGGTTTCTGATATGATTCAGACTTCACCCAGGACTCCGGCGCTGGCCGTCTCCTGTGCACACACCAGGGGGGGCGGGGCAGAGGTGGCGAGGCAGCTCCTTGCTGGTTCCAGTGAATCTTAGGCTGAGTGCATTCTGGTTTTGATGGATGCAACCAGGTTGTAGATCAGCCCCCCCCTGCACCTCCAGCCTCGCCTCACAGCCACGAGGTATCCTTTTCATCGCCACAAACACACACCCCACGTGGGAGAGCAAGACCGGCAGCAACATAGCAGTGGTGGCAATCTCTCCTCTCCTATCACACCTTCCTGAGCATTGAGGAAGGAAAGATGAGAAGGAGAGAAGGAAGGAAGGAAGTGTAGCGGAGATGGGGATTGGGGGTGGAATCGGCATTGGCTGGGATCATCACTGTCTGGGAGACTTTGCCAGAGCTCTGCGGATTCAGCAGAGGTTGGGAGCTTCAGAGGCCTCCATGGTGGCTGGGGGTGGGGCGGGGCTCTTGGGGAGGGATTTTTAAAGGGAAAGAGGATGTTGACTGGGGGAAGATTTTATTTTCTCTTTTCCAGAGAAACAAGCCAGAAGGAGGAAGAGCGAGGTAAGAAGTTGATGAAAAGGCTTTTTATTCTCTCTCCAAGCCAGAAGGAAGGAGAGCAAGTTAAGAAGGTGGTGAAAAGGTTTTTTATTCTCTCTCCAGAGAATAAACTTCCTACCTCGCTCTCCCTCCTGGCTGTTTCTCTGGAAAAGAGAGAATAAAATCATATTCCCCAGTCAATCTCCTCTTCCCCTTTAAAAATCCCTCCCCAAGTGCTCTGCCCCACCGCCAGAGCTCTTGACCTCTCTGCTGAATCCACAGAGCTCTGGCAGTCTCCCAGCCAGCAATGATCCCAGCCAATGCCGATTCCCCCCCAATTCCCCTCTCCACTACACTTCCTTCCTTCCTTCTCTCCTTCTCATCTCTTTCCTTCCTCCATGCTCAGGAAGGAGTGGTGGGAGGGGGAGAGATTGCCAGCACTGCCATGTTGCTGCCAGTCTTGCTATACCACATGGGGGGGTGTCTGTGCTGATGCCTTGTGGCTGCGAGGCTGGAGGTGATGGTGGGGGGAGGGGGTTGGCACTAATCTACAACCTGGTTGCATCCATCAAAGCCAGAATGCACTCAGCCTTAAATCCACAGGGCAGCCCCGCCCTGCCCCTAGGTGTGCATACAAGTGGAGTGTAACATCCCTGCTGGCTGTCTTGCCCTGCAGGCTGACTTCAGACAGGATGCCAGCACTGGCCACCTCCTGTGTGCACACCTGGGGGGCAAGACAGAGGCGGCGGGGCAGCTCCTTGCTGGTTCCAGTGGATCTTAGGCTGAGCGTGTTCTGCCTTTGATGGACGCAACCAGGTTGTAGATCAGCACCAACCCCCCCCCTACCAGCACCTCCAGCCTTGCAGCCACTAGGCATCCCTTTCAACGGGACCACCCCTGTCTGCCCACATGGTATAGGAATGTCCAGCAGCAGCATATTAGTGCTGGCAATCTCTCCCCCTCCCATCACCCCTTCCTGAGTGCAGGGGAAGGAAAGAGATGAGAAGGTGAACAGAGGGAGGAAGGAAGAGAGGGTGGGAGGGAGGGAGGATCAAAGGAATGAACAGGGAAAAAGTAATGGAGGGTGAGAGGAAGGAAGGAACAGAGGAAGGTAGGGAGAGTGGGAGGAGAGAAAAAGGGAGGGAGGAAAGAAGGAACAGAGGAAGGAATGGAGGGTGAGAGGGAAGAAGGAAGGAACAGAGGAAGGAAGGATGAGAGGAAGGGTGGGAGGGACCATGTCCCAATGTGCGCCCCAGCCCCATTCTCCTCTGCCAAAGACTTTCAGATCTGCCCCAGTCCTGCCCAGGCATCCCTGAAGCGAGTAATGTCAACCTGGCCACGCCTGCCCAGCAGTCCACGTCCACTCCAGCCACACCCACCCAGTAGGCCACACCCCACCTGGCCACGCCCACCCGGCCCCCTGAGGGCAACCACAATGCTGATGTGGCCCTCAATGAAATTGACACCCCTGACCTAACACATCTAATGGAGAACAATTAAAAGTAAATGTCATAAAGTCAGCTGCTAAAACCATAATTTCCTTAGTGTGGCATTATAATTTGAGTTTGTAGTTTGAATTAAGGAAGCTTAAAAAGTGTGTGAAATGACATCTCTTTCAGTGTATTCAGCATCTGTTTTTCTGTTTTCAGCAACTAAAGGACATTCCCGCTCTGCTCCAGATTGTTGCTTCACCATCCCCAAAGGAAAGAAGCTATCTATTTCTTGCTACTCAACTGAAGTTTTTCAGGTAAGAGGAGAAAGCAGTCAGGTAGAACAATTAATCAATGGAACGATCTCCATCCAGAATTTATGGATGCTCTAACAATTGAGGTTTTTAAGAAGAGATGGACAATCATTTGTCTGAAACGGTATAGGGTTTCCTGCATTTGCAGGGGGTTAAACAAACAGACCTCCAAGGTTCCTTCAAACTCTCTTATTGTGTTATTCTTTAAGGTACTAGGCAGTCAAGATATAAAAACATTGATCTATTATCTCTATCTGTCTATCTATCTATCTATCTATCTATCTATCTATCTATCTATCTATCTATCTATCTATCTATCTATCTATCTATCTATTTATCTGGCCTAAAAGCATAGGATTGTCAATGTGTGCCACCAACAATAAATTATTCCTATGTTCTAGCTGATGATGTTGTTGTTAGTTGCGAAGTCGTGTCCGACCCTTCGCGACCCTATGGACAACGTTCCTCCAGGCCTTCCTGTCCTCTACCATCTTCTGGAGTCCATTTAAGCTCATGTCTACTGCTTCAGTGACTCCATCCAGCCACCTCATTCTCTGTCGTCCCCTTCTTCTATTGCCCTCAACCTTTCCCAGCATTAGGCTCTTCTCCAGTGAGTCCTTCCTTCTCATCAGGTGGCCAAAGTATTTGAGTTTTAGCTTCAGGATCTGGCCTTCTAAAGAGCAGTCAGGATTGATCTCCTCTAGGACTGACCAGTTTGATCGCCTTGCAGTCCAAGGGACTCGCAGGAGTCTTCTCCAGCACCATAGTTCAAAGGCCTCAATTCTTTGGCGCTCAGCCTTTCTTATGGTCCAGCTTTCACTGCCATACATTGCAATTATGGTCCAACTTTCACTGCCATACATTGCAATAGCTGATGATACTGATTGCCTTAAAAGCATTATGTTAGCAGAATACAGATAGATTTACAAATATACAATTAACAAATTGCAACTTAACTGAATTGATTTTTTTCTCTGTTGGCAGGCATTATGTACTTTAAGTTCAGTACTTGTTTTGCATGTAAAAATCAGGTTTTGTTCATAACATATCCTGTTGAGGTTAGAACAGAATTCTTGTAGAAAGATATAGAAATAAAGTTCATTTAGTAGACTAATAATATAACTCTGTAAAAGGAGCTTTTAAAATATCTCAGGTTTTCTGAATGCTTATTTTAATGTTACTAAAGTTTTTATCATTTGCAAAGATGGTCTAGATCAGGGGTAGTCATCCTCGGCTCTTTTATGACTCATGGACTTCAACTCCCAGAATTCCTGAGCCAGCATGGCTGACTCAGGAATTCTGGGAGTTGACGTCCATGAGTCATAAAAGAGCCGAGGTTGCCTACTCCTGGTCTAGATAATGTTATTGTTAATGTCTCTAGTTTCCATTACTGCAGTTCAATACTACAGCTGTTGAATTTGCCATTTGGACCTCAGACATTCGTGGATGATCTAATTAGAAAGTGTCCATCTGCTGTCTAGACTCATTTGCATGCTTCCAGCTTATGTATATCTCAAAAATTTAAACTCAGATTTTCTTACTTTTACAGGTACGCTTTATGAACTAAAAAAAATCATATTAGCAGGTGTATTAATTTCAGGGATATTCCTAAAAAGAGGGGGTTTTTTGCAGAATCCCCAGTAAGATTATACTGAGTTCTAAATACAGTATATTCAGTTTATTGAGAAATAAGTTCTATAAAGATGTTTCTGCATAATATTTTACAAGGAAACATTAAAATGCTTTTCCCTTGAAAGTCTTTTGAAATTCCAGCTATTTATTTACTATATAAACATGTCAAATTTGGCACATTCTCATTTTAATATGTCTATCCTTTTGTCAAATGGCACAATGATGTGAAAATCTTATATTGGTACATTTAAACTACATAGTAATAATAAGTAGCTGAACACATTATAAGAATATCTAAGGTTCACATATTCTACAGTTATCTACCACTTCATCAATGTTGAACTACTATATTACTCTTTTCCAGAGAAAATTTCTTAGTAATACTACTGGAACAACATAAAGTTATGAAAGAGCAAAAGTTATTCATGTCAGCATTTTTTGCATTTTAGAACAAATCATTTTAGAATAATTTAAATACAGAAGCTACATAATATTCCTATGTCACAAATAAAATGTACTGTGTCACCAATAAATTCACAACTCACACAAATCATTCAAATTAAATACTTCAGATCAAATTCTTGATTAACTAGCTATTTATCTGAATTTATTGTAAGGTCAGCAAGTTATACTGCAGTGACATATTGTGTGGTTGTATTGAAAACAATTGCTGAGATAAGATCCCAAGCTATAAAGAGGCAACCCTTAAAATAAACCATTAATAAACTTAATCTTTCGTTCATTCAAATTTTGCTGTAGAGTTTGATTTTTTTTAAATTTCTTCTTTGTCCCATACCTAGAGTTCTTCAAGGGTTTATTAACATGCCTCTTTTGTAAATCCAACAAGAAAAAAAATCAGATCTTTCTCTTGGTCTGTTATTTGCATTTCTTTTTTTACATTTTAAAACATCAGCCATTTTCTTTTGTAGATCCAGTGAAATATACTTTTCTAAGTCATTCTCCTGCCTATAAATCCATTTTCAAAATCCTATCTACCATGTCCTATGATACAAAATCCAAAGGGCATTGGCAATATCACTGAAAAAGGAGAGTTCTATCTTTTAGACATTTGTATTGATTTCAATACAGGTTCATATAACTGACAGTTGAAATAGATTCAGTTCTGACAACACCTTTTCATGGATAAATGCTATGTTGTATTAAAATATATCTTCCTTGTCACAGAGCTCCCTTCCTGTCTCCTCTTTGTATGATAGGTTTTTCTCACAATCTTTTTTTTTAAATAGAATGGGTGGTCCCAATTATAATTCTTCTGGGCCTTGACTCTCCCGTCCTTCCACAACACCATGGGACACAAGTTGGCCTACATCTCTGACAACATTCTTGGATGCAGAGTTCATGTATGGGTTGATGATTTATAATCATTTCTTCAGGAAAAAAAATAAAACAAAAAAAGTAAACAGAAGAATCCTCCTAAACCTGTCTGGTGCATGACGGAAGCCTGCAAGACCATTACCAGCTTGTGCCCTGTAGTGAACCACATAATCTTGACAGTTCCCATGCTTCTTCATCACAACCATCCTTCACTTTTCTGACACCTAAAATGAAGCTTGACAACTACTTTCCTATGATAAAAATGAATACTTTTATTTTGATTTCTACAGTAATTGTATCAATATAATGTTTGCTAATTAGAATGTAATGTGGGTGGTCATAGGTCACTATGATAAAATCATTGTCTTGCTCCTGGACAGGCACACAGGGCAGTAATGATACATAAAATTGAAAAGTGAAGGTGACAAAGCTTCTGAAAGTATCTGAAAAGGGAATATTGGAGGAATATCCAAAAGAAACTTGAAATAGTTTGGATTTGAAATACTATTTTTGCTCTGGAATCAGGGCAAAACTAGTTTAGTTATAGATTGTCTTTATGAGTAAAGAAATGTTGTCCAACATTGTCTGAGGTTCATTCTGATAATTCTTTTGGTGGAAATAGAGAATACCTTAAACCACGGGTGTAAAACTCGTTACGTCATGCGATATGTTGCAACGTATCACAACTTTTTTTGCATTGCTGGAGCTGGGGTGGGTGTGGCCTCTGTATGATGCAACAGGCCTGCAGGCCAGCAGTTTGACACTCCTGCCTTAAACCCATATTATATTTTGGAAGTAACAAATATCTTTTGAAAAAATCCAATCTTTCCAGCTGAAAGTAATAAGCACTTTGTCATGATAACAGATGGAAGCAAAACATTTCTGCATCATTTTGTTAATTGTATAAATCAGTCAATGACTTCATCTGGATTAATCTTTCTACTTTTTCCAGCTCTCTATAGCCTTTGTGGCAAGACCACTCCATCTGTCCTTGTCTAAATTATTTCGTAAATGTTTTCATTCTTTTCAGGATGTTCCAAATGCCTTGGAAAGTAGTATATAACAAATGCTATATTATATTGAGCATTTTATAATGTCCTTATCTGCTCACTTTAGAAATTGAAAATCAGTTACCATAAAGTAAGTGTTCATCTGGACATTGCAGAATTAGTATTTTTGGGGGTTTTTTTAAGTTTGTTTTAAAAACAAATCTTAACTTCCATATATCAATTAATATAGCAAAAATGTGATTATCAGTGAACACCTCATGCTAAAGATAAAATAAAGACAAAACCAATAAAAATAATGATCAGTTATGCACAGTATTTCATATTTTACCTGGAGATCACACATAATTGATTTTTATGGCTCTCTCTATAACTGCATTGTTCAATAATTCTAAGCTAATGTTTCATTTAAAATGAGACAATACAATATTTCCAACTTTTCTTCAGGGTTCATAAATTCACAAAATTCAATATATTATATTAAAACCATGTAAACTATTTTTCAATCAAATATGCTTTGATAGCTCACTCCTGTTTTCTGTCTCTGTGCTAATAAATGCACTTTTCTTCTGTTTGTTAACTGCTACCAAATTTCTCCATCTCTTGGTCAAGATTTATAAAAGGAGTATTCCCTATATTAAATGTTTTGAATGCCTTCAACTGGAAAACTTTTCTAAAAGTTAATTGCTCTAAACCTCTTAAGAAAAAAAAAACAATGGCTGTTAAAATATATAAAGAACAATTAAGACTATTGCTGTCATTAGCAGTAATATAGCTACTAATGTAATGAGATGTAACCATCACTCTACTACTCCTTGCTCCATTTTCTTCTAAGAGAAATTCCATATTTCTAACAAGTTGTGTAATGTATGTAAAAGTGAACATATTTCAATTTCCACTGTCAAAACACAGGCTAAGTTTGTTTTTTTGCCATATAACTAGTTGAAAGCTATTAGAAAATGGTTTAAAATTTGTAATCCATATTTCACCATATTCTTGCTATAATGTATTCTGCAGACATGGTTGGCTTTCTGCTTAGCTTTGTAATATATAAAAAGAATATATTGAATTCCTATCTCTGGTCTTTTCTTATCAATGGATGCAAAGTTCATTAACTGCCCTTACAATTTGTACTGTTTTCGTTGAGAGGCTAAACACTCATCACCTCAGTTTCTAGGTAAATGCCTCCCCTTGTATGCATGTTTGAAAGAACTTTGTTGCAAATTTCAAAGAAAGATAAAAAGCAAAGGGGAATTACTTTCTAATTCCCAGAATAATGAGTGATGGGTGTTCACTTGGTTTATCAAAATGCTACAGGAAATGAAGTAGGAGAAAAGATTCCTTGAATACTTGTGCTGAAAAAGCAGAGAGTAAATATATCAATCATAGATACAAAACATGTACCTGAATAGAGTTCAGATTCACAGCTCCTGAACTGTGGTACTCCTTCAAATTGGCTACTAGCTGTAGAAGCCGTAGACAGCATTTCCTTTTCAGGCTTTGACTGATACACCAGTTGTGGTCCTTTTTTGGAACAGGAACTGATGGCAATATTCCCATCGCCCAGTATGCTCACACAGAGAAGGCCTCCTCAGGGTACCGTCAGCTAGGCAATGTCGGCTGGCGACCCCCAGGGGGAGGGCCTTCTCTGTGGGAGCGCCAGCCCTATGGAATCAGCTCCCCCCTGAGCTTCGGATGGCCCAAAATCTCCAATCCTTTCGCCGCGGCCTCAAAACACTCCTTTTCCACCAGGCTGACCTGGATTGACAGGCATTTTAATTAATTATATTTAGAATTTTTAATTTATTTTTAGTTTTTAATTTTAATTTATTGCACAGATGATTTTAATTTTATTTTTATCTTAATTTCTGTACTTATTATATGTTTTGCTGTTAGCCGCCCTGAGTCCTTCGGGAGATAGGGCGGGATATAAATCCCATCAATAAATAAATAAATAAATAAATATACACCCTCAACAATTCCAGAATTGGTCACTGTAATATGCTCAAGTGGAGTTTTCCTAAAAATACATTACCCACAAATTGTAATTGTAGAAGTTAATTTTAGAAGGTTAACTCATTTCTTGCTAAATGTAAATCAAATTATTTTTCCCATCTGTATTACTAGTAGTACTATTGTTTCAGTGTAGATTTAATTTTAATTTTTAATTTTATTAATATTTCTATACCGCCCTTCTCCCGAAGGACTCAGGGCGGTGTACAGGGCAAGAATAAAACACAAAGCTACAAAAATTAAAAAGTAATTAAATACATGCCCAACAATAAATACATTAATAAAACCCCAATAAAATGATAGTAAAAACCCCACCAATCCCCCCTCAGGCCAGGCCGGCTTGTTCGAACAGGTATGTTTTCAGATCGCGGCGAAAGGAGCGAAGATCGGGCGCCGTCCGGAGCTCAACCGGTAACTGGTTCCATAGCTCCGGGGCGCCCACAGAGAAAGACCTCCCCCTGGGGGCCACCAATCTACATTCTCTGACCGGTGGCCCCCAGGGATTGTGCTTGTCCTGTCCTGTTGTACTGCCCTGAAGCTCAGATGCTACAGTAAATAGAATGCTAGATTGTTGGAAGTATGCCTGATCCAGCAAGGAATTATATTCTTGCCTTATCAGTGCTTCTTAGGAGACAATGAGTATCTGCAGATACATCAAGCACAATGTTACTGTGAGTAAAGTATAATTAACTTTATATATCTTCATACATTAACTTCACACATTAATTAACTTCATACATCTGTATCATATATTTGACATCATTAAATTAAGCATTAAAAAAAATATCACAGCTGCCTTCCATCAAGAACTGACTTGATCCAAACTTGCTTAGCATTAACATCATGTACCATCAGACCAAAAGCTCATATATACTGAAGGCTGATTTGCATGGACTTTGAGATGTAAGCATCTTACTGCTTACTTTTATGTACATTTTCATATATTTCATACTTTTAACATGGTAAAGAATACGGTAACATTTTTCTACAGATTGCAATATCTTATTAATGTACACTAACTTTTCATTTTGTCCACTTTTATTTAAGAATCATCAATCTTTTGCTTATGACCACCTTAGTCTTTAAATGTCCTGCCACATTAGGCAAAAAAAATAATTTTCCATGCTTCTGCTCAGTACTGTAACATTCATCTTCAAATTATGCAAGGCTTACAAGAACATTTCATACTGAGCTATCAAAGCTATTCTACTCACTCCAATAATTGCCTATTTTCCTGAGAGCTAATATGTTTTTCCTTCGTGGGAA
Source organism: Vipera berus (assembly GCF_964194415.1). NCBI lineage: Eukaryota > Metazoa > Chordata > Lepidosauria > Squamata > Viperidae > Vipera > Vipera berus. Next base: position 42,058,779 of record NC_138206.1, on the reverse strand, counting down.
ATGATGCAAATGCTTTAAGAAATTGCTGTAAGAAGCTACACTTGAGCTCCCTTGAGCTCCAAAAGATGGGGGAGGGGTCTCTCTTTCAGATTCAAAATGCTGCATATTCCCAAGGAAGATTTCACTTAAGATTTCACTTTCACTTAATTTCATATTACCCTTTTCCCATAAGGCTTAATCAGAATCCAGGATGTAAATATGTGTATTTAGAGCTGAAAAAGGTTTGAATTTAGTGCCAAAACTCAAAAATGTATTACTGAATTCATGTTCTTGGTTTTGTATTTTAACAAGATCATTTCATATTTCCTCACTTAGAGTTCTAAAGCAATCGCAGATTTGTCATAGTATAAAAGAGGAAAACATTTAAAAATTCAATAAAATTCACAAGTACAAATTTTATGATAGGATCTTATGAATAAAAGTCGCTCTTCAAATATCTACCCTGTTACTTTGGCCTAGTCATCTGCTACTAAAAACTGATCAATACCAATAATAATCTAATATCCTCTTGATTAATTATGTTCTATCAAGTCACTTTCAACTTCTAATGACCAAGCAGATAGATTTTCTCCATACTCCAATAAACTATTCTATTCTATTCTATTCTATTCTATTCTATTCTATTCTGTTCTGTTCTGTTCTGTTCTGTTCTGTTCTGTTCTGTTCTGTTCTGTTCTGTTCTGTTCTGTTCTAGATGGTTGCCTGATCACAGGTTATTTTTGACAAGCTAACTTTGCTCAGGAATAGCCATTGCTACCAGCTCAGCCAAAACTGAGAATTAGTAATTAAGCAGAATCAAAAGTATTATCAAAGCACATTTATTTTTCAAAGTTATTTTAACAGTTGTATGAATAAACATAACTAGAAAAATTATACAATAGAAGATAAATGCAGAATTCCTAATGGCTAGATCAAATTCCAAAAAGTAATATAGCAGGAGCTAAGTGAATGCTCAAGAAGCATGTGCTGATAACCGAAATGTTCATATTTCCTATTAACTACAGAAGTGATGCTTTCATAGTTATCAGTTCAAGCTTATATCCTAGGGCAAACTGAAACTATGGAAACATAAATACACATCACAATTGTGGCAGGAACAAAGAATCCTAGCTAAAGGCCTAAATGGAAAATCAACTGTTAGTAACAGGAAAATAAAAGTGAGCATGCAAGAAACATTCAAATGATCATCAATGTTACATCTTGAGGGCTAGGGTTTTTCTCTCCTCCTACTTAATATCTATCAGATAACCCATGGTCCATTGGGTCATCATTTCAGATATATTTCCTTACCTCAACAAAGCAACAGAATGGCCAGGGCTGGGCAAAAAAAAAACAACAACAACCAGTCAGTGTGGGAGTGATGTCTGACTTGCTTTTGACTTCCCCATTGACTTTCCTCATAGGAAGCTGGCAGGGAGCACAGGAAATGATGATCATGTGTTTGCAACTAATCATGGAAACTTAATTCAGGTTAACAGGAGGGATTAAAGGACCCAGTTATAGACAGTCCACAACATTTATATAAAATTCTGCACTATTTTCTACTTAGTTTTAAGCAAAGACTTTAGCATTAGAAAGATAAAGAAAGCATTGCCATGTTTCTCACTTTGTTGATATTTGATTCCATCTCTGGTTGGAAGATTTTTTAAAAACAGCAAATGAATATTTGTGCACACTTACAGTTGATTTATTAAAGAGTTATTGTATTCATGCATACCTAGGCATTGAATAATACCATTTTTATGTTCCACAGAAAATTCTAAGGCAAAAACAATTTGTTCAAAATTAGCTCATGACACATTTTGAACTCCTATTTTTATGTTCAAGAAAACTTTGACACCAGTATTTGTGGGCACTTGCTATATTAATGTTGTGTTGTGATTATGTTTACTAGTTTGTTTAATAGCATCCAAACTGGCTTATAAACAGTTTTTACATATTAATCTATAATTTCTCCTGTGTACATAATTTATTCCTTAGATGTAATGCAATCATTGTTTGAGTGCAATGATTTAAAGGAATCATTGATAAATCCAGACATTTCATATTCAGATGTTTTTGATTCAGTTTCCTTAGTCCATCAACTTGTTGGCTCAGGCATATAGCAATAGCAATAGTACGTAGACTTATATACCGCTTCACAGTACTTTACAGCCCTCCCTAAACAGTTTAAAGAGTCAGCATATTGCCCCCAACAATCTGGGTCCTCATTTTACTGACTTTGGAAGAATGGAAGGCTGAGTCTACCTTGAGCCGGTGAGAATCGAACCCCTGGCAGTCAGCAGAATTAGCCTGCAATACTGCATTCTAACCACAGTATGACCATATGAGAGCTGTAGCTAAAAATATCAAAAAGTTCTCTTATTACCTAAACAGGCTTAGGTAACAGGCGAACCTGGGTGAAGGCCCCCCTAGTCACGGCCACTATGTGATCTTCCAAAGTAAGCCGTGAATCTAGGAGGACTCCCAAGTTGCGAGCCCTATCTACGGGGGGTAATAGCTCACCCCCCATAGAAAGAGATGGGATATTCTGAATATCCCGGTATGCCGGTATGCACAGCCACTCAGTCTTGTCGGGGTTGAGTTGAAGTCTGTTCCTCCCCATCCAGACCCAAACCGCTTCCAGGCAACAGGACATCACGTCGAGGGCATCACTGGGGTGGTTTGGGGTTGAAATAAAAAGCATTTAGGATTTTTAACTATAAAGTCCCTCCCAAGGACTTGGAATAACAATGAGGATGAGGATGAGGATGAGGATAAGGATGATGAGGATGATGATAACGACAATGAAGATGATGATTTCCTGTGTTTAATCTAAACAATGTAATACATTAAAATTGTGTAAGTTAAAATAACATAAAATTCTTCATCATTTAAACTACTAAATATTATTGAAAACTATTATAATTTCAGAGGAACTAAAGAGCCTCTTGTTGCGGGTGAAGAAGGAGAATGCAAAAGTTGGGTTGAAACTTAACCTTAAGAAAACCAAGATCATGGCATCCGGCTCTCTTAATTCCTGGCAAATAGATGGGGAAGAAATGGAGGTAGTGACAGATTTTATTTTCCTGGGCTCCAAGACCACTGCAGATGGGGACTGTAGCCAAGAAATTAAAAGATGCTTGCTCCTTGGGAGGACAGCAATGGCAAATCTAGACAGCATACTAAAAAGCAGAGACATCACCCTGCCAACAAAAGTGCATATAGTCAAGGCTATGGTTTTCCCAGTTGCAATGTATGGCTGTGAAAGTTGGACCATAAGAAAGGCTGAGTGCCAAAGAATTGAGACCTTTGAACTATGATGCTGGAGAAGACTCCTGCGAGTTCCTTGGACTGCAAGGCGACCAAACCGGTCAGTCCTAGAGATGAACCCTGACTGCTCTTTAGAAGGCCAGATCCTGAAGTTGAAACTCAAATACTTTGGCCACTTAATGAGAAGGAAGGACTCACTGGAGAAGAGCCTAATGCTGGGAAAAATTGAGGGCAATAGAAGAAGGGGATGACAGAGAATGAGGTGGCTGGATGGACTCACTGAAGCAGTAGACGTGAGCTTAAATGGACTCCAGAAAATGGTAGAGGACAGGAAGGCCTGGAGGAACATTGTCCATGGGGTCACGAAGGGTCGGACACGACTTCGCAGCTGACAACAACAGCATTATAATTTCTAACTCAACTCAAGAAGCAAAAATGAAAAATGAGTTTATTGGCCTTTGTGTGAAGCTTGTGAGCTTTCCAAAGGTGTATTACACAGAATGCTGGACCCAATAATCTCTACAAAAACTAGACCACACAAACAGCATAGTAAATGGTATCTATCTGCTGATGAAATGGCACCTGCTCTCAGAGTAGGTTTATTTTAATCTGACTTTGTAATAATGCCGCTTGGGGGGGGGGGGTGTGAAAGCCCTAATAAGCAGGCATATACATAGAATGAAGGCTACTGCTAACTTGTAAGCCGCCCTGAGTCTTCGGAGAAGGGCAGGATATAAATGGAATTTTTAAAAAAAATAAAAAAATATTTTATGCATCTGACCATAATACTGTATTATAATTTTAGAAGGTGACTCTGAACAGAATTCTGTGTATAAAATATTTGGAAGCAGAACAGAAGACATTTCACTGTATGAATTCCAATCTGGTTATGTAGACAATAATTTCAGTGCTAAAAATATCACAGGATATTCTTATTTAGACAGTTAAAAACAAAGCCATAAATCTTTTACTATAGTTTCTCAACTGATGTAACTCAAGAGTTGAAAAAAATATCACATATCAGTATGAACAATTACAACTCAAATTGGACAAAACTTTATTATTTTTGCCTGTATTGGTTTAAACTCAGGATATACCCTGTCACAGCACAGTTCATCTGCATGATACAATTTATACATGACACCAAATTCTCAAATTAAAAATTATATTCTAATTTTCTGATTGCCTTGTGGTAGAAAATCATTAGATTCCTAACACAAATCTCATAGCAAATTACAAAAAGTTTTGCAAAATAATTATCATGAATCATGAACCAGAATATTTCAAGAATCTAAAGACTGCTTTCAGAGAACTGTATAGCCATTTTTCATACTATGGTTAATTAAATAAAGGCAGTAAACCATTAAGGTAATTAGGAAATATGAATGTATTCATTCTAGCTGTTAACAAATATGTATTAAATACAGGTTAGAGAAAATGAACAGAAAATACATTATTTAGAAAATATTCTCTTGGTCTTCTGTAGTCATATTTTAAATAATATTTTTGTTTTCTGCTTATTCCTCTTAAGTCTTTTGATCTTGTGATCAAAAGTTCAATCCCTTTCAGAGGATTCTGTAAGATTAAAACCAAACTGTCAGCAAAAGCTATCAGTGTAAAGATCTCATTTTTAATAGTTAGGCCCTTTTATCTTCTCATTTAATGCCTTTGTTCAAAACTTCAACAACCAAAATAAACAACAAATGGGGAAGAGGACAACTTTGTCTTGTCCCCTTCTGGATATCTCATGGCTTAATCAAGCCACTTTTGACTATTATTTGGGATTTTGGGATGTATATGTATAAAAAAAATTATTAAGTTGTTGTAACTATTCTGTTACATCAAATATAGTACTTGCATTATTTTTAATTGATTTTTTAGGCAAACAGCCAAAATTGATATTCATGAATAAAGATTGGTGAAAACTCTTTTAGTCAGTCTGCCAAAACTGATGAGAACATTTCATAATCATTGTTCAATAAAGGAATTTGTTTATAATTTTTACTAGAAATTAGATATTTTCCTTCCTTGGGTAACAATGTAGTATTGGCCTATTTCCAAGATACTGGCATTCTATTTCCTTATAAACAGAATTCATCATTTTCTTAAGTGGTTGTCTTCAAAATATTTGTAATAAAAACCTGGTTCACCTGGTCCTGGTGTCTTCCTGTTTTAATTAGTTTTATAGCTTCCAATATCTTCATAGTAGATACAAGACTGTTCCAACTTTTTCTCTGGTATTGTGAACATATTGGTAAATATTTGTTTTTTAAAATATTTAAAAACATTTAAAATATTTCAATTTTTCCCCGAAGAAATATTTTGTTTTATGCAAATTTAAACAATAATGAAAGAAAAATTTCCCTATAGTCACATTATCTACTAATGCCTTGTTTCTTTCTTGAATTTTTAATATCATTTTCTCTTTTCTTTTTCAGTTTATATGCCAACCATTTCCCAAGTTTATTTGTAAGCTCAAAATTCTTCTGTTTCACATATTTCAATTTTATCTCTATTTCCTTTACAGTTGGTATAGAATGTTTAATGTGATACATAACAGTTGCATCTGTTGGCATTTTTTCCAAATCTTTTTTTTTTCATTTACATTTTTGTTGTTTTAGAGATATTTATTCGTTAGGGTTTTAATGTTTTAATGCTGTATGCCACCCAGAATCATTCTGAGCCTGGAATTCAATCATAAGACTTTATGGTGATAAGTCATGGCACTTACTGCAGGAGAAGGAAGGCCTCCCTGCTGTACAGCAATATGAGCTGAGACATTGTCTCCAAGAAAGACAGAGGCATCTAAACCACCATTTTCCTCACCAAAAGTTTCTCTCTGTATGTTATAAGACATTCCGAAACAGCAAATAGAATGCATAAAGACAGTGGGTTATTATCTCCACAATAAAAGCTTCCTTTAGACTAGACATTACAAAGACACATACATTACCTTTTCTCTTGCTATGTAAAATTGGACTGATGGTGTAATGTATTAGCTTTTTGTATATGTGTGTTTGCTTATGTTGCACTGCTTGCTAATTGCTTGAAATCAATTGCTAAATGCTGATTCACTAATGGTTGCTAGCCGGCCCAGACTGGTTGTCTCCAGCTGGCTAAGTAGGTCTTTGGGCAAATCTATTGGTCGCCACCTATCGGCCAACCGTATAAACAACTGCGCAGCAGCTCACTTGTTGCTTCTGTTATGTTTGACCTTCAATAAAGCCTGTTGCTGTTTTGATCTCTCCATCTCGCTCAATGCCTGCGAAGAACCGGCTACACAACAAATGGCATTAAGGAAAAATAGTCTTCATAAGTGTATTTCAAGTTCTCCATGCAAAGATGTCCATTTGAATTGAAATTTTCATGATATGTAGGATATTTGTGGTTCCATAGAAGTCTTCCTATGCATTTATTAATACTAAAATTATGGTAATTGACTCTTTATTGATATCATGGTAGATTTTAACAAAATTATTATATTATTATTCGAACATTAAAAATTATAAAATAAAAATGTAATAATTTATTAAACTTGTAGGGTTTAATAAGAAAAAAGAAAGCAATTACATGTTATCACTGAGCCCTGGTGGCAAAGTGGTTAGAATGCAGTATTGCAGGCTAACTCTGCCAACAGCCTGGAGTTTGATCCTGATGAGGCTCAAGGTTGACTCAGCCTTCCATCCTTCCAAAGTCAGTAAAATGAGCATATTGGGGGTCAATATGCAGACATTGTAAAGCACTCAGAGAGTCCTGTGAAGCAGTACGGAGTGGTATATAAGTGCTATTGCTATTATTACTCAGTGAATTTTATACTTCTTTATAACATCCAAATTGGATTAAAATGTAGGGACAAAGATAAGGGAACAGACAAATGAAAAAGTTATTCTGGAGCTGCAAACAGTGGGATTATTTCATTATAGCTAGCCGAAACAATTGTTTGTGTCTTCGTGGTATAGTCCAAGAGAACATTTCTTGGGTGGACTCAATTCATTTGTAGCTGTGTAATGATTCTAGGCTGATTCCTCTTTTTACTCTTCCCCCTGGCTCTGACAAACCTTTTCCTACAGTACTTTAATAAATGATTTAACTACTCCCTGTTTTCTATTCATTTCCTATTAAAGCTAACCATAATTAGCCATGGTTGCATTAATGTATGCCTTGCTCTTAGATTTCATAGTTCCAACTCTGCTTTTCCCTTGGTTCAGATTTTGATTTCAATTACTGCTGGAAGACAATATTCTACTTCTCTCTTGGTATGTTGCTATTCATATTTAATGTGCAGTGAATATGAATGCAGACACATAGTAAAACATTTGCACAATAATGATTTTGTGGTGGAATATAAAACTGAGTATTAATCACACTAGTCAGCCTTAGCAATGGGATAAATTACTGTGTGGCAATGATGAGGATGAAGATCGTAATCCTAATTCTCAGTAACTCAGTGCAGGACTCTGACACAGTCTGTATGGGACATGACTATTTCCACACTAGCCTACTAGGTTGCTTATAGATACACCTGGAAATAACTATAATAGTTACACTCGAGCAACTGTCTTTGAATCAGAGATCTTTTATGATATTAGAAATCTCAATTTAAACAGAAGCAGAATTTAGCTTGTTTTCTGGCCCAAGTCCACTGAACTCTTCACTATAATCACACTGAAGTAAATATTACTTCAAATTTATTTCTTTAGATGATTCCAAGCATATCTGTGAAATCTTCTCTCTGAATCATGTCACCCTCTGAAGAGGTTTTTGGCACTAAGAAGTATTTGAAATGCCACAGTCTGGCATTCTAAGTGAATAAGACTGTATCAAGAGAATTTTAAAAAAATAAACTATCAAGAACAAGAGAAGAATTTTAAACAATTTTTGTTCACATATTCTGACATTTGCCAGAGATAGTGATATTAGTTTCAGTCTATTCTAGCTATCATTTTAAACAATGAAAACAAACCAATGCCTCTTTCTGATTAAAAAAAATAAAACATTGAAACATTCAAATAAAACATTGAAAAACTATTTCTCTTGTAGAAAAAGAAATCATTTATCTGTGCAGAAAAGCCATTTGTTTTAACAAACAATCTTGAGGAAGTCCTTAGGCAATAGCCTTATTTTTATAGTGCTAGAAACATGGATCTCTCATAAAAGGTTCTGAGAAAATATGTATATTCTTTGGAACGAACTATTTTAGAGTTTCATACAGAGTGAGCGCCTGTTACTCGTCCCAGCTTCTGCCAACCTAGCAGTTCAAAAGCACGTAAAAATGCAAGTAGAAAAATAGGGACCACTACGGTGGGAAGGTAACAGCGTTCCATGTGCCTTTGGCATCTAGTCATGCCGGCCACATGACCACGGAGACGTCTTCGGACAAGCACTGGCTCTTTGGCTTTGAAAAGGAGATGAGCACCGACCCCTAGAGTTGGAAACGACTAGCACGCATGTGCGGGGGAACCTTTACCTTTTTATATCTATGAGCTCAAAGTTATCTATCATTTTAAACTGAGGGGTTTTAACTAATTTAATTTAATTGGGTTTTAGTTTAACTTCAGGGACTGTAATTTAATCATAGTTTTAACTGATTTTAATTTTTATGTTATGTATTTTAATTTTCCCTGTAAACCGCCCTGAGTCCTACGGGAATAGGGCGGTATATAAATTTAAATAATAAATAAATAAATAAATAATAAATAAATATTATCAACAATTTAGTTTGAGTTTATTTAATTCCTTTCACAGAAATTCCATTTATCACTCTATTTCAATGAAGACCCCAATTTTATAAGTCAAGTTTATTGTTTTTTCATAAATCCTTTAAAACCACGGCTTTGTTATCATTTGGTGCATATATTTCAATATCATAATTTTAATTTCATTCCATTTAAATTTCAACTTTTATGCATTTACCATAATTGCCATTCATTATTAATTTATATTGTAGCTGAGGCTGATATATAAAATATCTCTTATTTTTCTTGGCTGTCCCTGCTGATATAAATTCTTGTCCCAAATTTTTGTAAATCAAATATTATTTAAGCTTTCTCTCTTATCTGTCTTTGCTATAGGCAAATAACATCTGGTTTTAATTTGTTTCAAATAATGAAACACCTTTTTTTTTGCTTTTGAGGGACATCTACCATACTTGTATTCCACATTAGGCATTTAAAATCCACACTTACATTGTTGGCTTAGAAAAAGCCTGTGGCACCTAACATTACAGTCCTTTCCTCATCTCTTTGTTGTATTTCTTGCATGGTACCTTTCTTTTGTTCTATCTGTATTTTTTCCAACCTCTGTTTAAACCTTTCATAAAAGTCTATTGCCTTTGAACTGAATTAAATCAATAACTCTGCTGGTTGAAATTTGAAATGATCTCTTCCAATTTATACCAAAAGAATGGTTTCCTCTTTTATTTAAGTTTGTCGGTCAACAATGCATATTCTTTTCTTTTGAGCAACAACTGCAATCCCAGATCTCTCAGACGCAGTTTTTAGATGGAGTACTTCCTTGTATATAAGAAAGAAAACCCCTCAAAACATCATATATTAGAGCCTCAATAAAGATTTAAGAGAGCATCAAGGTATATATTGGCAGATTTAAACATGAATCTTCAGCCAGATCCTAACATATATGTACATATTCATAAGAACACGAGGCAATCTGAAAATGAGATAGAATATATTTATGACCATACACAGTGAAAAGTAATTGATTCATCCATTCCTAGAGAACAAACAAGAGATAGGAATACTCATCACACACAAATAATAGTTATTGGTCACATTGAGCAATGACTAAAGAATAGTTGACGTATTTTTCAGAAGAGATATGTCATATGTAGTAGTGTGTGTGTGTGTGTGTGTGTGTGTGTGTGTGTGTGTGTGTGTGTGTGTAAACATTTCCCTTGCCCATTTGTGTCTAACTCTAAGGAACTCTGCACATCTCCATTTCCAAGCTGAGGGAACCAGCATTTTCTGAGGTTGCTTCCATAGTCATTTAGCCAGCATGACTATACGCTCAGGCCTAAAGAATACTTTGGAGAATAGCTTGACTCCCTCTTCTTTGTGGCAACCCTGAGATATTGGAACACTGCTACCATGTCAACCTTAGTCCAACTCTTCATTAAACTAGACATACTCAATTCCAGCAACTGTTCTTTATACGTTTTAGCCTCCAGTCCCTAAATCATCTTTGTTGCTCTTCTTTGTACTCTTTCTAAAGTCTCAACATCTTTTTTTACATCATGGTGACGAAAACTGGATGCAGTATTCCGAGTGTGGCCTTACCAAGGCATTGTAAAGTGCCTCTGTTAATGCAGCCTAGCACTGTATTGGCTTTTTTGGCAGCTGCAGCTCACTGGCTCATATTTAAGTGATTGTCCACTAGGACTCCAATATCCCTCTCACAATTACTACTATTGAGCAAGCTACCACCTATATTATACCAGTGAATTTGGTTTTTCTTGCCTAAATGTAGAACCTTACTTTTACACCATTGAATTTCATTTTGTTAGAGAGCTCCCAATGTTCAAGTCTGTAAAGATCTTCTGCATCTTAACCCTATCTACTAGAGTGTTGGCTATTCCTGCCAGCTTGGTGTCATCTGTAAATTTGATGAGTTCCCCATCTATCCCCTCATCCAAATCATTGATGAAGGTGTTGAAGAATACTGGGCCGAGCCCTGGGGCACCCCACTACACACTTCCCCCCATGTAGATGCAGTTCAATTGAGGACCACACAGTGAATACAGCCAGTCAGCCAGCTACATATCCATCTGGTGGTGACGCTGTCTCACCACATTTTTCTATCTTATCAAGTAGTAAGTTGTGGTCTACTTTATCAAATGCCAGGTAAATTATATTCACAGCATTCCTCTCGTCCACTGGTCATTATGAGGTGCTTGGATCTCAAATTTCCAACCTTCTGGTTGTGAAGCCAGCATCTTAACTGCTAGGCCACCATGTCCCCTATTACATATATACCATGTGCTATTGAATTCGATCAGTTTCTGGTAACTGTGTGTACAATTGCTGCCCATCTGATTCCTTCTATTGAACTAATCCATTTTCTTCATCTTCTTTCTCTTTCCTCAATTTTGCTAGCATAGTTGTTTTGATTAGTTCATTATCCCACTGCATTACATGCCCCAGACATGTGAGTTTCTTCTTGTTGGTTAAAAAGCAGTCTGTCTTCATCTAGTCCAGAATTGACTGATTAGTGTTTTTTTTCCCTTCAGTCTATGGTATCGTTAGTAATAATCCCTAAAATCAGTTTGAAGACATCCATTGTCCTTCTGTCTCTTTCTCAATGTGAAGCTTTCAAAATGATAATCTGTCATAGGATTTGTATATATTAATGCTGTCTTTCATCCCAATAATGCAAAAGTGGCTATTCTGACTAATTCATTTAAACAGAACAGTATAATACAACTTCACCATATTTGCTTATCACTCAGCAAGGGCACTAAGATTGAAATTTCCCTGCTGCTTTCACAATAATGTGTTTTTGAAGCTGGGTCATCTCACATGATTTCCATTTTAGGGAAACTTAATTAAATAGATTTGCCTTCAAGTTAGAATTTTTAGCCCTCTACGTAATGAAAAATGGGGGAAGGGATGATATAACATTTGTGTTTAATGTTCTAATGCATTTCCTTTTGCCTATTCTCAGGATGTTACTATTTAGATAAAACCATCATTAGGATCTGGTAAAATTCCTGCTGCTTAAGAACTGATCTTTAGTACATCATTACATAGCAAAGGAAAAAAGACACTTTTCCCTTTGTGCTATATGAAGACTGAAATTGTTCAACTACAAAGTTGCTACATGACCTGAAAGTAATATATGTTGGTAAATGAATTCAGATTTGTTTTTGCTTGCAGTATGCTTGCTTTAGAAGATTCATCATCCTGGCCAGATAAAATGTGTAATTGATGATATACTGTGCAAAATGGCTCAGAAAACCTACATTAATATACAGTAGTCTTAATGATAATTTAATCTACACTCATGTTCCAATCATTGCACTGAATTGTTGAAAAACGTTGAATAATATGCATAATATAATTAATTTAAGAAATACTCTTCTCTTAATTTCAAAGTTGTCATATTTCAAAAATATTAGCGTTTTATTTTTGTGCACAAAATTCTTATCCAGTAATTATTTTCACTTTCTCAACCATTTAACAAGTAGCTTTTGCAAGTTTACTTTGCAGTTACAATAATTTCAGGAGACTTCCTATCAATTAACAACAACATCAATCAGTATTGGCTGTTACCATAAAGGAGGACATGACCTAGAGTGTTCATGTTATAGCATTGGTTAAGAAGGCCCAGGAGAGATTATATTTTTTGAGACTTCTCAGGAAGCAACAAATGAATGAAAAACTACTGGTGACCTTCTACCATTGGTCCTAGAGAGCATTCTAACCTATTACATTTGTGTGTGGTTTGCCAACTGCACAGTAGCAGATAGCAAAGTGCTCCAGAGGGTTATTGACCAGAGGATTATTGGCTGCCTTCTCCTCCCCTCCCTGGACGAACTGCACAGTTCACGCTGTCTTAGGAAAGCTCAAAACATCTCATCTCATCCCAGACATCCGTTTTTTGAACTATTACCAACTGGCAGATGGTACAGGATAATAAAAACAAAGACAAATGGGCTGAAAAATAATTTTTATTCCAGAGCTGTAACCATATTAAATACTACTGTATAGTGCAATATTGAAGTGCAATATTAGGGGCAGTGCAATGGTGAATAGAATGTGAAGGATGTGTGTATGTAATGTATGTTTTTACTTGTGGTTTTTACCTGTATGTAGTGTGCACTGTGGACAGCACTTAATTTTGTTGTGGGATACACAATGACAATAAAGATACTCTATTCTATTCTAGTTATTCTAGTGTAGTCTATTTATGTCTCCTTCAATTTTAAAGTGGAACAGGTCAAGTAAATTCTATTAAACAATAGTAGAAATTGCTACAATAGAAATGACAAATAAATTCCATTTAGTGTCACCTGACTTTCCAATAGAAAATTTTGGCTTTGTTTCTTTTTTATAACATGGACTGGTAACTTATTTATAAAAACTAAAACATACAAACAGTTTAATCTCTATTTATTTCTTGTCTGCTTAGAAAGGCTCACTCTCCAGGTAACTCTTTGTTTTGTTTTATTCTGGATTGTTCCTTGTCATATAAGATACTGATTTCGCCTTGTTTTGCTCATTGATATGATATTATTATATCACTACATTTTCTAGCAATATATTGACTACCACATTTGAGGATTAATTCTCTTCTCTTGTCAACCACACAATATCAAATCAAACTTTGTATGATTTTGGCATAGAAAAGCAACATATATTCAATTTTGATCACATAAATCAGTTTTAAATTAGGAGCTAAGGTTAAAGCAAGCATGCTCTACTGTATATGAAAGATTTACATTAATTGAAAGGGAAACAAAAAATAGGTACAAATGGCCTTTTAGCATTCTACTCTTGCACATTTCTGAGTAGGATTAATCTATTTTTGTAAGCAAGGAAGAAATTCTACAAGCATTTTTGGAGATGCAATTCATCATTAGCTAAGGGTAGGAAACCTTGGCTCTTTTATGACTTGTGAACTTCAATACCCAGAATATCTGAACCAGCCATTCTGACTGAGGAATTCTGGGAGTTGAAGTCCACAAGTCATAAAAGAGCCAAGGTTCCCTACCCCTGAATGTCCTTTTCTTTCTCCTAAGATAGTTGTTATTGATGAGCTAAAAGCAAAATTAAGTAAACTTAAAAGAGATAAAACCAACCTTTCAATATGATCTTTAATAATGCGACTATCTGTGTGTCTAAATTAGATGAACTTTCTTCCAGGGAATGTCAAGCAAACAAATTGGACATTATTTTTATTTTAGTTTTGTTCTTTGGGCTTTTGTTTTGTTTTGATTACTATAGCTGACTTGATTCAAATTAATATTTTGGTTCTGGGAGCAAGTGATTTTAGACCTTATTTGGCCTGCAGTCTTAACATGGAATTATTTCCTTATTTGCATTTAACTTTGAAAATAAATGAATAACAACAAATATTGCATACATTGAAAGACATTTTGTGAGTTGACTGACCATACAAATCAAATAATTAAATAGTCTGAATTTGAAATAAATAACAGAAGAGTAATCATATTGGAGTTTGTTAATGTTGCTTACTTCTCAGTCTAGGTGAGATATTTGTCCTTGTTAAAGTAAGGGTTCCTTTAAGAACAAAGTTTAAATTTTAGACGGTCATGTGGAAAAAAATGAAAAACTCCAGAGACACTTGAATAATACATATACCATATGACAGTTTTTTTGTTTGGAACTAAAATACTGATAAAAGTTTAATATGTATTTTTTAGGAAATAGCTGTAGAAAAAAGATAACTGAGCAGCTGGATTAATTTGAAGAAAATTATTTGCATGATTCTCTCTTGGAGCTTGTTTTATTCAACCTTTTATTATCAATGACCTAGTTTATGGTTTTGACGGGCAGATCATATTAGTGGGTAGGTGATAGACAATGGGAAGTTCTGATCAATGCCCAGGTTGACAGAATGGGATTGTAGTCTAATCTGTATAGGTTGGAAAACACACCAGAAATGCCGTGCACAATTGTGGAGACCACAATTATAGAAGGATTTTGACCTATTAGAAAGGATTCAGTCAGGGACAATTATAATGGTACTGGGACATGAGGCAAACATCAAAACTCTCATCACTTGGTCCTGGTTTATTTTCTAAAAGATTTGCATGCAGTGTATCATGGCTTCTGATATACTGTTGCCCTCTAACTGCTTCTTGTTTACACAAATAACAGCTTTTCAACTTCCCCAAGGCTTTGGGAACACTGCTTTCTTACTGCTTTAACTCCTTTCACAACATCAGTCTTTTTTACCACTTCTTTATTCTTAATGATGGTGGAGACTGTTGTTTTAGGATACCGAATTCCCTAACAAGATTAGTAATGTGAATACCAGTCTCATATTATCAATGGTGGTACAAAGTAATTTTCCTTTCTGCTCAGTGCTATCTCTGTGTCTTATTTTAGAACCATGATGAGAAAGCACAAAAATACACGAAATAAGCACAGATAGCTAATAAGACTACTAGGGGATGTGCACAGGGCAAATGCTACTGTGTGACTAACCTGTGACCCTATGTTTTGGCTGGAAAGGGTAGCAAGTCACAAGGCAACTGACACAAGCAAGTTCTAGTATGTGTGTTGAGTACCAAACAATGAGTATCAGGACAAAATTTCCATATCAAAATACATTGAGTACCAAATTTGATGACTTTCAAAGCAGTTGACTTCCGAGATACCACTCTGTTACCTTCCTGATGATTTGTTATTGATTTTACTAAAGAGTTATGTTTGCTAGTGGTAGACTGGATATGCTATACTGCTTATGTTTTATTTCTTTGAGAGAATTTGTAATTTCCTAAAGTGGAGATTCCAGAGAAATCTGGAGAAAATTTACTAAGGATCTGGAGAGAGGCAGCCATAACAAAATCTTTTCTATCCTTCGCAATGGCTTCTCACAAACTGAAGAGATACAGAGGAAACCAAGTTCTATATTTTATAGGCTAAGATAGTGCCTGCCAGAGAGCCAGAATCCTGGCCAGTATATTTAACCCCTTTTCTCTAAATAGAAAGTAGGCATGATATCTTAACCATTATTATAAAATGCATAAATAAAAAAGGAAGAGAACACACAAAGCGTATGACAAGTCCACCTTGTCATACATTTTAAAACTTAAGCTGCAGCCAGCCAAGCAGAGAATTTAATATGCTTATCTAACTGTAAATAACTCTTGCCAAGAAAAGATGCAAAAGCTAAAAGTAAATGTCTTCATTAAAGGGGGGGAAAATGAAGAGCTGCTCTGCACTGTGTCTTGCATTAAATCCTATGAGCCCTAAGGAACCCTTATGGCTATCTCCATTTATAAACAGAGAGTTCATGTCCATCTATTTGGACTGCAGTAATAGTAGCTTATCTACAAAGAGACTAAATTAGACTAGATTCTCTCCAATGATTTTTAGAACTTTATATTCAATGATTCTACTTCTAAAAGAATTGTGTTATCATATGAAGCAAAAATTCTTTGTGCATTTTCTCTACATTTTGGCTTTGTAGGTAGACACCTCTTAGTGCAAAGGTCCCCATCCTCTGGTCCATGGACAGGCACTGGGCCACAGTATGCCAGCAACTGGGCCACACAAACAAGCAAAGTCCTATCTGGCAGGATGCAGGCAGCATGCAAAACCATGCCCCCTCCAGTCCGCAGAAAAACCTTCTCCTTTCTCTACTAAGTGAAGCAGTCATAAAGCACAACATCACATGACTATGCCAATTAACAACAGCAGTGCCAGCAGTCCCAGCTGCTGTTAGGCGAATCCTGCATAGTTGCTGCATCCTGCAATCTCCTGCCAGCTTTCCCATTGATTTTGCTTGTCTGGCAGTGAAGGTCACAAACTGCAATCATGTGACCATGAGACACCAAATATCATAACTGAAGACCAGTTGCCAAGTGTCAAGATCACAATCACATGACCACAGGAATTCTGCAACTCTACGGACCTGACATAGTTAGCTTTCATTCAAATGATCACTAAACAAATGGACTTTAAATGAGGACTATCTGTATTATCTTTAACATGACATTCAGAGGTTCTATCCTTCAGGAAATGTAATCCCAGCATTTTCACAATCCTGCTAATGGCTGTTTGGTGGAGATAGAGAACAGAGGAAAGTAAACTCATGCTTCACTTCTGAAACACTTGATAATATTAGGTTCATCCTTCGGAAAGGCATAGTCCCATAGTTTGGCTGCCAAGTTACAATACACAGTCAATTCAGAACAAATTGCACACACACAAAGCCTGATTTATACCTCAAAATCAAGACATTAAAAATGATTAAAAAAGTAAATAAGCAACATTAACTTTTAAAAAGAAATTTTGAGACAGTTTATGAGTATTTTTCCTTTTCCTTAAAATATAAGCTGTATTTAATTCTGACAAAATAATGGAATAGCACATAATGGATCTACTCCTACCATTCTTTATTATTATTAAATGCATCTATAAATTTCCTTATTATTTACAATCCATCATTATCATTTTTTTCCACCTCGTGTCCCTTTCAGTTGTGGCTGCTGCCAGTTACTAAGGTCTGTGTATTGTGGACATAGGCTCTTCACTGAATTCATGGTCAATTTATGTGGCTATAATCTTTCTTCCTTCATTTTTTTCATAATGTAAAAAATATTTTTTAAAATCAAGTTTCCCACAAATATGTTGAAATCATACACTTGTCAACAAACATAAAGGATATGTTTATGATGTTATGTTTTCTAGAATAACAATAAGATTGTTTATAAAATGCGGTTTTATACAGTAATACGTGCACTACTGTTAAAATATGCACAACTCTTTTAAAAGTATATTATTCAGATTTATAAACTAATTAAAGGGCATTGACAGTAGGGGATGACTGTGTCCTGCTTAATAAAATGTTTATTTGGGGACATAAACATAATTTATTTTCTAACTGTAATTGGTTCCTGAATGCAACTAAACTTTATGAGCATTTCTAATCAAATAACCCAAAACCCTTGAAAACAATTTGGACCTAATAATATTATTTACCCTAACGATTGAAAAGTTTTAATTAGTTATCCTATGACTATAAATCCTGTGGCTTATAAATGTAACTTTTTTATTTTAAAAAAATTAAAACATATTATCCAAAAATGCTTGGTCTCCACCCAGAGTCCTTCTGTGAGGAGAATGGTTGGTTCAAAATGTGATAGAAAATAAATAAATAAATACATAAGTAAATAAAGTTACACAATAGTCTGTGTCTGTAGGAATAAAAGAGAAAGAGAGAAGAGAAAGATGATAAAGAGCCTTAGACCTTCCAATGCTTAAAATACCACAAATTGTTCTATCCTACTACTGTCTCATCTCTCCATAATAAGTGCCTTTTGTTTAAAAAAATGAAATAAGGTTTAGCACTTTAAATATTGAAAATATTTGGATACTTTCTATTGTAATCCATATAGCATGCATGAAAAGCAACTAAATAATTTATTTGCCTATTGGAAATGATGATACTAAGACTAAGAAGATAAGTTCATGACAGAAAAAGAGATGAGACTCAGAGACTTCATGACTGTACTGAGTAGAAGATTTATGATCCCAATGTTTCGTGGTGACTTCAGGAGAGGTTTTTTTTTTTTAAAAAAAAAAATCAAGATGGTGTTCATTGTAGCAGAACTTAAACCTTAGCTCCTAATGATGTGTATGACATTGACACACACACACACACACATACATACATATGTGTGTGTGTGTGTGTGTGTGTGTGTCAAATACTTTGTTAACTATTTAGATTACCTTGCTAGGCCCCAAACATGGGGCAAATCTTTATTTCCTGTTTTCAGCCTATCTTGAAGGCCATGGAACAGGCAGTAGTCACACCGGACAGCTCATATATTTGTGTAAATTACTAACAAAGAATTAAGGGAGACTGAAATGCATTTCTAACTTATTAGTTTTCATCAGTCAGCCATACCCTTCTGAGATTCGAACCTGGGCTGATTGCACATTAGGCAGTTGTTTTTACCTCTTGAGCCACAGGATCTCTCTCGCTTTGTTAGCTTCTGCAAGGGGAGATATGTGTCAAATACTTTGTGAACTATTTATATATATAAATAAAAGGGACAAGGCTTTGATTGTACAGCCATGATTGCCTTTTTGACTTTTTAAAAAAGTCTTCCCCTTGGATACCACTGATCTCTCATGTTTAAAATCTCTTATCACTGATGATGGCTGGGATGATGTCAGATGCATTCAAAAACATCTCAAGATTACCTACCATTGACTTGAATTCTGCACTACATTATCTTTTAAATCTCATTCATTCAATGTAGATCACACATTGATTATGATATCCTAGTTGAATGATTTGGAGAGAGATTATCTCCTGAGTTGATCCAATTTTAACTAATTTGCAGTCTCATGGCACCTTTCCCCTACTGCCCCTCATATTTACCTATAGAAATGTTACACAAAGTCCCAGAATCCTCTTTTTGCAACCTGAGATACTCAGAAATTCTGATTTTACATAAAATAACAAAGAGAAGAAATATGCAATGAAAGGAAGAAAATCTTTTCAGTTTTACGTATACCCCCAAACCAACTATCCCTTCTGTTTCTTTGTCATTTTATTTTATTTTTAAAAATGCTACTAACATTGATAGAATCCATACATAATTTTATATGTCATGTCAATGATCTGACATTATGTTTGGGTATTGTTATAAATGTTCCAGCAGAAGTTTAAGAAATAAGCCATGACAGTTCCATTTTCCATATCCCTCTTTTTCTCATCTGTTATTTATCTATGCTTACTCTCTTTGCACGCAGGTGCTTCTTTAGATGTCATCTGTCTCAGGGGTCCCCAGCCTCTGGGCCATGGCCCACTACTGGCCCTGACCTTTTTGGAACTGGACCGTATGAATGGCTGGTCAGCGAGAGTGCTTACAGCTTGACTTGTGTGAGTCAGGAACCGGCGCACGCATGAGCAACTTGACTTATGCAAGCAGTGGACTAGTTCCTCTCTCCCCCCACCAGCAACCAAGCCATAAAGGTTGGGGACCCCTGATCTAGCTGATCCCTGCCAGTCAAGGATCATATAGGACACCTGCAGTGATAGCGCCTAGGACTGAAGCAAATGAGTGTCCTGTGCTCCAGTGGTCTTTGAATCTTGCTTAAGCATTAGCAATGAAACAGCTCTTCCCTCTGACAGCTACTGCTATCCAGCATCTACTATCTATAATGATTGGTTATATCAGATAAAATTGCTGAAGGAATACAAAGGAGAACAAGAAACGTATCAGCCCATTTAAATCTCTCTGCCTTCCTGTAAACAAAGGAACACTGAGAGAAGAAATAGTATGATAGACTAATTTCAAATTTCTCTGAGCAAGAACTGGAACTATATTCTGTTTATTAATTGTTGCAATAATGAATGGAGTGTGATGAATATATTCTAAATGTCTATAGTTGGTCTAGTTTCTATCCAATATTGCTCTTGTTCACCAAGGACAGTGGTATCAGTGAAACCATAAATAGGAATAAAAGCTGAGAAGATTGCTTTGCTTGACTAGAAAGACTATCGTGTTTGGATCTATACCTTCTACGTAAGAATTGATCTTAATGGTACTGGGGGAAATTTGATCAATATGATTTTGGATGGTCGAGATTTCAAATACGGTCCACTTACAATCAATGAATAGTCTAAAGATACACAAGAATTATTCAGCGAAAGCTGGGAGATACTAAAGAGGGATATATACATTTATTAAATAATTAAATATTAAGCAAATCATTAAATAAATGTATATGTAACATTTTATAATTACGTTTCTAATAAATAAATATATAAGTGTAGTTTCCTTTTGCAATGAAGGCTTGCTCAACAAAACCCTGAGCAGAAATCATTTTCACAATAAGTGGGAACAAAGAAAAGAAATTGAGTGAAAGAAGAGGGATATGAGGGCAAATGCTATCATACGAAAGCAAACAAAAATACTGAACTTTGTATTGTTTCTTTTAGCACTTAGGAAAGAGTTCTGGGCACAGAAAGGCTTCCATTTAATTTGGCAGTTCTTTCAAGACCGCTATTCTGATGCATTCTCTGATAAAACATTATTAGTTTTTCAGGCACTGAAGACTTGAAATCGTAAGAGGGTATACCTTTCTTGCTTTTCAAACTCCTAGCTTCTGGGGACATTTCAGCTCTTTGTGCAAGTCACCTGCATCCAAAAAGAGAAATCAACTATTTAAGGAGGAGGTATATTTTTTTTAAAATGTATTGATTTTCTATTTCAAATACTGATCAAAAGTTTGCTAAACATTCAACCTCAAATGTAGATGGGCAGGGTGTGTGCTCAGCAAATCAGTCTTGCCAGATCTTGATCCAGTAGGGAAAATGTATTTATTTATTTATTTATTTATTTATTTATTTATTTATTTATTTATTTATTTATTTATTTATTTATTTATTTATTTATTTATTATATTTTTATATTATATCTTTATTTTATTGGAAGTTTCTTTTCTCTTTTTTACAGCTTCTGCTCTGTGACATTATAAGCTACAATTGCTTGAGTTTTCTTTGCTGAATAGTTATTGAATCATAGGTGTCCTTTCCATTCTTACATCTATATAGTCACAGCCCAACATTAAGATGTCTATAATCAAAATATATAAAGTATCACACATTTCTGGAGCCTAATTTTAGCTATCTATGTGACTTTTGTTTACTTTGAGAACCTTTTTATTTAATACCAGGACTCTGGAAAGGTAACAAATTTATTTATTTATTTTATTTATTTATTAGTTTTTATAAACCGCCCTTCTCCCGAGGGACTCGGGGCGGTGTACAGAGGAAGGAAGGTATACAGATCGAACAATAAAAATAATAAGAAACACTAATGAACACAAACTGGGACCCCAATTAACGCTATCATGCCAGGCCAGCCTGCTGAAACAGGAAAGTTTTTAAGTCGCGACGGAAGGTACGGAGGTCAGGGGCCATCCGGATTTCTGTTGGTAAGGTGTTCCAGAGGGCTGGCGCACCCACTGAGAATGCCCTCCCCCTGGGGGCCACCAGCCGACATTCCTTGAGCGGTGGCACCCTGAGGAGGCCCTCTCTGTGGGAGCGCACAGGACGGTGGGGTGCTGACATCGGCAGAAGGTGCTCCCGAAGGTAGTCCGGACCCATGCCATGTAGGGCTTTGTAAGTCATCGTTAGCACCTTGAACTTCACACGGAAGGCAGCCGGAAGCCAGTGCAGCGCACGGAGGAGAGGTGTGATATGGGAGTATCGGGAGGCTCCCAAGAGTGTCCGTGCCGCCGCACTTTGCACCAGTTGAAGCTTCCGAGTGGATCTCAAGGGCAGCCCCATGTAGAGAGCGTTACAATAGTCTAGGCGAGATGTCACAAGGGCATGGGTGACTGTACGTAAGGAATCCAGGTCCAGATAAGGCCGTAGTTGGCGAATTAGTCGAACCCGGGAGAAGGCCCACTTGGTCACAGCTCCAATGTGGTCTTCCAGGGAGAGCTGCGAGTCTAGGAGGACACCCAGGTTGCGGGCCCTATCAACAGGGGGAAGTAACTTGTCCCCAATGTTAAGCAGTGGGACGTTCTGAATCTCCTGGTTTCCCGGTACGTACAGCCATTCAGTCTTGTCCGGGTTCAGTTGAAGCCTGTTTCTCCCCATCCATTCCCGGACCGCTTTCAGGCAGCGGGACATCACGTCTAGGGCATCACTGATATTGTTTGGAGTTGAGATAAAAAGCTGGGTGTCATCAGCATACTGATGGTACCCTACTCCAAAACTGCAAATGATCTCACCCAGCGGTTTCATGTAGATGTTGAACAGGAGAGGCGAGAGGACCGACCCCTGAGGGACTCCGCAAGCGAGAGGCCTCGGGGTCGACCTCTGTCCCCCTGTCAGCACCGACTGCGAGCGACCCTGGAGAAAGGAGGAGAACCAACGCAGAACCGTGCCTCCCACTCCCAGTCCCCTGAGGCGTCGCAGCAAGATACCATGGTCGATGGTATCGAAAGCCGCCGAGAGGTCTAATAAGACTAGGACAGAGGAATGGCCCCTGTCCCGGGCTCTCCAGAGATCATTCATCAGAGCGACCAATGCCGTCTCCGTGCTGTAGCCCGGCCTGAAACCCGATTGGTACGGGTCTAGATAAACCGCTTCATCCAGGATCTGAGGAAGTTGGTGCGCCACCACGCTCTCAACAACCTTCGCAAGGAAGCGAAGATTGGAGACTGGACGAAAGTTATTCAAAGAGGATGGGTCCAAGGTGGGCTTCTTGAGGAGAGGTCTCACCACCGCCTCCTTCAAGGCGGTGGGGAAGTGACCCTCACTCAGAGAAGCAGAGATGACCGCTAGGAACCAGCCTCGTGTCGCCTCTCGAGCTGCATAGGCCAGCCAGGAAGGGCACGGGTCCAGTAAGCATGTGGAGGAGCTTAACCTTCTCATAATCCTGTCCACTTCCTTAGGAGTTACAGGATCAAATTCTTCCCAGATGACGTCGACAAGACTGTCCATGTCTTGTTCTTCCATCTCAGCCCAGTTGGAGTCCAGACCAGTTCGAATCCGAGCGATTTTATCCAGCAGATATTGACCAAATTCCTCGGCTCGACCCTGCAAGGGTTCCTCCCTCACCTCTTGGTTTAATAGGGAGCGAGTCACCCTGAACAAGGCAGCTGGGCGATTATCTGCGGACGCGATGAGGGTGGAAAAGTAGTTGGATTTTGCCACCCTTATCGCAGCGAGATAAGACCTGGTGAGGATTCTTAGTCGCAATCGGTCGGATTCGGATCGACTGGACCTCCAACGGCTCTCTAGGCCCCGTCTCCGACGCTTCATCTCCCGGAGCTCCTCGGTGAACCATGGGGCTCGCTGGGATCTGCGCCGGGTCAGAGGCCGCAAGGGTACAACTCGGTCCAGAGCCTCCGTGGCTGCCTTTTCCCAGGCTTCCACTAAGGCTTCCGCCGAGCTGTGAGCAGGGGGTGCATGCGAGTCCCTAAGCGCTGCCTGGAACTTATCAGGGTCCATTAGGCGCCTAGGGCGGTACCATCTGACTGGCACCGTGCACCCACGGTGGGGGGTGGCAAGGGGGAAGTCTAGCCGCAGGAGGTGGTGATCGGTCCATGACAGGGGCGTAACAGTTGTGGCACCCCCACCGACATCATCACGCCACCGTCCAGACAAGAACACCAAGTCTGGGTTGTGGCCTCTCTCATGAGTCGGCCCAGAAATTATTTGCAACAGGTCCATGGCCGTCATGGAAGCCATGAACTCCCGAGCCAGTTCGGACGATCCTCCCAGGGACGGTAGATTAAAGTCGCCCAAGACCATGAGTCTTGGGAATTCAACCACCAACTCTGAGAGGACATCGAGTAGCTCGGGTAGGGCCGCCGCTGCACGATTAGGTGGTAGGTACGCCAGCAGCAGACCCAGCTGCGCCCCTGGGCCGAATCTCAGTAGGAGAGACTCACACCCGACCATCTGAGGGACGGTGGTCTCTCGCGGGCTAAGGGATTCCCTGATGATAACTGCCACTCCCCCGCCCCTCCCATGAGCCCGGGGCTGGTGCAGTACCTGGAAACCTGGCGGGCAGAGGTCAACCAGAGGAACACCCCCCTCTGGGCCCAGCCAGGTTTCCGTGATGCAGGCCAGGTCCGCATGCTCACTCTCCAATAGGTCACGAATGCATATGAAAGGTTATCCATTAATCCAACATATTCTTAAATTATAAATTAAAATGTTTGGAAGAAAGAAAAAAAATGGGAAAAACTATTACTAGGAATTAGCATAGCACCACGTACAGATCAAACATAGAAACAATCATCCCTTCAAAGAAGAATATATTAAGTCCCGTATTTGCATTTTGATATTACCAGTCCTGAGTTAGCAATATTCTACATGCACGTGTCAAAACCATCACAGAGTGAAGAAACAGCTTCAGCATAAAAAAGTAGTCAAACAAAACAGCAGCACATTTCAAGATTGCCAATAGTGTCTTGCTGGGTTAAAGAAAATCCTCTTGCTCCTGGTGACATTAAAGCAAAAATAAAACAATCATACCTTACGTACATCTCAACAATCTGATTGCTTTTGTCTTCACTTGTTAAAAATACACTTTGAAAAATAGGCATTATCTATCATTTCTCAAGAAATAGTCATATTGTTGGGAAATCCCACTGATATTCCATTTTAAAAATGTTGCATTGCCTATTAAACACATTGCAGCAAGGTCATAGATCAGGAGTCTTCAAACCTGGCCCTTTTATGACTTGTGGACTTCACCTCTCAGGATTTCTGGGAGTTGAAGTCTACAAATTATAAAAGGGCCGAGTTTGAAGACCCCTGTCATAGAAGGAAACCTATGGCCCATGCATGAATTTAATGTTAAAGAAGCTGCAGCTTTTGTGTGTGTGTGTGTGTGTGTGTGTGTGTGTGTGTGTGATGCTGAATAGATATACATTATTTTCAACTTTTTCAGGAATTTGTCAGGGAAAGAGATTCGTAATTAACATATTTCTCCCCATAGTGCTAATAAAACCAGCAAGCATTATACCTCACAAAATATTGAGCTATATACAGGGCTTTTTTTGTCATAGAACGCTCAGAACGGAGTTCCGGCACCTTTTTTGGATGGAACCTTGTAGGGTAGGCAAGGCGGGTTGTATGACATGTGTGAGTTCCGGCACCTTTTTCTTTCACAAAAAAAGCACTGGCTATATATGATCTAAGATTTGACCCAGGCTGCTGTCTTTCAGCATTTCTTTTCTCAAAAGAGGTTGGGAAAAACCTGTTTCTATCTTTGGGGGGGGGTTCTTTTTCAAAGGACGGAATATGTTTACAATAATAAGAACAATAATATACTGCAAGCTTTGCCCTAAGTCCTAACTTCCTTCCTTGTAACTTAGTAGTGTACGTAGATGGTAATATAGCACTATAAGTGGCTGAGATTAATCAGATAAAGATAAAACTGGGCAAGAAGGTGCAGGAATAGTAATTGGGAAGGTTAAGTATGAGAAGAGATATAGCTAATGTTGGAGATAATACTCCAATTTCTTCTATCGAAATTATTTTCTCATTTTTTTAAAGCAAACATTTAGAAGGGCAGTTCCATTGTAGAATCATTTGGTCATACTGTATGCTTTAATACATTAATGTAGAGCAGTTGTAAAGTATCCAGAATAATCCAAGGTTAAATATTTTCAATGCTCAGGTAATGGAAAAAAATGCTGGATATAACCTAAATTAGCCCTTCAGTACATGCAGTCTTTCCTTTAATATTCTTATTGGTCACTAAAAAAAACCCTAGTTTCTCATTATTACAATAGAGAAAGTGGTGAAGAAAATAGTCTTTTGTAAATCAGTAATCACAAATTGCAAACTAGAGCAGCAATCACTCCCAACCATGCACACTGATGGAGGATATTAGGAATTTATGTTGGGATAATGAAAATAATGTTGGTCCTAATGTCTATGGAGATTCTCAATCATCCAGATCATGGTTATCCCAAAGGTGCTTTTCAAAAGGCAATTGAACTTTCTTGGTTTTTTTCTTTGAAAACATTTCACTTCTTATTCAAGAAGTTCTTCTGTTCTGGCTCCACTTTTTCAAGAAAAAAGTCCAGATGCCTTTTGAGCAGCACTTTTGGGACCTATTGGTTCTAATGTTTGGGAAGCATTGCTCCAGATGGTAAGACATAACAATTTACTGGAGTGCAAGAGAAAGGCAAGAGAAAAGGATCTATATAGTTTTGCATTTTTGTGCTCTGTAAGGAAGTATAAACCATGACTAGGTGTAGAATGTCAACATTTACTATCAGTCCAATTGAGTTGCTGCCATGCATTCTTTTTTTATTATGATAATAATAAAAGCATGCTTTTTATAGTTTTTGAAAAGAAGCTAGGCATTCCAGGAATGTCATAAACTATTTGTAAATGTCAAACTCAATTTTTCAGTAACCTATTGGAGATTTTAAAATCCTTCCTACATTTTTATCAATGGCAAGTTTTGTTACACAATCTATATCCAGAAGTTTTATTTGCTACCGTATAAGTTTTTTTTTGATGACTAATTTGTTTTACTGAATTGTATAGTAGCTTTTATATAGAGCCTTGGTGGAGCAGTGGGCTAATGCCTCCTTAGGTAACACCAGCTGCCTGCAATTAGTGCAGGTTCGTATCCCACCAGGCTCAAGGTTGACTCAGCCTTCCATCCTTCCGAGGTAGGTAAAATGAGGACCCAGATTGTTGGGGCAATTAAGCTGACTTTGTAATAATGCCGCTAGGGGTGTGTGTGAAAGCCCTAATAAGCAGGCATATACATAGAATGAAGGCTACTGCTAAGCTTGTAAGCCGCCCTGAGTCTTCGGAGAAGGGCGGGATATAAATGGAATTAAAATAAATAAATAAATAAAATAAATAAATAACTAGAACATAAAGTTATTCCCTTTAGAGCTTGGAAGAAACCTGGCAGGAGAAGAAATACAGGAGTTGTACACAACAAGCAAGCAAACAAAAATTGTGTCCACAGCCCAAGCCATGAGTTGATTTACGCATTCCTATCAGTGAACCAGATTCTGGGCAATAAAAGAAATGGCTTTGACAATCTGAAGTTCATAAATTGCCAGTTATGAAACTGAAAGCTCCTGGAATAGATTTGTTTCATTTTTCCCCCAGTTCTTGACAGTTTTGCTTGTTTCATAATGTTTTTTTCGACCACATTTGAAACTCTATTTTATATTAATTACTTAGCATGCAATTGAGCGCCTTCCACTCCAAGAAACATGAGGGTTCCTAAAATCATGAAACTATATGGAAAGAAGGAAATAGATAAAGGTAAATATATAGAATGATATCAAACATGTCAAAAAGCCTAATTGATGATTAATATTTTAGGCAATGCTGGTATATTTAATCTGCTTTGTTAAAATAAAGTGACACCTTTTAGATGATCCATTTATCTATTAAATCATAGAGATAGATAAAAAAGCAAAGTACATATATTTTCTAAAAGTACTTCTCATTCGTAATCACATAAATAATATGCATACATAAAAAAATGAAGCCCTGGTAGCACAGTAGTTAGAATGCAGTATTGCAGGTTAACTGCCAACAGTCTGGAGTCTGATCCCAACAGGCTCATGGTTGACTCAGCCTTCCATTCAGTAAAATGAGGATGCAGATTGTTGGGGGCAATATACTGATATTGCAAACTACTCAGAGAGTGCTATAAAGCACTATGGAGTGGTATATAAGTCTGAGTGCATGATGCTTGTTGTTGTTGTTGTTGTTAGTTGCGAAGTCGTGTCCGACCCATCGCGATCCTATGGACAATGTTCCTCCAGGCCTTCCTGTCCTCTACCATCTTCTGGAGTCCATCTAGGCTCACGCCTACTGCTTCAGTGACTCCATCCAGCCACCTCATTCTCTGTCGTCCCCTTCTTCTATTGCCCTCAACCTTTCCCAGCATTAGGTTCTTCTCCAGTGAGTCCTTTCTTCTCATTAGGTGGCCAAAGTATTTGATTTTCAACTTCAGGATCTGACCTTCTAAAGAGCAGTCAGGGTTGATCTCCTCTAGGACTGACCGGTTTGATCGCCTTGCAGTCCAAGGAACTCGTAGGAGTCTTCTCCAGCACCATAGTTCAAAGGCTTCAATTCTTTGGCGCTCAGCCTTTCTTATGCATAATGCTAACTGCTATTAATTCAGTCTGCAAGTCCTACCCAACTAGGTATAGTATGATTTTTTTAAAAAAAAACTTTAATAATACATACAAGCATGTTGAATTTTCACAGAGTGGTATAAAAGTCTAAATATTATTGCTTTAGCTATAAAAAATACACAACAAAAGGATAATAAAAGAGCATCTAAAATTTATGCCTTTTTATTGAAGTGTTCAACGGTCTTTTTTCTTTGTAAACTCAAAAATCTGCACAAGGGAATAGAAATAAGCTTCGATATATTTTACAAAATGTGAGAGCAGTTTTTTTTAAATGCAGTTTTAATTGTTGAAGAGTACTAGCTCATTTTTTAAAGTGTTGTGGTATCCTGACTGAGTAGCCATCATGATATAATTAAGACTTTTGTCAGATAGTTAATTAGGAGAACCTTCTGTAAATTGTTGTCCTTCAAACCTATTAGACTTCAACTTCTGTAATTGGCCACTTACAAGAGGAACATTGAAGATATAATCAACATATGTATAGAACAGAAGGTGGAAAAAGGTTGAGTTGCAACATTCTAATTAATGAAATAGTGGTTTCTGTGCCAATTAGTTTAGGTTCAGCTGTTCAAGAAAAAAATCTTACGATTCATAACATAAAAGCTAGAGACAGAAGTTTGTTCAATTTCAGGAGGAACTTCCTGTCTGTAAGACCCAATGTATACTATTTGAGAAGGTTTAATTAGTTGAAATC
The DNA here is from genome assembly GCF_964194415.1 of Vipera berus. Classification (NCBI taxonomy): domain Eukaryota; kingdom Metazoa; phylum Chordata; class Lepidosauria; order Squamata; family Viperidae; genus Vipera; species Vipera berus. The sequence goes on along the minus strand of NC_138206.1, from coordinate 42,029,457 downwards.
TGTGGAAGTTTCTAGGTTATCATCTTTAAAAATCATAGAAGATAAAGTAAACACTGAATATGAGAAATCAGTTTTCCTCTCAAAACTGTGATTATCTGGAAAGTTTATATATAGAAAAACAATGGAAGGAAGGCACTTGGGTAGTCTTTGAGATTACAAATGCCAAATATAAAAAAATAAAATGTTCAGTGTGTAAGGAACAAGAAGAAAATTAAGGAATTGGTCAGTCCTTTAATAGGAAAAGATAGCAAGAAGGTGACAGGCAGCAGTGAAAAAGTAGAAGTGTTTAATTCCTTCTTTTGCCTCTGTCTTGATGCAAAAGGAATGGGACACAGAACAGGAATGCAAGTCAAGATAAAGAAGGATTTGGTAAGCAAATATCTATCGGCTTTGGATGAATTCAAATCTCCTGGATCAGATGGTTTACATCCCAGGGTACTGAAAGAGCTGGATGATGTGATCTCTAAATCACTAAATGAAATCTTTCAGAGCTCCTGAAGCACCAAGGAATTTCCAGAGGACTGAAAAAGAGCTGATGTAGTTCTAATCTTTAAAAAGTGGGGAAAAAGTAAGTTCCAGGAAACTACAGACCGGTCAACATGTCATCAATACCTAGAAACCTTATAATCTCATAAGTATAACTCTTTCCATTCCCCACTATCTAGTCAGAGCTGAAGAAGCTTCTTGGATGAGAAACGAAACATCTTCAAAGAAAAACAAGAAAGACCAGTTGCTTCGTGAAAAAGCATCTTTGGGATAACTATGATCTGAATGATTAAGAATCTTCATAGACAATACCTGGAAAAATCCTGGAAAGATAATCAAGCAGCAAATTTGTCACCACCTAGAAATGAACAAGGTGATTATAAGAAGCCAGCATGGGTTTGTTAAAAATAGGTCATGCCAAACATTGCCTTATTTGATAAAGTGACTAAATTTGTGGACCAAGCAAATGCTGTGTTATAGGATACTTAATAAGGCATTTGATAAAATAGGCCACAACCTTCTTGGTAAGAAAGAACAATGTGGGATAGACAGTGATGTTTCAAATACCTGAACAATCAGTTCTCCACGCACTTCCAGTAGGCTATTCTGGGTCTGGGAGGCCTCCGTCTAGCCTCCCCAAGGCTCAGAACTTCCAGAAGTGGCATCCACACACTTCTGGTGGGCCGCTCTGGACCTGGGAAGCCTCCCCCAGGCCTCCGAGGCTCAGAATAGCCCACCGGAAGTGGAGTTCATACCCTTTTGGTGGGCTGTTCTGGATTCAGGAGGCCTTCCCCAGGCCTCCAAGGCTCAGAATGGACTTCCAGAAGTGGTGTCCATGCATTCCCAGTGGTCCATTCTGGGCCTTGCGAAAAAGGGCTAGGGCTTCAGCTGGTTTGTCAAAGTCAACAAAAAGTAACTACCGGTTCTACCGAACCAGTGTGAACTGGCTGAATCCCACCACTTTGTATAGACAGTATCACACCACATGGATTTGCAGTTGACTGACCAACTACCACGCAGTGTGCTACTATTTTGATGAATGAAATATATGAAGAATGTAGATTAGGATTAAGCATAGTTTAAAATATGAATAAGACTCCATCCCACACAGAATCCCAGCTTACTCAAAGCATGAAACAACTTAGTCTACTTTGCATTTCAACTGCATCCATTACAGCCAATCTTTACTCAGTCTTCAGTAACTCCTTATTCAGACAATGAATGACACTGAAAACTGGCCCACCACAAAGACAAGGTGAGAATTAAAACAATGTGATATGGATAAAGGTAAAGGTAAAGGTTCCCCCGCACATGTGTGCTAGTCGTTTCCGACTCTAGTGCTCATCTCCGTTTCAAAGCCGAAAAGTCAACGTTTGTCCGAGGACGTCTCCATGGTCATGTGGCCAGCATGATTAGATGCCAAAGGCGCATGGAACGCTGTCACCTTCCCACCATAGTGGTCCTTATTTTTCTACTTGCATTTTTACATGCTTTCAAACTGCTAGGTTGGCAGAAGCTGGGATGAGTAACAGGCGCTCACTCTGTTAAGCGGCACTCGGGATTCGACCCACCAAACTGCTGACCTTCTGATCAACAAACTCAGCATCCTAACCCACTGAGCCACCGCATCCCTTGTGATATGGATACAACATGCATTTAAGAATTCTTCTATTGTTGCTTGGAATTTTAGTCCTGTCAAGGAATAATTCTTCCTATCACAACATGTAGGCAAAGCAAAACAGTTGCATTGGACATGTGTTAAGAAATTATTGAGATACACACCAAAGACATGAAGTTATTGTTAGAACCTACACATACTGACTATGCAGAGTTATGTTGTTATGCAGATTCAGATTGGGCAAGTGATAAGAAATCACGGAAAAGCACTTCAGGTTATATGATGTTTCTAAACGGATGTCCTGTTTACTGGCATGTTCATAAACAGACTTTTGTTTCTTGTTCCTCTACAGAAGCTGAGTATGCTTGTGTTTCTGATGCATGCAATTCCTTAACCTGGTTTGATGCTTTAGTCACAGATATCCGGACACCTCCAATTCGACCGATCACTGTGATGGAAGACAACGAATCTGTGGTTTACATATCCGAGAATCGATTTACAGGTGCCAGGTCCAGACACATTGACATCCGTTATCAAAACATAAGACAAGTAGTTAAACAAGGTTTTGTGAAACTGCAGTATGTGCCTACACATGATCAAATTGCTGATATGTTAAACAAACCACTACCTGCGGCCCAGCACGAGTATCTGCATGAGAAGATGTGCCTTACCTGAATCTTAGCTTTGCTGACAAAAGAAGGGGATGTCACTGCACGTTTTTTTAGTTCGTCCGAAAAGCTCAATTCTAATTGTACATTTCTTTCTGTTCTGCACCTGTGTTGATAACCTATCTGGTAACCATAGTGAATGTCATGTGGTCTAGCTATGTTATGAGTTGGCTTTGCTGTGTGCGCAAGTGTAAAAGGTTTTTCTAGTTTTTGTCTTTACACTTTTCTTTTACTGTCTGATGAGAAGGGATGTAGTCGGTTAGCTTTCTTTGTTTATATATATTTTTCTTTTGTGATTAAAGGTTTTTAATAGAATATGCGTCAGGTTTTATTTTCCTTCACCCACACACATTATGCATCATCTGAAGCACGGTCCATCACCCTCTGATAGGAAGAACTATTCCTTGACATGTCCTTTGCTTATTTTCCCCTCATTCATTTCCCAGAAAGAAAAATCACTTTGCTGACCTATATTTTTCTATGAAGGTTTTTTTTTCTTTTAAGAAAATATCATAGGATTCTTTTTGTTTTCCCTTTGAATACTAGCAAAGATTCTTAAAATATTTTCTTCAAATACAGTTCACTATTGCTTGTCTAGTAATGTCCTGGAATGATGCTAGGTGACAGATACAAAACACATTCTCTCCAGTTGCTGCTGGCTAAGTAAAAGTCTCGTCATTATTACTTTATGAAAAGTTGTGTGACTGGAGTCCAGTCATGACCTGTGCTTTTGTTCCGATTTTTTACTTGTTGTAACTCATCCTCCCTTTCTCTACCTCTTGAGGGACATGTTCTTAGAAGACATGAAATCCAAATTAGAGGGTATCCCATGCTTCATATTCAAACACTGAAAAAAAACTTTTAAGATATTTGAGAGTTTAGGAAACTGATTTTCAAGGAAATCTGACAGTTGGTTATTGTAAATGGCTGTCTAGGATCCTCTCACATACTGTATGAATCCAGGCTAATGTTTTCTTTTTAGCTGCGACTTGATGAGCGGTAACAGCTTGCAAACCAAAATAGATCTAGGCAAAGTTGGCCCTAGTAGATTTGTTGCTTCCTGGGCCAAAACTCTTGAAGTGATTGGGAGTGGGAGGAGTCCAAAAGCCTACTGAAGGAAGAAGATAACATCATAAGATGGGGGTCTTCAAACTTGGCCCGTTTATGACTGGGGACTTCAACTCCCAGAATTCCTCAGCCAGGTACGCTGGCTGAGGAATTCTGGGAGTTGAAGTCCACAAATCATAAAAGGGCCAAGTTTGAAGACTCCTGTCATAAGACATAGCTCCCTTTGCAGATGGTTTTCTTGGAAATGGGAAAGAAAAAGAAAGGCACACAGCTTATTTATCTCAGGAAGTAGAAAAAATATAGAAGTAACAAAACTCATATTTCGCCAACACACTATGTTATATATATAACAAGGCCATTTTTACTAGAGGCAGGAAAATTTACTTCACCAACAGAGATAGAATTCACCTTGAAATGTCTGTCAGTCCCTTCTAAATCAAGCTGCTGTTGATTGCTTTATTGCTGCTGTTACCTGTGCCTAGAGGCAAGAGAGTAGAGAAGAAAGAATGCTGCCTAGAATAGAAACTGAAGACATGTGTTGCTTTGTTGGCAGAATAAAAAGAGGGGGAAAATTCCCAAGCAGTGTCTGTTGTATATGTGTGATCAAAATCCTGAGAGCTCCTTCACAAGCTCACAGCAGACATTCTAGGTTGCTTTCCTATCTCCAAATACAATTGATGGACCCAAATCTTTGCCAATAGCAAATGCAAAGATTGTGCATTCAGATTCAATTTAATGGTTCCTAAGGTTGAAGGAACAAGGGACGCGGTGGCTCAGTGGGTTAGGACGCTGAGCTTGTCGATCGGAAGGTCGGCAGTTTGGCGGGTCAAATCCCGAGTGCCGCGTAGCAGAGTGAGCGCCTGTTACTCGTCCCAGCTTCTGCCCACCTAGCAGTTCGAAAGCACGTAAAAATGCAAGTAGAAAAATAGGGACCACTACGGTGGGAAGGTAACAGCGTTCCGTGCGCCTTTGGCGTCTAGTCATGCCGGCCACATGACCACGGAGATGTCCTCGGACAAGCGCTGGCTCTTCGGCTATGAAACGGAGATGAGCACCGGCCCGAGTCGGAAACGACTAGCACACATGTGCGGGGGAACCTTTACCTTTACCTTTAAGGTTGAAGGAAGACAGATGGCTAAATTTCTTCCTGTTTTCAGATTATGTCTCAAAATAGTTTCACTTTAAAAGAAACTTCTTACAGTCAAAAGCATTTGTTCTCATTATGGGCTTTTTGATGTAAATAATGACAAAAGATTAGAAAAATGATCTTTTTAAAAAATTGTTCCAAAGTGATATAATTTATGTTGTTCAAAACTTAATAGCGACAAGGTACTGAAGAGTTGGGAAATAATGCGCTGATTTCATTGGAAACCAGCAGATTTAATGTTTACTTTTCACAATTATGAAAGAATTGAAAAGATTTTTTTGTTGTTTTCTAAATGATTATTGTAATAATAAAAGAATACAATATGGGGTGGGAGCCTTCCAGCTAATTGCATCCAAATGGCCCAAACATTGACTGCTACCATTGATTTCAAAGCAATTTTTTTTTTAGTTGAGAGCATCAGTTTTTATTTGTGCATATTATAGACTGGGATGACTCTGATTGAAGAGCTGAAAGATCTTGTTAATCCCATACAGGAGACAAACTGGTACCAGTTATAGAATCCAGATAGACTCAGTTCAGCTCCAATGCAAGAATTGCAATGGAAGATTATATATTGTTGGTATTTGACTTCTGTAGAGTGGCACACATATATCAAATTTATTTATCGATTCTGACCGGCTCAAGGTTGACTTAGCCTTCCATCCTTCCCAGGTCAATAAAGTGAGGATCCAGATTGGGGGAGGCAATATGCTGACTCTGTAAACCACCCAGAGAGTGTGTAAAGCACTATGGGGTGGTATATAAGTCTGAATGCATAATTCTAAGTGCTATTAATGCAGTCCACAAGTCCTACCCAACTAGGTATAAGTTTTCAACAGTATGATTTTAAAAAAAAAAATCTTTAATAATACATACAAGCATGTTGAATTTTTACTAAATCCTTGAAAATCTTTGCAGTGGTCAGGACATATTATGTATAGATAGTTAATTTAGATTCCAAAAGGGAACAGTTTCTGAAAAGCAGGAGACAGAAGGCAGAAGGGCAGTGGAGATTTCTGAGATGGCATATGTTCTGAGGAAGCAGCTTCTGGTAGTCCCAGCTTCCCTCCCCCATTTCCTTTTTTTTTTTTTTTTGGAGGACTGGGGGGCGCAAGAGAGGCTAGCAGCATTTCTTACATTCTCAGTTCATCAGAAGTACCTTAGACATGAGAACTGACATATCTAGATACTATAAAGGAGATGATCTGCAATCAATTCTAGAAATGCTCGTTTTCAAGCCAAAAGCTGTGACATTCCTGTAGAATTTTATTGGAGTTAAATTCTACTCTTTCAGCAAGGGAAAACTTCACTATGATCAGATCACTTTCCTGAGAATTTTTCTGATAGAAGCTCTACCCTAATCCACCCAATAAATAATTAAGTTTACCGTCTTAATTTTAGCATGTATTGATTTGTGCCTGTTTATATGGATGTTCAAAATGTATCCTATGGCTACTATCATTCCTCTCCTGTGTGCCTTGAGTTCTGTATACAACAGTTTTTGCAAATCTTTCAAATCAATATGTACAGAGCAAGATTAGCTACTGTGATCCTGTTCCTATGGCAATGCTTGTCAGTGCAGAAGAAATGTCTGTCCTGTGAATATGAGTTTGTTTCTATCCCCTTTCCTTGCCTTTTGTAGCTATATAAGCATATGATTTAAATTGGGTATGTGAATTATAACTCTTGCTATTCCCAAATCTCTCTCCCAGGATTAGGGGTTCACTGAGTTTCCTTTGGGAAACCTCAAATTTAGTTCCATTTCTGTAGATGTCATGTGGTTTTTAAAATTAGTTTTGTCAGTGTCTTATATATGTATTTCATTGAATAAAATAACCCTGTTCTTTTTAGTTGAGTCCAAGGTTTTGTTTTGGGGTGTGGTTTTTGTGTTTTGTCTTTTTGTTTTTTGTATATCTAAAAGATCAAACAAACATATAGTGTAGCATTTGTTTTCCCTGGAGATATTTACAATTGTGTACAAAAAAGTATGTCAAGCATGGTTATTTAGCTGACACAATTCACACACTTGCATTTGCTTGTGGAACTTTAATTGCTTGCAAGCTGTGAATTATAGTTAATTAAAACCTAAGGGAGAAGAAGAAATAGCATTTTAAGAACTAAGACCTTTTTCTTGGGGGTTTTTTGCTCTACTTTCATTTTTTTACTTCGCCTTTCTCTTAGCAATTCCTTTTTTCCCTATCACCTCTTCCTTTAGCTTCCTAATTCTCTATCAATAATTTACGCAATAGCGTTCGTTCAGGTACCATTCTTTTTTTCTTTCTATGCCTTGAAATATCTGTGTCCCGGATATGCATGCATTCTAGCTGATAACTCCTTATGAAAAATATACTCCATACTGCTTTGTTTTCCATCAAGTAGCTTAAAAGAAGACTCAGTAAATGTTACTTGTTCAGTGTTCCATATGAGGTCATTAGATGCTCAGAATTAGATCCAGTGCACAATTTGGTGGTTCCCCAGGATTCTCAAACTCCCACTCAAAGAACAGGTGGTATTCATGGCTAGGGGAGTCTTTGCAGAACTTTGTGTTATGTGACAGTTCCACGCTTTCCTGGATCATTAGTCCCTATGCTCAATCACTCAGGCCCTGTTTCAGCTATTGCAAAGTAGTCTATAAAGAGCTATCCTTGAACAGTATTCAAAAACTACAGCTGACACGGAATGCAACCTTGTGAACAGTTCTTGGGGCCCCTATAGTGGCCCATGTTACAGCATCGTTGCAGGTGTTTGTTATTACCTTTAAACTTCTGGTGTACAAATTATCTGAGGAACTGTCTCACCCTGATGGGATTGGCCCATCCAACCTGCATTGGTGAAGGGAGCACATTGTGGATGTTATTAGTGAAGGAATTCTGATTGGCAGTTCAGGAGAAGAGCCTTTTCTGCCATGGCTCCTGCCCACAGAAGCATCATAACCCCCTGAGGTGAGACCTGCCCCCCACCCTTTTGGCCTTCTGAAAGGGCCTGAAAACCTGACTCTGCCAATTGACCTGTGGTGCCAATGGAGTATGTCATATAGGAGGTAGTTAAGACCCCACCTCCTCCACATGGGCCTCTTGCTGCCTTCCTTACCTTCCTTGTTAATTTTTAAGTCAACTTTAAAGGTTAATATTTATTATTTAATGTTTTATCTGGTTGCTTTTAATTGTAAGCTGCCTAGAGTCACTTCTAAAGTTTAAGTTTAAGTTTAAGTTTAAGTTTTATTTAATTTGTATACCGCCCTTCTCCTTGGTAGGGACTCAGGGCGGTTCACAGGGCATATATAAAAAGACAATACAAAAATTAAAAAAGATTAAACCCATGCCCAATTAAAACAGTAATACAAATCTAAAACAACAAATTAAAACCCATAATCCCCCGTCAGGCCAGACCAGCCATTTCAAATAGGTGGGTCTTCAGGCCACGACGGAAAGTTCGGAGGTCTGATGCCGTCCGGAGCTCTACCGGCAGTTGGTTCCATAATGCCGGAGCGCCCACAGAGAAGGCCCTCCCCCTGGGGGCCACCAGTCGGCATTCCTTGACTGGCGGCACCCTGAGGAGGCCCTCTCTGTGGGAACGCACAGGGCGGAGGGGAGTTGACGCCGGCAGCAGGTGGTCCCTGAGGTATCCCGGACCCATGCCATGTAGGGACTTAAAGATCGTAACCAAAACCTTGAACCTCACCCGAAAGACAACTGGTAACCAATGCAGCTCGCAGAGCAAAGGTGTAACATGGGAGTACCGGGAAACTCCCAAGACAACTCTCGCGGCCGCATTCTGTACCAGTTGGAGCCTCCGAGTGGTCTTCAAGGGAAGCCCCATGTAGAGAGCATTACAGTAGTCAAGGCGAGAGGTCACGAGCGCATGAGTGACCGTACACAGGGCATCCCGGTTCAGATAGGGCCGCAACTGGCGCACCAGGCGAACCTGGGCGAAAGCCCCCCTAGTCACGGCCACTATATGATCTTCCAAGGTAAGCCGTGAATCTAGGAGGACTCCCAAGTTGCGAGCCCTATCCACGGGGGGTAAGAGCTCACCCCCCATAGAAAGAGATGGAACATTTTGAATGTCCCGGGATGCCGGAATGTACAGCCACTCAGTCTTGTCAGGGTTGAGTTGAAGTCTGTTCCTCCCCATCCAGACCCGAACCGCCTCCAGGCAACGGGACATCACAGCGAGGGCATCACTGGGGTGGTTTGGGGTCGAAAAGAAAAGTTGGGTATCATCAGCATATTGATGATACCCAACTCCAAAACCACGAATGATCTCACCCAGCGGTTTCATGTAGATGTTGAACAGGAGAGGCGAGAGAACCGACCCCTGAGGAACTCCACAAACGAGAGACCTAGGGGCCGATCTCTGCCCCCCTGCCAACACCGACTGCGAGCGTCCCAGGAGATAGGAGGAGAACCACTGAAGAACTGTGCCTCCCACTCCCAATCCCCTGAGACGCCGCAGCAGGATACCATGGTCGATGGTATCGAAAGCCGCCGAGAGGTCTAATAGGACTAGGACAGAGGAATATCCCCTATCCCGAGCCCTCCAGAGATCATTCACCAGAGCGACCAATGCCGTCTCCGTGCTGTACCCGGGCCTGAAACCCGATTGGTAGGGGTCCAGATAATCCGCTTCATCCAGGACCAGAGGGAGCTGATGCGCCACCACACTCTCGACAACCTTCGCAAGAAAGCGAAGGTTGGAGACTGGACGAAAGTTGTTCAAAACAGCTGGGTCCAAGGCAGGCTTCTTGAGGAGAGGTCTCACCACCGCCTCCTTCAAGACGGTGGGGAAATAACCCTCACTCAAAGAAGCAGATATAACCGCCTGGAGCCAGCCTCGTGTCCTCTCCCTAGCTGCATAAACCAGCCAGGAAGGGCACGGGTCCAACAAACATGTGGAGGAGCTCAGCCTCCCCATAATCCTGTCCAGGAGCTATGTGGCATATAAACAAACAAATAAGTGAATAAATAAATATGACAGAGCTTCTAATATTTTTCTTTCACTGGAAAAGTTAGGTTACATTCAGAGATTTGTTGTTGTTAGTTGCGAAGTCGTGTCCGACCCATCGCGACCCTATGGACAATGTTCCTCCAGGCCTTCCTGTCCTCTACCATCTTCTGGAGTCCATTTAAGCTCACGCCTACTGCTTCAGTGACTCCATCCAGCCACCTCATTCTCTGTCGTCCCCTTCTTCTATTGCCCTCAATCTTTCCCAGCATTAGGCTCTTCTCCAGTGAGTCCTTCCTTCTCATTAGATGGCCAAAGTATTTGAGTTTTAGCTTCAGGATCTGGCCTTCTAAAGAGCAGTCAGGGTTGATCTCCTCTAGGACTGACCGGTTTGATCGCCTTGCAGTCCAAGGGACTCGCAGGAGTCTTCTCCAGCACCATAGTTCAAAGGCTTCAATTCTTTGGCACTCAGCCTTTCTTATGGTCCAGCTTTCACTGCCATACATTGCAACTGGGAAGACCATAGCCTTGACTATACGCACTTTTGTTGGCAGGGTGATGTCTCTGCTTTTTAGTGTGCTGTCTAGATTTGCCATGGCTTTCCTCCCCAGGAGCAAGCGTCTTTTAATTTCTTGGCTACAGTCCCCATCTGCAGTGATCTTGGAGCCCAGGAAAATAAAATCTGTCACTACCTCCATTTCTTCCCCATCTATTTGCCAGGAATTGAGAGGGCCAGATGCCATGATCTTGGTTTTCTTAATGTTTAGTTTCAACCCAAGTTTTGCACTCTCCTTCTTCACTCGCAACAAGAGGCTCTTTAGTTCCTCTTCACTTTCTGCCATTAGAGTGGTATCATCTGCATATCTTAGGTTGTTGATGTTTCTTCCTGCAATCTTAATTCCAACTTTTGATTCATCTAGCCCTGCCTTTCTCATGATGTGCTCTGCATATAAGTTAAATAGGCAAGGCGACAGTATACAGCCTTGCCGGACTCCTTTCCCAATTTTGAACCAATCAGTGGTTCCGTGTCCAGTTCTCACTGTTGCTTCTTGGCCTGCATATAGGTTTCTCAAGAGACAAATAAGATGGTCTGGTATGCCCATCTCTTTAAGGACTTGCCAGAGTTTGTTATGATCCACACAATCAAAGGCTTTAGCATAGTCAATGAAGCAGAAATAGATGTTTTTCTGGAACTCTCTAGCTTTCTCCATGATCCAGCGTATGTTAGCAATTTGATCTCTAGTTCCTCTGCCTCTTCGAAATTCTGCCTGTACTTCTGGTAGTTCTCGATCCACATACTGCTGGAGTCTAGCTTGTAGAATTTTAAGCATAACTTTACTAGCATGAGAAATGAGTGCAATGGTGCGATAGTTTGAACATTCTTTGGCACTGCCTTTCTTTGGAATTGGAATGTAAACTGATCTTTTCCAATCCTGTGGCCACTGTTGAGTTTTCCAAATTTGCTGGCAAATTGAGTGTAGCACTTTTACTGCATCGTCTTTTAAGATTTTGAATAGCTCAGCTGGAATACTGTCACCTCCACTAGCTTTGTTGTTGCTCAGCTTTTCTAAGGCCCACTTCACTTCACATTCTAGGATGTCTGGTTCGAGGTCAGTGACCACCTCATTGTGATTATCAGGGACGTTAAGCTCATTCTTGTATAGTTCTTCTGTGTAATTTTGCCACCTCTTCTTAATCTCTTCTGCCTGTGTTAGGTCCCTGCCATTTTGGTCCTTTATCATGCCCATTTTTGCATGAAACGTTCCCTTCATCTCTCCAATTTTCTTGAAAAGATCTCTGGTCCTCCCTATTCTATTGTTTTTTTCTATTTCTTTGCACTGTTCATTTAAGAAGGCATTCTTATCTCTTCTAGCTATTCTTTGGAATTCTGCATTTAATTGGGCATATCTTTCTTTTTCTCCCTTGCCTTTCGCTTCCCTCCTTTCCTCAGCTATTTGCAAAGCTTCCTCAGACAGCCATTTTGCTTTCTTGCATTTCTTTTTCTTTGGGATGGTTTTGGTTGCTACCTCTTGTACAATGTTGCGAACCTCTGTCCATAGTTCTTCAGGCACTCTGTCTATCAGATCTAATTCCTTAAATCTATTTGTCACCTCTACTGTATATTGAACAGGGATATGATTTAATTCATACCTGACTGGCCTAGCGCTTTCCCCTACTTTCTTTAATTTAAGCCTAAACTTTGCAACAAGAAGCTCATGGTCTGAGCCACAGTCAGCTCCTGGTCTTGTTTTTACTGCCTGTATAGAGTTTCTCCATCTTTGGCTGCAGAGCATATAGTCAATCTGATTTCTGTGTTGACCGTCTGGTGATGTCCATGTGTAAAACCGTCTCTTGGGTTGTTGGAAAAGAGTGTTTGCTATGACCATCGTATTCTCTTGACAAAATTCTATCAGCCTGTGCCCTGCTTCATTTTGTACTCCAAGGCCAAACTTGCCTGTTATTCCAGTTATCTTTTGGCTTCCTACTTTAGCATTCCAATCTCCCATGATGATAAGGACATCATTTTTGGGTGTTAGTTCTATAAGGTGCTGTAGGGCTTCATAGAACCGGTCAATTTCATCCTCTTCAGCACTGGTGGTTGGGGCATAGACTTGGACTACTGTGATATTGAATGGTTTGCCTTGGATTCGAACTGAGATCATTCTGTCATTTTGAGGGTTGTATCCCAGTATTGCTTTTCCTACTTTTTTATTGACTATGAAGGCTACTCCATTTCTTCTGAGGGATTCTTGCCCACAGTAGTATACCTGATGGTCATCTGAATTAAATTCACCCATTCCTGCCCATTTTAGTTCGCTGATACCTAAGATGTCGATGTTTAGTCTTGTCATCTCTTGTTTGACCACATCCAGCTTTCCTTGATTCATGGATCTTACATTCCAGGTTCCTATGGAGAAAGAATCTTTACAGCATCGGACTTTCCTTTCACCACCAGACATATCCACAGCTGAGCGTCCTTTCGGCTTTGGCCCAGTCGCTTCATTCTTTCTGGCGCTACTAGTACTAGCCCTCTGCTCTTCCCCAGTAGCATATTGTACGCCTTCCGACCTGAGGGGCTCATCTTCCAGCGTCATATCGTTTTGCCTTTTGGTACTGTCCATAGGGTTTTCATGGCAAAGATACTGGAGTGGTTTGCCATTTCCTTCTCCAGTGGATCACGTTTTGTCAGAACTCTCTGCTATGACCTTTCCGTCTTGGGTGGCCCTGCACGGCATAGCTCATAGCTTCATTGAATTACGCAAGCCCCTTCGCCACGACAAGGCAGTAATCCATGAAGGGGACATTCAGAGATGTATCTGCCTTAAAAATAAACCAAAAAAAAATCAAAGATCAGCATAGGAAATGTTTTATGAGATTTTGTATTATATCATAGAATGTTTTGTGCATACACATCAACACCTCTTATGTGTGATTTAATAAAGATAATATTATTAGAGAAAGAGACAGAGAGAATTGCTGTTGTAAGCCTGAAGTTAAAAGTATTGAGTTATTTAGACCAAAGTCATTTTGGCTCATGTTCAGACCCTATTAAAAGTGGGTTTGCATGAAAACAAGGTAACATTTTTATTACATCCTTAATTGTATTTTTACAATTTGAACTATTGTATATTGGCATAAATTCAGTCTGAGTCAATCCAGCAATTGTTCCCTTGTCCACAGTAATATAATTTAGGCAATTAGATGTTTATGACTTTATTAAGAGTCCTCAATCTAAATTTCTTAATGAAGTTTTCAATCTATAAGTTTCCCCAGGTGACATTTCTCATATAAATTAATGTTAATCTTCTGAAAGCCATGAGAGATATTTCAATACCTGCAAATAAACACTGATTAGAGCCCATTAGATTAAGGAAGCTTTTTAAAATGCTGTAATGTGTCAAGGAGACAGAAATGGAATAAAGTGGAATTATCAAGACATAATATTAAGGGAAAAGAAGCAAGAATGTGCACAAGACCGCATTAGGCAAAGGACAAATAGTTTTCTGTTCATTTTCATGAGCCAAAGAATAATATAGAATGATAAAACCATAATGTTGTTGAAAAGAAAGAACAAAAGAAATCACCATCATTTTTGTCCAGAACATGTTTCATAACATGTTGGCCTGAAAAATATGATCTTGTGCATCTTTATGAGCTATTAAACTTTATTGTCTTAAAAGTGTAACATTAACATTAATTAATCCTCATTAATTGTTAAAAACATTTTTCTAGCAATAGTAAATTCAATAAAGTTTCCTGATTTTAGGAGTAATATCAACACAGGCCTAATGGAATAAATTATTTGAATAAAATATAGAGCTAACTCTACTGTATACGGTATATTTGCTAACATATTGAATGGACCAAAATTATTTATAGTATTCCTATAGCTTTTGACTACTAGGCTCTGTTTTGTTTCACTATTTATTCTTTTTAAGATTTACACAACTACTGAAAAAAGACACAAATTAAAATTGTTGCAGAGTATTTTTTTTATTGAAATCTTTTCTTAGCATTAACTCCAGATCAAACCATTTGGTTTTAGACTTAAAATTATACTATCATTTCTTTACAATATGATTAACAATTATTTTATTTATATGCTATATGAAGTCATTGTGACTATTTGGAAATGAAATGAATGTACTGCAGGAAATTTTCTAAGGCTCCAATGATTATGGAGAATTAGAGCATTCAGATATTGCTGTCTTTTCTCAGAGAAGTGTCTGTTAATGTACCATAGAAAAAAATATGCTGCATATGTAGGATGATAATAATGATTGTAGTTTATTAGGTATTTTAATTATTGATTTATGAAACATCTTCAGTGGTGGATTTTAAAAACAAAACAAAAAAAGACAGCTCTACGACTGTCTGATTCAGGCCTGTTCAGAGCTTTATCACCCACAAAGAAGAAGGCAGTTTATTGTGGTTTTCCAGATGCTTCTTAAATTCATTTTTTTTTGAAATGTTGAAATATATATTAAAAAAATAAGGGTTACAAGAAAATATATGAGTTTCATACCTTGTTATTCCCCACTTTTCCCAAATTGATTCCCTCAAATGTATTGGGCTAAAACTCCCATCAAGAGAAAACAATTTTGCAGAGTTGAGATATCTGACACTCTTGTCCAACTATCAGAAAAGGGCTAGATTAAGAAATTCTGTGGTAGAATATAACTTAATTAGGTTTCTTCGTTAATAAGAATAAATTAAGGTTTCATTTTGTTACTTAGATTATGCATATAATGCATAACTGAAAATACTAATCATACAAATCGTTAGATTAATCATTTTTCTTAATACTTGATTTATAAATTTTAAAAAATTTCATACTTACTAATGTGGATTAGTAATCACCACCTCCTCTGGCCCCTTCAGTATGTTATTTACCATTTCCACTCTCTTTTATTCTACATAGTGGGGGCACACAGTGGTGGGATACAGCTGGTTTACACTAGTTAGACAAAACTGGTAGCTAATTTTTTGTTGCCAGGACTTCTGGAATTGGCATCCACACAGAGGACTGGTTGTTCACATATTTGAATCCCACCACTGGGGGCACATATCTAAAAAGAAGCACTGAATACTGTCTACTCTTTGTTTTTATTTTCTCAGGATTTCTGAGGACTCTGCTAACAACAAAAGAATGCTATAAATAAAAATGATGATGGCGAAGCTTTGGTTTGTGTTATGCCAGCTTCCCTTTTAATTTGGTTCTTATTTTTTTAAAAAATAAAAAAATATACTCAGGGGCATAGCAGACCTCAAAAGTAATATCTATACTGTAGATACAGTGGTATGCCTGGACTTCATGCACCCTAATTTGTCCTTAATATTGTGAGGTAGAATGAGGAAATTTGCCTCTTCTCTCTCTTATTATGTAAAAAAAAAGGTTAATTATCTTCCAAAAGTCTTATGAAGGTCCCTGGACTCTTAACACTAATCTCAAGTTCTTCAGCCTAATTATTAAAAAATATGGTTTAACCTGCTGATAAATCAATCGTTGCCTCATAAGACTTGATAGAGAATAAAATTCTAGTTATGTCAGACAACCCGTCTGTCTAATAAAAGGAAACAACATTGTATTGTTCCTAGTACTGTAGTAAATAATTACTGCCATTAGTATGGAAATCCTCAAGAGCAGCAAATAACAAACTCGTGAGGATTTCACATTAATTGTTTTGTGACCTGCTGAAGTGACTTCCAAACCACCTGAGGCCATTGAGATTTGAAAATAGTGATAGAGTCTTATAACAAGACTTGACTCCAAGGAACAGTCCAGCCCAAAGTGATTCACAGATGCAAAACAATTGTAGATGTATTAACTGCATTTATTTTGCTTTTGACATAATAGATCTATCAACTAATGTTCTGAAGTGCTACAGAATTAATACACAAATAAACATATATATGAAATGCAACATCATTTATATCAAAGAACAATTCATTAATATTGTAAAATTCAAAATCATCATGTAGGCACAGCTTAAGAGGAGAAACTCTAGCCTAATCATTCAAGAACATTTTTTATGAAAGATTCAGGAAAGTTTAAATAGTGCCATAGTTTTACCTGGGAAATGTTTACTGGTGTTTTATATAATAATAATAATAATAATAATAATAATAATAATAATAATAATAATAATAATAATAATAATAATAATAATAATAATAATAATAATAATAATAATTTGGAAGGGACCTTGGAGGTCATCTAGTCCAACCCCCTGCTCAGGCAGGAAACCCTATACCATTTCAGACAAATGGCTGTCCAGTCTCTTCTTAAAAACTTCCAGTGTTGGAGCATTCACCGCTTCTGGAGACAGGTTGTTCCACTGGTTAATTGTTCTAACTGTCAGGAAGTTTCTCCTTAGTTCTAGGTTGCTTCTCTCCTTGACTAGTTTCCATCCATTGCTTCTTGTCCTGCACTATGGCACTATTTAAACTTTCCTGGATCTCTCATAAAAAAATGTTCTTGAATGATTAGGCTAGAGTTTCTCCTCTTTTTTTAAAAAAAATCCCATTTATATCCCGCCCTTCTCCGAAGACTCAGGGCGGCTTACAATCTTACAATCTAAGAAGCACAAATCAATGTGCTTAGCAATAGCCTTCATTCTATGTATATGCCTGCTTATTAGGGCTTTCGGGGGCTCCCAAGTGGCATTTTTAAGCTGTGCCTACATGATGATTTATAAAGTAAAGTACATAAAAACAAATGTACTGTAAAATTTTGGTGCATCTGGAAGTTTCAGAAAAGTTACAGCTTCTAATTTATTTCAATTGAGGCTTTTCACTATACTATGTTGTTGGTATGGAGAAAGATGGTGTTGGCATAAAATAATGTCAATTGTGCTTTGTTTTCATCTTGTAAGTCATGCCTTTAATTTCTTTGGTTTGCTTAGTCCCATTTCTTGCTTTTCTTTTGTATTCTATAAAGTTGTTTATCTCGCAAGATAATAGCATATTGGTATGTATATATCTAACCACACTTGTGTTTCTTCTACATTCCATCATTTGCCGATTGATTCATGATAATGTGACTGTGTCCTCTTAATTTATATAATATTGATTTTAGCTCTTATTGTAAAAGTGCTACCATATTTTAAAAGAAATCCATAATGATGTATTTCTAGGTATAAGTAACGCACTCACTTATCCGCTTTGGGATGGAGAAGTAAATTTACCCTTGTCAGATGAAATGGGAAGTTATGCAGTACCCGGTTTTATTAAGTCCGATGTATTAACTTCTTTGATGTAATAAATGTTTTGTTAGCTAAAATTATTGAAAAATAAATTAATATCATTAATCTTTTTATCAAATATTGAAATATGGAATATTTTTATTGTCAACTTGAATCAAATGGCTTCAAACATAAGAATGCAAGTCCCATCACTACAGTAGGAAATCTAGTTTAAAATACTTTTTTGTGGTCATTTCCAGTAAGGCCTCCTGTCCCCAAATACTTATACTTCTAATTATTAATAATTTTCTTGAGTAATTAATTCACTTACCTTTTCTTTCTTTATTTTTAATAAATTGCAAGGAAAGAATTTCTTTCCTCCTCCTCCTCCTCCTCTTCCTCCTGGCAGGATGGAACAATCATTATTCTTAGTCAAATTCTTTTTGTTCTTTGTTCATATCAATTTTACAATTAAATGAATTTAGGAATGGGATGGTTAATTTTGAATCAATAAACTACACTTTGAATCATACTAATTCATTAAAGCATTTAGCTCTGTACATAAAAGTATAGGGATCTCATTGTAGTGACTGTGTACAGTCTAATACAAACTGAGTTGTTCAAGACTTTTTATTTTCATAATGAAGCTGGCATTTGTAGAATTATAGAACATTGTATATACAATTGACATAGAGATATAAATTAGCCTCAAGGATAGGATTTTATCTATTATCCAGCACTTTGCAAGCTGTCACGTAGTCACTTAAAAGGTTCCTCCCTAATTGAAAGCAGGCACATCTGCTTTTTTGATGAAAATACATAAAGGGCAGCTCTGTTGGGCAATTGAGAAGGTTGATAGAGATTGTCAGAGAGTGTTTGTTTTACATTTGGGCTGTGTAGATTGGACATGATATGTGACTACAGTTGGAAGATGAATCTGTAGCCATCAAGAGAAAGTCATTCAGAGAAAGAGATCTGCAGAACAGACTGGCTGATGGAAAAGATTTCTGAATGGTAAGGCGAGACCAAGTATGATCAAGGTACTGTAATAACAAGAAGGTTAGGAAAGAATTATTTTCCAGTCTTTTCCCCCTCCTCTGTAGGACAAAAGCAAACCCAAGAAGTGGAAGTACTGAAGCTATCTATCAGAATGAGCATATGAAAGATTTCATGAGGACATCAGTGTCAATCAGAGATGACTAGTGCAAAACAGTTAAGAAGCTCTGTATAGAAATGTATATATGGTTGCATGACTGACTAAGGTCACACCCAATTAAGCAAAACCTATTTACTTGAAATGCACTGTAACAATATACATTATGTAATGTAGAATAAAAAAACTGCATGTATATGGTGGAGGGAGAATTTCTTGTCCTTTTCCCCTCTCGCTGACACCCGATAAAATACTGTTTCCCAATCAGATTCATGTGTTGCCATTCAACTCCGAAGATCCCAAGCCAGTAATGACAATGTGACCTAGGAATTATGAAAATTATAATCTAACGTATTGAAGGGTTTCAGGTTGGAAAAGGCAGACACAGAATCCTTTCCCTCTCCATGTCTTCTGATCATTACCATCAAGACTAAATAGTTTTGCATTGTACACTTTAGCAGCCATTGTTTTACCTTTCTGACATTAGCCCTGATTTTCCTTTCTCTTGCTTTTCTGCTTAGCTGTCCAGAATGCACGTAAACTAAGGTAGGATTTTCATTTGTATCTTCACTCAAGCATGAATTTTAAAAAAAATATATCTTTGCCCTCTCAGAAGTGCTTTTTATGCATCTTCTCCCATTTTTCTCTAGAAAGAAGTACACTATTAGTACTAAGTTATGTACATTATATTATTGCAAAACATTCTCAAGACGTCATTTAAAAGCAATTTAACTGACTGATTCCTCTGTTAAAATTAAATAGCTTACAGAGTGGCAGTCTCCATCAGAGTCAAGCAGGCCCAAATGTGTGTGGCAATATAAGATTTCTTCATTAACTTGACGGTTCAGGCATGCTTCCTTTTATGAGTATCATATGTACTGTATAACACTGGCATTTAAATATATTACATTGTCTTATGCTTGCCAGTTTTTTAAACCTTTGAAAAAGTAACATTTCTGCTCAATTGCTTCTGAAAAATATATTTTAAAAGATTTTCAGTTAAAATATTTAATTTAATTCTACAAAGATTGCTCTTGGAGATTCAACTGAATTGATCCAGACAGCCAAACATTGAGAAAAATTCTCTGCTTGAAGCAGGTGGTATCAGCAATATACCTTTATAAGAAGAGAGTGGGGGAAAGTGTACAATTCAGCAAAATTAAGATTGTTCTTATTCTCCAGCTATCTAAGGCTTTCTGCACAGTTGATGTACCAATATTCTAAGGACAGCCAGAAGTTGCAGGGGAAGTAGACTTTCAATCTTTTTATTATTTTTAATTGAAATGGTAGTGGTAATAATAAATGCTTTTTCCCCTGATTATTTGTAATGCATATACTTCATTGTATGCTATCAACTGATAGCTTACTGTAATGCTGATCCAGGAAATTCTAAAACAGTAATCAAAAGAATATAAGCTCTACATTGTAGTAAAATCAATAATATGATGTGTTCCTCCCTCTGATGAGACATCCTAGGTCATTTGTTTGATAATATGAAGAAATTGAAAAAGAAAATTAACCTTTAAAAAATATTAGGGCATCCTAATGGTTAGACAACTCACGTTTTTTAGTTTATTCATTAAGCAAATCTGTTTACAACTTTCATTATACCAAGAGATTTCAAACTTTTTTTTCCAGCACTATCTTCTACATAATCATCTGAACATTTTTCATAGTTCCTCAAGCACAACACCCATCTTCTGATATTCAAAACACTTTCAGATAAATGCTGGATTGCCTGCTTTCCTTTGAAATGTTTTTTTTCCACATTTAGAACCCTTTAAGAGTGCATGATTATTTTATTAATATTTTCTAATTTATTCAAAAAAGCGGGGAGGATTTGTCTTAAAAAATACAGTCTTTGGGGATTAAGTCAAATCTTTCAGTCTACTTTCCAGGATAAGTGTGATTGTTTTCTTCCTTTCCTACACTATGTAGCAAGGTAGAAGATCAATATCAAATCAATTGAAATCTGAAAGGAGATGTTTCTCTTTATACAAGGGAGGGAGGGAAGGTACCATAATATGTTCATTAACCAATAAAATGGAAAGCTACAGACTTCCTTGAAGTCTTGCATGCAAATGCTATCCAGATCTTGACACTAAAAAGTCACATCCACGAAGATGGGGGTAGTGAAGGAAAATCAGGAGGGAAAGGTGGGGGGAAGACCAATAGTCCCAGGAATATGGAAGTGTTAGAAAAGGAGGAAGCAAAATCACCACCAATTTCCAGTCAAAAAATGGGATTTTTGTCAAAACTAGAATTTTCTAGAATTTCTAGAACGTTGTATTCTTCATCAATAATTCTGAATGAATGTGGCAAATCTAGACTGCTGATTCTCTGCACTCAATGTTTATTTTAGAATGACTGGCAAGCGCCTGTCATCTTCTACTGTCAATCATCCTTTCAGAAAGATAGCCAGACTTTGACTTTTACCCTCACACATTTTTACAATTATTATTTGATTGTCACTTATTTGATTGTCAGCTATCCATTTCTGCTAAAGGAGTAAGGGCATTGCTCCAAAGGTAATTGTAAGAGAACCACTCAACCTGTCCAACAAAACAAGAATGCCCTAAAAGTTCACACAAACAGAGTTCATTTTGAAGGAATGATCATTCTGAATGATGTGAAGGGTATTGAGTACAGGTAGAAAAATACAACTTGACCCAGCAAGTAGCAAAATTAAAATAAAGTCACTCTGGAGTAAATCATGTCAAGATCATTTACAGTGCCTTTGAGGTAGCTTTTCCTGAAGAAATCATCAGATGTGTGAGCTATAGCCCACAAATGGCCTAATTTACTTACTGCTCTATAAAAATAAATACAGTATAAGTAGCAGTGGAAAGCTAAATATTTTTCTCCTTTTTATTAAACCTAAATTTCCATTTGATAAGAAAACCAACCAATTGCATAGTATGTGGTTGGTTGATCTGTAATTATTTTAAATTGTAGAAGCTTTATCAAAGGGTTTGCAATCAGCTTTGCAATCAGTTTTTCAAGTCATTATTAATCTCTTGCCAAATACTATTATGAGAAAAACTGAATGTGGAACTGAATGGCAGTATATAGCGCACTCACTTAGTTGGTAGAAAGTTAGCACAAGCTATCTATAAAAGCATTGCTCCCTAGACACATACTGTAAACTTTAGTGAATAAAGTTCACTAAATAAATCTCAAAAAATAACATAAGCTTTTCTGGTCTGTGTTTTTCCCCTAACTAAATTGAGTGCATTTGTGATCTGGATATAGGGAGATACAGGCAGTTTGCTAAATGGGAAATTACCCACAGCTCTTGCCTCCAGTATCATGCTGTCAAGAACTAAGTTACCAGAATCTGTTATATAAGAGGAGTCAAAATTAGAGCTGAGTGAAAATTGTCTTCCAGCATTCTCACGAAAACAATAGAAAAGTTGATTTAAAGAATTTTTTTTCAATTTTTTTCAACAGAGAAGGGGGGGAGTCCATTTTTCCACTGAAAAGGCCCAATGATAGAGGTTTTTTTCCACAATATTTAAACATGAAAGACCACCAAGGGTGTAGGCCTTTGCAAACAAGATCCAAAGAGATAAACAAATAACCAGAGTCAAAATTCAAGAAGAAGAATAAAAATATGAAATGCTATCCAGATGATAAAATATTAACAAATAATGCAAGTTCCATATAGCAGTTCATGCAAATGTTTAAAGACATTGACTTACTTTCTGGATATAAAATGAATGAAAATAAAACTAAGATAATAATATGGCATGTAATACCTGATGTCAGAAAACAGACTACTTATGAGACACCCAGAAAATTAAAGGAAATATCTAGTACTCCACTTGACAGGATGCACTACAAATATATTTCAAAATAGTTACAATAAATTAAAGAAATGGAGAAAATACCTTCAAAGGTGGAACAGTTTAAAACATTCCTGATTAGGATTTACTGCAATAACAAAAGTGAATATGCTACCTAAGATGAATTTTCTATTCTAATTTCAATTTCAGATACATATCTGCAGAAGTGGCAAAAAAGAAATGACAGATTTATATGGAGTACTCTTTTATCAAGAGCAAGATTCAAATTTTTACAAATTCAAAATAAATAGATGGATTAGCATTCTTCAATCTGAGACTGTATTATAGAGCAAATTGCCTATTGTGAATAACCAAATGAATAGATTCTCCAAATAATAAACTATCAATAATAGAAGAACTTGCCTAAATGATTTTTACTTCAAGAATAGCTTCAAGGTAGGGAAGTTGATGACTTCTTCACATGAATTCCTGTTTCAGGTGCTTCTGTCACATTTTATTCTGCTTTAACCAATCTTTCGTTGTAAGGTTTGTGTGTTTTGGGTCATTGTCATGCTGTAAGATCACTTTCTCTTGTACTTCAATTCACAGATACTCTGACATTTTCCTGTAGAATTTGCTACTACAGTTCAAAATAGTTCCATTAATAATGGCAAGGTATCTTGGTTCAGAAGCAGCAAAGCAGGCCGAAACCTTGATGCTACCTCTACCGTGTTTCACAGAATGCAGTGTTTGCCATTTGCCAAACGTAACATTATTCATTCAAGTCAAAAAGTTCTACTTTTGTCTATCTGTCCACATAGCATTTTTCCAATAGCCTTTGGCTTATCCTTGTGGCCTTTTGCAAAGTGAGCCTTGGTGGAGCAGTGGGCTGATGCCTCCTTAAGTAACACCAGCTGCCTGCAATTAGTGCAGGTTCGCGTCCCACCAGGCTCAAGGTTGACTCAGCCTTCCATCCTTCCGAGGTAGGTAAAATGAGGACCCAGATTGTTGGGGGCAATAAGCTGACTTTGTAATAATGCCGCTTGGGGGGGGGCTGAAAGCCCTAATAAGCAGGCATATACATAGAATGAAGGCTATTGCTAAGCACATTGATTGTGCTTAGATTGTAAGCCACCCTGAGTCTTCGGAGAAGGGCGGGATATAAATGGGATTTAAAAAATAAAATAAAAAAGTGTAGATGAGTAGCAATGTTCTTTTTTGAGAGTAGTGACTTTCTCCCTGCAACCCTGCCATGCACAATGACAGTATTATTCGGTGCTATCCTAATGATGGTCTAATGAACCCTGACATTTACCAGTGCAAGAGAGGCCTTCAGTTCCTGTGACATTACCCTGGGGTTCAGAAATCTCCTTTGTTCAGTCCATGATTTCTTCATGCCAATGCTATGAAGAACAGGATTTGATAGTGAATACTCAGAATTAACAAAGGCAGTGTCAACGCTGCTCACGTTGGATGTTCCCACTCTGACAACTGATGAAAAATGCAGCCATTTTCTCTTCTCCTCTAACATGCTTTCTTGCTTTTAGAAATTAGGTGAAGGGGGCAAGGTTGGGATGACAGCTCAGTTAGCCATAATAATAATGCTGCCATGGGAACCCAAGGACAAGCTGATAATGTTTTGGTGGGCTGAGGAGCTGAGGAGAAAGCCCACGCTTTAAGCTAATTGGGGAATGTGCTTTATGACAGTTTATTGGGGGTGGGAATTACACTTTGCTATTTTGTATCCAGGGGAAGGGAATTTAGCTTTTGGGTTCAACTATGTAGTGCTGATACTTTGTTTCCCCGAATAAAATGTTCTTTAAGGAAGAATTTTGCCTTGAAGTTCTTTTGATGGGTTTCATCTATCAGAACCATGATAGGCAGGACATCTGATACCCAATTAATTAAAACACCTAACTTTAATTTCCCAGTCAAATAAACTGAAAATCTTAGAGATTTACATATTTTTGCCACACATACTGTATCTTTGGATCATTTGCCTCAATTAATGAATAAAATAATGATTTTGACTCAATTGTTTAGTTGAGGTCTCTTTCTCTAATTTTAGAATTTTGAATTTGGAGAACAGATCATGTTTTAGGTCATATTTATACATAAATATTAAAACTTCAAAAGGATTACAAACTTTTAAGCATCACTCTATAATAAAAAAATTACATATACTTACATAACAAATACAAATTCAGAAAACAGATTAAAAGCACAACAATGAAGAAAGGAATATGTTATGGTTAATGCATCTGCAAACAAGCAGAAAAATAAACAAGTGATCTCAAAAAACAAGAAGGGACATTGAGAAACATGACAAAATTGAAATGTTTATGCAGTATCAAGATCTTCTATTAGGAGTAGTTTTATATGGTAATTGAAATGTTATATGGAGAAAGACCAAATTAAAAACTGCATGATAAAACAGATATAAAGTTTGAGAGAAGAATTATGTGGAAAAAATAAAGGGAAACATGCTACTACGAAGTTTTTTTTATTTTTCTTTGTATGCACTTAAAAAATCTGCATTTAGTAACTATTCTTTTATTCCATCTTATTCTTCTTTTTGTTTTCTTGTGTGTTCTATTATTTTATCAAACCCAAGCCCTCCCCAAAAAGAAGAGATGATTTAAAGTAAAGAAAAGGCATTCAGACATTTCCTTGGTTGCCTCACAATTAGATAAATATAAGAATACTTCTCTGACCATTAGAATTCTTTTTTAAAAGAAACTCTTTTCTTTCAATATTTTTTAAATAAATTCCTTTTCAACAATGTGGAAACTGTCTTATCTTTTTAAGTACTGAGGCATCTACTGTAGAGAAGGTCCTGAACCTCTTCCATTACTTGAAATAAAATTTTAACACTGGTCTTGGATTTAAAAATAATAATAATTCATCTTTGCATTCCTTTTTTTGCTTATGTCTTAATAGAATATGCTTTAATCTCTGCAAGTCATTGTGATATGCGATTGACAAGCAAGGTCTAGAAGAGTCTGGAAAACAGACAATAATCATTTCTATTTTAATGATTTATACTATCTTATAATATCATCCAGCCATTGGTCAAAGACATAATGTCCAGCTTTATTAGAAATATATTGTTACAGTGGTTGTTAGAGGATTCACTAAGTCATTGATGTGTAAATGGTCCATATGTGAGAAAGCATGAATAGATTTTATTAGCCTGCCAGATCTAATTAGCCTGCCAGATCTAATTAGCCTGCCAGTCCTAAATGCAAAAGCAGAAACAATAAAAATTTACTCTGATATCCTAAAATAGACTAGCTACTAAAACTGTAGAACCATTACCAGCTTAATCATTTATAACCTCTTCAAGCCTCACCTAGTCACCACTGTGATTCCATAAAATCTTGTCTTCATTATTTATATATTGCCACAGCAATGAATATATGACCTGCTAAATTTGTGGATGATCTCTGTTGAGAGTGGGATGGGGTAGTGCATCCATTCTTGCTCTCCTTAACCTCTCAGTGGCTTTCACTACCATCAACCATGGTAACCTTTGGGGAGAGCTGCAGGTTTTAGACCTGAGTGATGCAGTATTGTGCTGGTTCAGTTTCTTTCTCCAAGGTTGATCCCAATCAGTGTTAATAGGGAACGAGAGGTCCAGCCCATCGCCACTCCTTTGTGGGATCCCACAGGACTTGGTACTCCCTCCCTTCTCTTTTAATATTTGCATGAAACTTTTCTACTGTGGCCCTGAGCCAATATAAAACTCACCGCACCCACCCTTTTGGCCTTCCAGAAGGGCATTAAAATTTTGCCAGTTGGCTTGGGGGCCCAAGGGAGACACTCACCACTGGAAGTGATTGACAGCGTAAGAAGACCTTATCCCTGAACTGTCCATCTCTTTGTTCCTGGTTTTCCTGCATAGTATTAAACATTTTAATTTGCTTATTTTAAAACTTTTAACTTTTTCTATTTTCCTTTTATGGTCTGTAAACCAACCAGAGCTACCTTATTGGGGAGGTAAGTGGTGTATATATTTAATAAATAAAATAAATAATAAAAAAGACCTTATAAATAAGTAGTCTAGAAAAGGCCTACTATTATCCTTACAAAATATAAGTGGATGAGGAAGGAAGGAAGGAAGGAAGGAAGGAAGGAAGGAAGGAAGGAAGGAAGGAAGGAAGGAAGGAAGGAAGGAAGAACTTGCTTAGGTCTGTACTTATGAACTTAGCTAGATACAGTATTTTCATTTAGTTCTATTAAAACTTTATACATTATTTCAACTTGAAATATTTTCACAATATGAATTTATTCTTTGGCTGATTCAAAAGTGGTAAATGAAATGGTCCAATATAATTTGCTTAATCACTTCATTAGTGGTTGGCTTTCTGTGAATTTTATTCATTAGTTATAATTAAGGAAACATTAAAGGTCTTTAACTGAAACTAACAAAAAAATACCAATTGTATACCCATACTTCTAATTCCAATCTGCCACACTTCTGTTCTAGTAACAAGGAGCTTGACATAAAGCTAAAGATCATAATAATTTTTTTAAAAAAAAAAACCTAGTGCTACAGCATTCCTTTTGATTTTGCTCAAAATCCTCTGTCTATGAAAAATACAAATTTTACAGTGTATTCCATTGTTGAACAATTTGTTCCATCAGGAACTTCTTCATAGCATTTAGACTAATTCCACCTTCTTGTGTGTGATTTGAAGTACTGTATATATAACGTAATTCAATAATTCAGATTAACTCACAGGGCAGTTTTTACATAGTGTTCTCTCTTTTACGTCACACCGCTTCAAATATTTCCAAATTATCTCTTCTGAGGAAGCTGGGATGCTACTAGAACCCTTAATAAAAGTGAAATTACTGAAGCATGATAAAGAAATATCGGTATTTATAAGACTAATAGATCTGGATTGCAAAAAAAAAAAAACCAGCCAGCAATTAAATTGTAGCAAGTCTTCTGTATTTTCTGGCTGGGCCCAGGCAATGTTTAATTTCTCTTTTAGACAAATGCTAGTCCTGCCATCTCTTGAGAAAGGAGTGGTCATGCCCTCCTTAAGGGGCCATTCCTGGACCCAAATGTTCTCAACATTTTTTTAGCTTCACAGCTTCCAAGGATCCTGGAAGAAGCACATTATCTAGAATCCTTTCAGTCAGGGTTCAGGCCTGGGTATGAGACAGAGACAGCGTTGATTGCACTCTTGGATGATCTCTGGTGGCAGCAGGATGTGAGTGGTGCATGCACCCTTATTCTTCTTAATTTCATGACAGTCTTAGATACAATTAACCATATTACCCTGCTGTAATGGCGGTGGCTCAGTGGGTTAGGATGCTGAGCTTGTCGATCAGAAGGTCGGCAGTTTGGCGGGTCGAATCCCAAGTGCCGCATAACAGAGTGAGCACCTGTTACTCGTCCCAGCTTCTGCCAACCTAGCAGTTCAAAAGCACGTAAAAATGCAAGTAGAAAAATAGGGACCACTACGGTGGGAAGGTAACAGCGTTCTGTGCGCCTTTGGTGTCTAGTCATGCCGGCCACATGACTACGGAGATGTCCTCGGACAAGTGCTGGCTCTTCGGCTTTGAAACGGAGATGAGCACCGGCCCCTAGAGTCGGAAACGACTAGCACGCATGTGCAGGGGAACCTTTACCTTTACCTAATGGCTGCAAAGTTAGGGATGGACAGCATGGTGTTGTGCTGGTTCTTCTCCTTCTTCTAAGATCAGTTCCATTTGGTATTAATGGGAAAGAGAGAGCCTAGGGCCATACTTTTTGGGATGCTGCAGGATTCAATACTTTATCTTCCCATTTAACATCCACATGAAGCCAAAGGTTGAGGTGATCTGAAAGTTCAGGGTGACGTATCATCAGTAAACTGATGGTAATCAGCTTTATATGTCTACTGTAAGTCATCAGAAAGGTACCCTAATAATCTTATCTCAGTGCCTAAAGGCTGTGGTGGCCAGGGTGAGATGTAAAAAGCTTCATCTCGACCCAAGCTAGATCAAGTGGCTTTGGGTTTGGGGACCTCCTAGTTCTGAATACTTTCCATCTTTGGTTCTGGATGAAGTTGCACTGCCTCAGACATAACCAGTGTACAATCTGGGGGCTTTACTGAATTCATAGCTCTGGCTAGAAGAATAGGTGGCATCCATGACTAGGAGACCCTTTGTACAGCTTCAACAGTGCCTGTTCATGGACTGGGAGGCTTTGCTCTCCCAGACCTCAATGACTGTAGAATGGGATAAATCACCCCAGATGAGTTGTCCTGCCAACTTGCCACAGCCAACTTGCCCCAGGACAATTCAACACAGGATAACTCAAGAGAGGAATAAATGAATTGCAGTAGGTCTTGTCTTACTTTAGATTTGAACCTTTTCCAGTTAGAAGTCCTTGAGACTGTGATGAGCTGTAATTCTACTTGTACCTCTCTTGAGTTATCCCACCTTGAATTGTCCCAAGGCAAATTGTCCTGCAGCTAGTTGGCCACAGTGAGTTGGTCGTAACAAGCTGTCCCATTCTGAAGTCATTCATGCTCTTGTGACCTCCCATTTGGACTATTACAATGTGCTGTAGATGTAACTGTCCTTGAATAGCATTTAGAAGCTGTAGCCAGTGCAGAATGTGGTGACACTAGTTAATAGTGCCAGTTATTTAGTGTATTATGTTCTCGTGGTCACCTAAGCTGGTCACACTTCTGTCTAAACTGCTAGCGTCATATTTTGCTCCTGCCTGTTTCTTAAGTCAACTTCAGAAATTACAGTTCAGCTTTTAGTGGGTTGTGAATGATGCCATACTGCTGCTTAGTACAAACTAACATATCAGATTATGGTTCAGTTGTTCAGTTGCTGTCTGGATCCTGTATTACAGTGACTGCTTTCTCCTTTTAGGGATTTTTTTCTTTCGCATCTCCATGCCTTTCTTCTCCACCCCCCCAGATGTTTACTCAGCTGAATGCCTCCCTCACCCCACCCCACCCCGCCTTTCCACAGTATCTATAGAGAGTAAGGAATATGACCTTCAACAAGATATGTAGGAACTGTTACTTGGGCAAAAAAGGGATGAAGCATTCTTTCTTAAAGTCCAGATCAGCAAAATAATATTTGGAAACAATTCAGGCAGATGCCCCCCTAAATTATAAGAGGAAGAGGAAGGTTCTGCACAATCAGTTGTGCAAAATTCTATTATTTTAGCTAATCTCAATGAATGGTATTAGCCTGGATTTATTGATTTGCCCTACTTAGTGGTGCTGACGTTTCTTTTCTCCCATCTTACCTCAGAGTATCATCACTGATGCTGCAATCGTCAAAGCAATGAGGAACAGGTTCTTCTTTTGTTCCCAGGTTTCTTTGTTATTCCATGGAAACTTTGGTGTGAGGAAGAATTGGTAGTTCAGTTTCCTAGAAACAAAGTGGCAATGTCCCTATATTGCAAGGTAAAATATATTTCTAAAAAATGAAGTGAAAGAAAGGGAAGCTTTGTCATGCTGTGGGAAGAGGGTGGGGGTGGGAAACCAAAGGGAGTATGCTTCAGCCAGAAGCATTATGGGCAAAAGCACAAAATCTCTCCAGGGAGATATGTAAGGGTAAATAGAGCATGATTTTTCTAAGGTTGAAGATAGTTCTCTGATATAATAAGCTATTGTGAGATCACCCATGGATTATTTCAAAACAAAATAATAACTACTGCCTATCAGCGTGAAACACAGTACCCAGGAGACAAGCTACTTAGAAAAGAAGGTATTGCAGCCAATCAAAGCTGGGATGCTACTAGAACATGACAAAGCTGTAAAGAATTTAAGATAGGTCAAGTCAAAGAGCAGCTTTGAATCAAAGCTGAGAAACCTGGACACAGGACACATTTGCTGAGAATAGGCAAAGAATGATATAATCTGTTCCTCACTTAGGATGTGGTGAGTGGTCAGTACTGGTATGGATCTGTCTTCTATCCGAAAGGAGATTAGGTTGACTTGAAATTAACTGAGATTGATATTTTAATTCTTGTGCAT